>NW_027176483.1:11615545-11960545 GCF_023349555.1 Cebidichthys violaceus
CTTTATTATGAATTATTAAGACTGTGTGAAAGACAAAAACTTTCCTTAAGATGTTGACTTAACTAAGGGCATAGAAGTGATAGTTAGGTGTGATTATGATCTGGTGGTGTCTGAAAACGATCTTTATAGTGACTTTTTTGTTATTTGTAGCAAGTTATAGTATATATTTGTGTATATATTTGTTGGTACAGTTAGCACGAAACCAGACATTGATTATGAGTTACCTACCTGTTATATTAGTGTATTAGACTCCTCTTGGCTCTACTGAGATTAGATCCCATTTTTCCGTCCCCTTGTCTTCAGCGTTGAGAAACACATGAAACCAGAAAGAGAAAGAAATAGTGAAAGAGGACAATTCATCAACAACTTTTATAATGTATTCAAGTGTGACATTTCCGAGCATTGTGTTTAATGTTGCGTTAATTACATTTATTATTTGTTTTTTAAGGTAAAAACAGTTAAATCAGTCAAGTTACTTTAAAGTGAATTCAGCACCATGGACAGCAACATAAAGAAGCTCTTACATGTTGTTCTCTGAAACACCTGATTTTCAAAAAAATGTCATACTAACACTCTTAGAATACACTGATAACTTGTTAATTTGATTATTTATGTGAAATAGGGCACAAAACCACCACTGGTAAGTCAAGTGTTTTGCTAAATGTTTGTTAATATTTACAAAATGTTCTTGCAAAACATTTACAATGGTTTACAGATTTGTAGTATGTTATCTCACAAATAATTAATTATTCAGACTGAGTAATAGATTAATTAATCATGAACGTATTGTCTCTAGGGGCTAATGACTATTCATATATTCACCAGCATATTTGGACACAAACTTATAGATCATATTCAAAAGAACACATTAAAGCCATTACCTATAGAATTTACAAAATGTCTGACTTGAGTGCCCTCGGTGGCATACAGCACTGCATGGCACTATTGTGATGACTGGGCTGATGGCAAAAACCTAGTCTAATAAGAAACAATAATAAAGCACATCCTGCATACGGTGGGATGCTAGAAATATCTAAGAGAATAAAAAACGATGGATCAGCCCACCAAAGTAGTTTCCCACTAGAAGGATTTTTATTGCTGTTTAATGTTTCGAGCACAGTGTGGGGATCTATCTGATCTGGATCTGGATCTATCTTAAAATATCAAGACTGTACCAGTTTTGGGGATTGTGTATATCACACAAACTGCATATTCTTCAAATAAAAAATGGTATCAGAGTATGATACTCTGATACAATATAGTTTCTCCATGAAGTGGCGATAATTCAATATGATTATTCATCTTCTTTCAATGGAATCATATTGTGATGAAATCAGATTTCCAGATACACAATTAAGTCTAAATAATTTGTTCAAACTGATAAAAACAAGCACATAGCATCTCAAATATCTCAGAAAATCTGACTATTTTGCATCAACGTTTTTTAATTAAATGAAAAAATACTCAGTACTTTACATTTGTTAAGTATTTAATTCACACAAGACTATACAAAACCGTATGGGTATTTCAGATTAGTAGTATATTGTATATATAGTATTTATTTTTTGAATTACCAGAAAACATTCTATATCTCAATATATATTGTTATCGCGATATAAAATTAAATATGTGAACACATTTGTTGGCCATATTGCCCAGCCCCTCTTTAAGGTAAGTTATAACATTCAGTAGACTTCTATATGTATGTAAGTAAAAGCGTAAGTGTACATTTAACAATTAAATTATCATACTGATAATTAATTAGAACGTATGAATTAACTAAAAAGTAGTACTTAAACTCAAGCACTTACGTATACATGTTTACTCAAAAGTAGCATGCTTTCAATAACTATATTAAAGTCAGGTAAATATATTAATCTAATTTTTATAACAACACTTTAGACTTCACCAACAGCACATCAAGGATTGCCCAACTAAAACTTTAAATCTTAGTATGTGAAAGCACTTAAAAAGTAGCAAACATATGTTGAAAATATACAGTGAAATGGTGGACCACAATTCTAATAAAGTCAGTGTTTTATTTAAGTAAGTGATAAGTGATAAGTGATTGTGCCATCAGTGGTAGAAAACAGCTTTGGAATCAACCAGGCCAAAGTTTGCTGTATGTCATTAAGTTGGTCCTTACAGATCTCCATTGAGCCATTACATTGTCTTATCTGGATGATATTGGACTTCAATCGTTCAGTGGCCATGCCACCTTCTTGCCAGGTCTTCTGTACTGGCTTTGGTAAAATACCATCACCCAAAACTCCAGCCAATCCAGACCTCTATAAACTGGTTGTAACACATCAAGATATTTTAACCACTGGTAGAGTGGCCACATCTGAGATCTGCAAAAAAGATGGAAGATTTTGTTGGCCTCTCATCACACCACTGAACTACTATTAAGTGCTCCATCCAACACTGTTTCGAAATATCAATCTCTTCCCGTAAGCTTGGAAAGTAAAACGTTTTGTCCTTCATGCAGCATGGTGGCTGAGGTCAGCTGGAATTTGCGTTGATTAAAGTGTATTCCAATAGTGAAAATGTCCATAGAAAGCACTCTTAGCGCATAATCTACATATTTGCAGTCTATCCATGTGCTCAGTGATTACTGTGTGTTCCAGACACTGATATTTCCACCCATAAATAGTAAAACACACTTCCATCTCAGTCCTAATGCACATTATGATCAGGTGTGTTTCAATAGTGTGCGATGTGGAGTATTGTGTATGCAGAGCGGAGAAGTGGATTATGATGCAGGTGTGGTTTCAAAAATGTCTATGGATATTCTGACATGTTTTTTGAAAAGTGAAACTGACATGAATTCTATAGCTGACCATAGCCGTCATCCAGTGTCTCCATGAAACTTTTTACAGGTACATTTCAGGCTCATAGGGGTCGAGTATTTGATATTCCAAAGAATATTATGGTAATGGCTGTGTCCGGAGAGCTGCCTTTCACAGAAACATGCAGCCTTACGGCATTACCCCAGAACTGACTGTATTTATTCATTCTATAACTTTAACTCTATACTCAAGATTTAAACTTCGGCTGTGGGTAGTCAGGAACACATAATTGATCTTAGCTTACTGTGTGATGTTGACACAGGTCACCAGATTCTGTATTTAACAAACACATTACTAAACAGATAACATCAATTCACAGATAACCATCAGCAAATCGCAATATTCTACAATCAGCACTGCTTGTGCTTCCAAAATCTGTCACATCACACATTTACATCCACACATGGCTCGTCTGACAATTTACATGTCCAATAGTGGACAGCACTGTTGCAGGGGCATCCTTTTCCTTTATGCACTGAGCTAGTACACTGCTAACGACGAGGTTCTTTACTGTATACAGTCCAGTGAGTGGTGCTGAGTGGAAGCTACAAGGCCATACACACACACACACACACACACACACACACACACACACACACACACACACACACACACACACACAAAGATACACAAACACAAGTTTATGTACGCACATTTATTACAAAGCACAAAAATGCTGAAATTTTAGATCAATTCACTGACAAGACAATTGTCCCGACTCGCACATGTACACATTCTCCTAACACACATGCACACAAAAACGCAATTATAAAGAAGCATATCTTTAAGCTTTAACAAGACCACCAAGTGCCCACCCACACTTGCGACCCCCCTCCTACACCGTGTTTGACCCTTCAATGCACACACACACACACACACACACACACACACACACACACACACACACACACACACACACACACACACACACACAGACACTCATCAATGTTCAAACTGCATATTTTGAACAAGTGTGAATGAACACATGTATGAAATTACACTTAATTACGCAACAGGTTACACACACTCTTGGGCACAAACATGTGCAATCTGCATATATACACAAACACAATGCAATTGATCAATAAAGCAAAAAGTCAGAGGCAAACCAACGTAAGATACTGAGTTCTCAAAATGTATTAAATACAAAAACCCCACCCCTAAAGAAAAGAAAAATAATGCAGATTCTGCATTCACTAATGCTTCCATTTCTTACTGCCATACAACAAATGCATCATTACTATTATCATTATTATTAGTACTATGGTCATTATTTGAATATCTGCTGTGGCACCAAGCCTCTCAGATATCAAGCACTACAATCACTGCCCACCCCTCCTCAGAGTAAATGCTTGTTCTTTCTATAATAAAGTATAAGAATAAGAGTTCATTTAAAATTCTCATTACTCTTACTTAAGCCATCTTCTGATGTGGATATTGCAATTCTGATACTAAGCAATTATCACAATGGAAAACACACCATTGATTTGGGAAACAAAATTCTACTAATAGTTTCCAATGCAAATTTTGATGATTAAACAGGAACATGATGTTATCATGGTTGGCTGCATGCCATTTCAGCAAAGTTTTACGTTTTTGATTTAGGAAAAGAGAAAAAATGTGCATTAAATATGCCGAAGTTATGTGTAGGCTCATCAATAAATAGCCTATACTTCATCATGGGTGGTGTTGAGAAGGAAATATGGTCAACTGAGGTGTACATACAATTCATGTGACCACTAAGGAGAAATATACCATATGTAAGCAGAACTAAATGTGTTTCTTTTTTTCTTTCTTTTTAATTTTTTTTTTTTTTTACAACAATAGGAAATAATTGAACTGTATGTACAAAATGTATGGCCACTCTAAGCTTACTGTTGAGTCTAATGGAGACAAACCTGCAGGAATACAGCCCACAGGCCTAGGTTTTTCACTTGTCTTCAGAATTCAAAAATGTTATTTGGAGTATTGGGTAAAAACATTTTGGTAGAGGAGAGAAGTTCCATCACTCCTTAAGGCTTGACTGTCAGTGAAAAATATGAAACTGCTGGTGCACCAATAAGAGCCTTTGTCTGAAGTCTGTGTACGCAATGACATTTGGACATTTAGGTGCCACGCACCTCGCCTCCTGCGAAAAGGTGTAGAGCTTGTTGAGAAGCAAACAGAAAGTCATTCCACTGATAATCAGTGACCACATACGGTTATCAGATCCACCTGTATGCCTGTTTCCAGAGACGCACTACACGCCTATCTTTTACCCAGGAAGCTTAAAGCCGCGGGACATGGCTTGTTGCGGTCTATCTGAACCCAAATAACTTCTCCACGCAGGGTAAAATACGCAACTGCAGATACTCTTTGTTTCACCTCCTGTATCTTTATCATGCATCTGCTGCAGAGATTAGCAACTAGGTTTTTTTTTTCTTTATCACAGCCTGCGATCAGAAGAAGCATCTGATTAAAATAAAAATAGGAACCACATGTATGCAGTATAATTGGGTGTTTAAATCCTGCGCAAAGTTGAAAGCAAATTGTTCCCCACCGTAGGATTGGCTGACGCGCGCTCGAACGGTCCCGGACTGACAATTTTTCTCTGCACTCGCCTAACCCGAAATCTAACACTGCAACACATTTGCCCAACCGAAAGGAATATGTTATATTTGACCTACCTTGACGACTTGGATCCCTTCAAAGGTTGCGCACAAATCTTCAGCCGCTGGAAGTTTGACTTAGTCTACTCCTGATCCCTCGGAGGAGTCGCACTGAGAGAGAGAGGATGGGCACCACTGCTTTGCGCGCCAGCTCTGTCTATGTGTGTGTGTGTGTGTGTGTGTGCGTGTGTAAGCGCGCGTGCACGTGAGAGAGAGTGAAAGAGAGCGAGAGAGCGAGAGAGAAACAACAGACGTGTAGAGCCGTAGCCCCTTGCCAAAGGATGCTTCAGTCTCCTAGCAACAACAATCGATCCGGCAAGGAGACATTTTTATTGGATAAAAAGAAAACTTAGCCATTCACCCCCCCCCCCTTAGCACATGTTTACCACTCAGAACAACAACTCCAGCTTTACTGAGTGAAGACAGAGACTAGAGAGAGGGAAAAAGAAAAGAGAGAGAGAGGGGGGGATGATCCCACATGTTTTACATGTGTGTTTGAGGTGCAGAATGACATACAGAATCCATTCCATCTGTCCTTGCAAGCTGACTCAAAAAAAGTGCATGTATACATATACAAAAAAAGACAGAATTTCACATAATTTTTTTATTTGACGCAAGCTCCATCAATGCTTTAATGCAGTACACTCTACGATGTCAGTGGCAAAGAAAAACAGTGCGAGCCGTACTAAACATGAAAAATCGGGCATTGACTGCATGGTTCAGTGGTAGAGAGAGATGGGACATCCAAACCTAAACATCCTTAGAACTATGACTAGAAGTCTTCATCCGAAGCATGTCATACATCACACTAACGGGATGCATATATGGCAACCTCACTCACATGAACTAAATTTTCTTCAAGTTAGTTGCCTGTTTCCCCCTTTTGTCCATCATTAGAACAGAAGCAGTGGCACTCAGTGGTGTGTGTGTGTGTGTGTGTGTGTGTGTGTTTTGTGTGCGTGTGTCTGTATCAGTGCATGCATACACACATCTACGCATCTGTACTTGTTCGTATGATTATGCACATGGAGTCATTAGAATGCAAGTATGCAAGTGTGCAGCTCCTATTGAACAGAAAATCCTCTTCACGCATGATTAAGTCACAGAGCGTCCTCTCTTTCTTCACAATGCAAACACACACACAAATGCACGCTACATACACTTTTGCATACAAACACATGCGTGCCCACACACACACAACAAAGAGAGAGGCACTTAGTCTAGAAGCCTAATTTCCGTATTGTAAAGTTAGTCAAGTGCACAGAGATACACTGTCTGAGGCCTTGCTTAAAGCTGTTTTTTGATTGCTGTGACTGTAGGCCACTGCATGTTGTTTTGCCTGTTTTATATGCAGATATATGACAACAACAGGCAGAAGTTTCTGACTGGCTCATATGTTTTCAATCTATCTACTGTGTGACACCATGTGGCATAAGAAAACAGTCTCTGAGGATAAGCTTCGGATGGGCAGAGATTGATTAGTTGGCTGAAGAAGTAAGGGTAAGAGCATCCACTTCACACCTCTGTGACACACATGTATGCACAGGCATGAGGTGGGAAGTGCACACACACACACACACACACACACACACACACACACACACACACACACACACACATACACACACACACACACACACACACACACACACACACACACACACACACACACACACACACACAGCGCCCAGTGTCAGTCACAGATTTCCCAAACTTCATCCCTCGTCCCCGCCGTTCCAGCTCTGAGATGCTGGAGCTCTAATAAAGGCCTCATTGTCTGCATGGCATGCATATATGCAGAAAGCCCCGAAAGCCAGCTTTGTCCCATAAGGGTCCCTCAGCGAGAGAGCTTTGTGCCTGGCCTTTCCCCATTGACCGAGCCACAGCACAACAAGAAAGAAAGAGAGAAAGAAAGAGAATGAAAGAGAGAAAGAAAGAGAGAAAGAATGATTGAGGGATGGATATAGGAACCAATGTGACAGAGAGTAAATATGGACAACTTAAACCTTGCCATATGAAACCATCTACAACCTAATGGCTAGTTAGAGAGTGTGTGTATTTGGAAAGCTAAGTGTGCAGGAATTTAACGTTTTGCCTTATAGTTAACTGCTCCAGGTCATGCAGCAGGAAATGGGTCCACTGGGATTATGTTTCCTTCTCCTTTGATTCCCCACAGATTGTTTGTGTCCCCGCGCTAATAGAATTAGTCATGCTTCATTTCCCATGGTCTTCTGTCCTGTCTTGGCCTCGTGATGGATGGAGCTTTACACAGAGGAGTGAGTGTGCTTAGAAGTGTGCCCAGTGTTGGTCAGACAACGGGACTAGTTACAACCCCAAGTTTCCATTTGCTTTGGTCAGTGTGGTCACTTGTGACGTGGCCAAGTGGACAAAAGGAATTCCTCTTTATTGTGGCCAAAATATAGTTTTTGGCTATTTCTATATGACATATAACAGAGAAATCAATTATATTCTTGAATCTTGACAAATTAAAGAGTTAAATATTTGGTTATTGTGAGAGGAGTGTGTGCGTGTGTTTCTGCCGTAGACCACATTTAAGGCCACATTTTGAAAAAAAGAACAAACAACTGCATTAAACACAAGCTAAATTTGTTTAATTAATTAGGTTTTAAGGTTAAAGGGTTCTTCCGATATTTTCATGGGCACACACACCCCAGAAATCTCAGAGGACTGGCTTAACCATGCCCTGAATTTAACCACAACAATGAGTATAGACCTACTTTATAGATTTTTGAAAACCATAATTTACTGAATGCCTGTTTTAGGAACCATGTGTAGAGGATAGCACTTGATCACACTACACAAAATCAACAGGTTGCATGTGTGACATAAAAAACCCAGGTCCCACACTTCTTCGATACTATTCATTCACAAATTAGTCCAATAGGAAATACTATGTCAAAGTAAATGGGACTTTCCTTTACTTTGCGGTGTTTTTAATCTACTGAGAAATACAATTTACATGTCTACTTGACATCCCTTTCTTTGGTCTCTTAGCTGTGGTTCAGAATATACAAATAGTTAATTTAGAAAACTTTATTTCATCGTCATATATATACAAGTACATACATGAAATGTGTCCTCTGCACATCCTAAGCATTTAGGGGCAGTGGGCTGAAGTAAAGCTCCCGGGGAGCAACTTTGGGTTTAGTGTCACGCTCAAGGACACGTCAACATGCGGACAGCAGTAGCCGTGGATCAAACCACCAACCTCGTGGTTAAAGGACAACCTGCTCCACCTACTGAGCTGCCCAGACCCATAGCCACAGACTGTACGTGCTATGAGAATAGCAGAGACATCATCATGGTTTGATGATCCACAAAGTTCTGTGTGTAGTGGGCATTTGAAAACAATCAAAGTCTATATCTGGAAATTAAGTGTGACGCATATCAAATTTGTACTAAATTTGTTTTAGATGGCTGAGTACAAACGTATGTGAATATCATATGGTTGGTATTGTTGTTTTGGGCTGCTTGTGGCTGTTTGTGGCTCCTAACAGGGGGTTGGTATCTAATTATCTTGGTTACAGAGGCATGGCCAACAGACTGCAGGCCACACAGTCTTCACAGGACGTGCACTGACCTGTCTCATGTTCGTATGCTCACTAGTCAAACACACAAACACACATGCACACACACACACACACACACACACATATACATAAACATGCCCAAAAAGAATGCTCCGTTATTGAGCAGTGACTCACCTCACACAACCTTTTATCCAGAGTGCTTCACACCCAAACTTTATTTGCTGCCATGCAGGATCAGATGGACACATTGTTGTTTCAAATACAACTAAAATTTCACTTTTTCTTTTTTTTTTTCTTGTTTTGTTTAAGGCCTCATTATTTTTGATTATCTTGAGTACAAAAAAAGTGAACTTTAAATATAAAACAATATAAACATAAACAAATCCAGATGAAAAGCTGGCTATTTGTGCTGCAGTAGAAAGAAAGTGTATCACAAACATTCTGTAGTTTAACCATCTATCTTTCTCTTTGAAGGACTTGTAAAAAATTAGGAGCAAATTTGCATTTCCCCAATTTTTGTCTTTTATCATGAGAAGTGTTATCTGAGCTTTCTGTAGTATCTGTAAACTGTACTGTAAATAACAGGGAACTGTGTTTCTTGTGACAGAAAATGCAACAGCCTTTGGAATCTTGGTGAGAATCATTTTAAGCAAATGTGCTTTTAAAAGAAATCTGGGTGTTATTTGATGAAAATCTATAAAAATTCAACAATGAGCCTTAATTAGTTACTCTGTATTCAAAATTATACTTAAATCATGCAAATGCAGAAACACAGGTGTGCTTGTATGCATATGTATATGTACACATGTACACTTGTGCACACACACAAACAGATTGTGTACAGTATCTGATTTGGCCTCTCCTCTGAGCGTTCTCACCACGACCACAATTCATTAGTAATTGACCGCAGCAGCCTCACTCATTAAACATTAACAGGCTACTGGTGAATAATTGATTAATGATATGAGGCGATCTGCGGCAGCATTCTGACAATAAGAGTGCATGGATGAGAGGAAGGAAAGGCCGAATCAATGTGACGCTAAACAAGAGCCCCAACACACATACACACACGCACACACACACACACACACACACACACACACACACACACACACACACACACACACACACACACACACACACACACACACACTTACTATTAACTCACTATAGACTCACCGGTCAAGTGTAGAATTTTTTTTTCAATGTGTAAACATACTATACTGCACATAATAATTAAAATGCCATTTTCTGAAGCCAGAGAATAACCTTGTTTGGACCTAGATATTGAAAAATAATGTTACCATCTTTGTGCCCCCTAAAAATTTCTATCAATCTTAGTTTTAGCCAGTGTCAGTCAGTTGATGCTGTATCTCATTTTAGACAGACCACTAACACAATTTCTTTCAGCAAACACTCTGCAGTTTTTCAGTCCCAACAGGTACTCATGGTGTGTTTTTCTGTGAGTGTTTTTATGAGAAATTTTGGATTGGTTGCAAGGTTGCGACATAAAAAAAGAAAGAAAATTAAAGCTGCAAGCAGCTCAAATGTTCTCAGATTGTAGACTACTGACCACATTTGAAGAGGATCAGACAAATTCCTTAGGAGGAGTTCGTTGAAGTATAGCAACTACAAATGGACAAAAATCTTTCAAAAAATTACACAAAAATCTAAATTGCCGACTTCCGGTATGGTTTAGAGCATGGTCCCAAGAGATTTACTTGATGGCCATGTAGGGATTGTTTTCCTGGAGTCTTCTTCAAACATTGGTACCTCTTGGATCTTGGGCCTATTTTTAGGCCTCTGCTCAAAAATTGCATAGCCATACTAAAATGAGCATAGTTTTGCAACTATTTTAATAGTTTTGGTATTAAAATAAAGGCAACACTTGTGGTATTTGTTCAGATGTGTAATTATCAGTATATATGAAAAAAAGATTTCAGGATATTTTTTTTTAGGAATGATGTAGCTGCAAGCTGTAAATCTCTCCCAGATCATATCATGTTAAGAGTATATCTGCACATTTTTACTTTGATAAAGTGAAGCATTCAAAAGTTAGAGAGGTTTTAGTACAGAGAGGTCAGACGAGGTCAGCCAAAATGTAATTTTGTTTCAGCTGTTCCATTGTAATTTTATATACTATATAATTATATATTTCACTTACTTTCACAAAGTAAGGAGCTGGTTTATGATGTGAATTGATAATGTGGATTGTGATGATGGCTTTGTTTTGTAAGTAACTCGGCAATGCTGTGTTGTAGCGGAAAGTGATTACTATGCGCAGGAGCTGCAGTTTGTGTAGCTATACGACATCATTATATTCGTTACTGATGAGTGCACTTGTTTGGCATTATGAGTGGGTGAATTTTTGGATGAACGCGTGTGGCCCGCCGGTGGGGGCTCTCGGGTACAGAAGGTTGTTTAAACTGTGACCTCAATCAGAAGAAAGAAAAGTTTTTAAAAAGGTTGAGAAATAAAATATACATACAGTATGTTTTCTATTTTATTCTTTTCCATATTTTATGGATCAGAAATCATTATATTCAAACAAACAAAAACATTCAATCTGGTATCCATAGCAACGAGTCCTTCCATGTCATTCCATGGTGGAATCCCATGGCAAACGGCATGGCAATCCCGTGACATCACGATTATGTGGCTTTAACATTTGCCTTTTGAAGAGTCTATATTAATACCTACTAAACGTTTTTGTCCTCACAAACATTTGAGAGTAGCGATGGAGAGATCACTGAACAAAACCACTGAGCAGAACCAAAGAGAGATGCAAATGGATTCTACACTTGTGAAGCCATTTGCTTTTTGTTAAAAGGAGGCAGGAGTTTTGTTCAAATTCACTGTTTACTGTAATGTTTCTTAACTTAACGGCACTCTAGCCGCCTGCCGCTCTAGTCGTCTGTCGCTCTAGCCGTTGTAATGGTAAAAATATGGAAAGCTAAGCGGTGGCAAGGACCGTACCAGATACTACTCGTCACCCACACGACTGTGAAGGTGGCTGAGAGGGCAACCTGGATACATGCAACACACTGCAAAAGGGTTCCACCTCCTGCTGAGACAAAGACACACTGCTCTGTGTCACCATCGAGGGATCTACGTGACGTGCAGTCACCAACGCGGGTGCGACAAGTGGTCACCATTGAGGGAGCTACCCATTCAGCACCACACCCAAAAATACACATATAGTTGCATACACACATTTAGAACCTAAAGAGTGGTAAAACAGTGTCTCTGACAGTTTTGTGGAAACCTCACGGTGTCAACAGAAGCAAAACTGATCACACAAACCAGTTGCTCGGGTGAATTCCATACTAAATTCGAGACTAATCTGGTCAGCTGGCTAGGAGGAGTAAATAAAAGTATAAAATGTGACATTTCCTTTTGCCAGTAGGTGGCGCTATGAGTTATTGAACATTTTGGCATTGATATATGCTCACTCTTCAATTAGCATTATGCATATGTATTTTTTGCAGATTGAATAATGTACCTTGGAGTTATAACAACTTTATTGGTCATGCCGAATGAGGCAAAATGGCCGCCACGCCATGTCAAGGGTCTTCCATGAAATCTCATCAATTTGATAACTTTTCATCACATCAGGGCCTGAAGAGCATCCTGACCAAATTTGAGGTTGATCCCATGAATTGTGTTGGAGGAGTTTGTTAAAGTACAAAGGCTGAAAACTGGCACAACATGGCGGGTTTACTGTAGCGCCCCCTAGTGGTTGAATGAAATAAAAATGTCAGGGTATATTACTGGATGCAATGTGCACATATGCTGCAAATTTGGTGATGTTAGGACAAATGGTTGAGAAGTTATGTGTATTTCGATTTATATAAGCCACACCCCTAAGAAGTTTATTGGTCCATATCTTGTAAACGCAAAGAGATATCAAAAAGCTTTTGATTCATTTTGATGATGTAGATCCAATAATGATTCAGAGCAAATTTGGTATCAATCGAAATCAGCATGTAGGAGAAGTTTGCAAAAATGTGTTTTTCACAAAATTAAAAATGGCAGAAAATCTAAGTAGTTGGAGTTTAATTAAGGATCTGAGAGGCTTTTTTGTCGATCTAGAGGAGGTGAACATGTGTGTTGAATTTCAAGTAAATCGGACATACTGGCCGAGGGCCGTCGCGGTCCAAATTCTAGGGGGCGCTAGAGAGACATTTATTTACACACAAATATGCAACCTATATGAGATGGCTGTATTCACCAGGCCTGACAAGTGTGCAAAATTTGGTGAGTTTTCGAGTATGGCAAGTCCCCCAAATATGCGCCCAATGTACTATTATGTGTATTTGAATTTCAATAGGGCCTTTGCGGCCCAACGTTGTCGGTTGCTCGGGCCCTAAAAATGATGAGGATGATGGAGGGTCAATACACAACCTCCACAACCCAGAGTTTCTCTGCCCCCTTCTCACCAGGATAATACAATTTTTCCGTGCCTTCTAAAACCAATGCAAATTGCTGTTGCAAAAATCAAACCATTTTCTGCTTTGACACAGCTATGGTTAAGTTTCAGCACAGTCATGACTTGGCTACAGTTGGCTTGGAATAACTACTTTATTAACGTTAGGGTACACGCATGCTCATGGTTAAAAGTTACCAACGCTGACTGTCGACAGGAAACTGGGACTCCCATGTCAAAGTCCAATGTTTTGTTGACCCATCTTACCCAATATACTGTATACTGTATGCATCCTATACACTCATTAACATTTTGTCTTTCAGTACACCACATCCACTTCCCAGAAATGTACAATATTACTTTTGAAATTAGTAGTTTAGATTGATAGAAACCATTTAAGAATACAAGGACTCAATGCACAAACATTGTAAGTGTCTCATTGGAGCTTTCTGCATGTCTAAGAACAGGACTTATCTTTGCTTGGTATCAAATTGGCCAATTCTAATGACATTATATCGTTGATTGTTTTGGCCCTAAAAGCCTTCAAGCATGGGAATTTGTCATTGAAAGTGGATAGAAAGTTTCATTAAAGTTATCTGTCATTAAGCTGATTGGATGTTAAAAAAAGACAAGGGTAATCTGAGAATAATAATTAAGTTTTAACTTTACCAACGGTTTTTACAGCTCTAGCAAAGCAAAAATGCCTAAAATAACATACTTAAAATTAATTAGGAATAGGTGGTCAACCATAAGTCTTAATGTAAATTTCTGGTTCCCTTTTAAAGGTAAGAAGATAAGGAATAAGAATACATCGTAAGTAAACCTATTTCTTTTATCATTCCATAGTAATTAGAGGAAAACATTATCTAAATTGAAGAAGCATTATCACTATTACAACCAAAATCCAATTGACAATGAAGCACCTGAATGTCTTCTAGTACTTACAACTGAGACTAAGTTTGATGAAAATATACAATATATTCAGATTGCCTACTGGAAGTTTTACTTCAAAACACTATTTATTTGTGTTTGTTGATGTTATAAATAACATAAATCTCCCAAAAGCATTGAAATAGCAATAAACACAATGAATATTGATCAATATTTATATATGACAGAGGAGCTCCATGCAGATAAATAGAGAATGATAGAACCCACAGTGCTTGTAGTTGTCTAAGCTAGCTGGATAGAGTGATATAATGCTTGTTGGAGTGAATATAGTTTTGACAACGTACAGTTGGTTTTGCAGATTCGGAAAGCTGAAGAACAAATGTTTTCAAACAGTATGAAATGCATATCTCTCATAAATTTACCATCTTCCATTTTTGTAAGTAGAGAGAGCACAAGCTCATCAGAGAGAGAATAGAGTGAGATATGTCCTCCGTCAGTGCTGATCAAACTCCCCTGGACTTGTCACAGAGGTGCTCGATGATGAATAGGGGGCAGGTTCACCCCTCTTAAATCAACTAATGGTGTGTGTATATATGTGCGTGTATGTATATATGCCTATGCTCATATAAGTGTCTTGTCTGTCTCGACTCCTGACACTCAATAGTTCATTATCACATGTTTTAATATTAAATTTTTCTATTTGATAAAAGAGGATGTTTTATTAATGAGGTGATCCATCCCTGGATATCAAGAGTCATCCAAACCAGTGCAACACTGTGATACTGAAACTTTTACATGCCTCATCCTTTTTATGCTTTGGTTTACTCGGCTATGCCACATGTTGTTTTCGACTTGTCAACATGTATTTTTAGCTTATCTTTTAATCAGCATTATCTCGTGTGAGATTTTGTTATTTGCTTGTGCATGTATGCTTTAAATAGCACCGAAATCATTTCATCCTTGTCCATTAATCTCCCATTTGGTTAATTATCACAGTTGCTAATTACAAACCTTTCAACAGAAGTGGACCTCCTCTGCATGTTTCTTCCCTTATTCTTTCTCTCCGTCTCCCTCTCCTTTCTTTGCTCTGTTGCCATTTGCAACATGGCAATGAGACAGTTGCACAGAAAACTTAAAAAAATAACAGGAAGTTTAGTTATTACTATGCCTGGGAATAGGTCCAAAACTAGGGAGATATTCTGTCCTGAGCAGACAGTGACATTGGATGAATCTATAGCTCCCTCCTCTTTTTTTATGTGGATACCTCAGTTGGTGCTGGCTATGTATCCCCGGCTGTCATGCTGCTATTTCCGCCAATGCCAGTCGCTCCAGGATGGCTGCTCTGAGAGAGGTACTTTGAAGAGCTGTCCAGGTGAGAGCTTGGCTATGGCAGAGCTTTTTCTGCTCTTTCACAACACAGAGTGCCCTTCAGGGACTCAAATTGCCCTGCAGTGTTATGGATAATACTCAAATCCACACTAAAATCACACACACAGCATGCACGCATACACGTACACCTGCACGCAAACACGTACACACACACACACACACACACACTCAGTTTTTTCAAATATTAAAATAGCGAGTTGGACTAAACAAAAAAGCGGAAGACAATTGCTCTGGCATGAAACTTTCCCTTGGTACCATTTCAAACACAACGGAAAAAAAACAACGTAAGTGCTTTAACTGTTTATTTTTCTCTCTAGACTTAAGCTCTTCTCTCAGTCCACCTCTTTTTGTTTCCTCTTCCCATCCTCGCTTAATTTCACCTCCCCTCTTTTAATCATTACAAACATAGCCAGCCTACAGATGAGACCATATGCGCCTGTATCTGTGTACGTGTAATTATGTGTGTCTAATTATGTGTGCTGTTCTATTCGAAGATACTGTGGAGAGGCAATGAGTTGCAGTGAAAAGTGAACTCATGACTTGACAAGTCCTTGGAGGTGCTCCTAAAATGCACTAAATGTCGATTCAAAGAGCTGCTGTTCTCTTCTCTTTTTTTTCAAAGGAACCAGTGTGGACTAACTTTCCCTCAAAGGGGAATGTTGTGTTTTTTGTTGCCTCCAGTGTCTTTCTTCTACAACAAATCCCAAGCTGTTTTCAGGCAGAATACAATAACTCTCATCCCATGTGCTATACGATTCTTTATCTTTTAAGGTTTGTGTTACACAACTTTTAATGGTGCTAAGTAAAGTGAGTGATCTTGGGCCTCACATTGTGTTGATGAGAGTAGCTGGCCGGAAAGGGAAAGAAAATACATCTAGAAGTAATTTTTTTGGTTTAATTGGCAAATTCCACATGTGGAATGGTGAAACGCTATGAATGGGCCTAAAAGCATCTTTAAAGATGTTATGCTTCCCTGATGTCCTCAACATCAAGATTGCTTTAAGATTTGAGTGTAAAGCCAGGTTTGTTCTGAAAGACAGTCCAATGCATTCATTTATCTAAATAACAGCCACATCTTTGATATTACATGCACATAACATACACATGCATCCACTTTAGAACACACAACACATAAATATACAAATACAAATATACAAACAAAGCCTTTCAAGTGCGTGCATACATTCACATCCTGTATGC
The DNA here is from genome assembly GCF_023349555.1 of Cebidichthys violaceus. Lineage (NCBI taxonomy): Eukaryota > Metazoa > Chordata > Actinopteri > Perciformes > Stichaeidae > Cebidichthys > Cebidichthys violaceus. Next base: position 11,632,500 of record NW_027176483.1, read on the forward strand.
ACACACACACACACAAGCAGATTTTTACCACGAGTGAACCAAAGTTACGTGGATAATAAATCATTTCCTGCTCACATAATCTTACAGATGACAAACTACATATAGCTCAGGATGTATTTTATTCATGAAAGTGTGTGCATGCCCGGGTACACACATTTTGCTCACGACCATTTCAGGTTTTTTTTCATTTCCGGTGTGTGTGTGTGAGAGAGTTGAGGGGATATGTGTGAACTGTGTCATAGAGCCTTGGGCCTTCGGCCTCCTCACTGATCAAGTTAAACAAGCCAGCTACTGGGGTGCACCAGGTGAGCCAGAGAATAGATGATATCATGATGTATTGGCTGCCAGGCATTGATATTGAGCTGAGATGTAGAATAGATGGTTGAGTTTGGTCCAATGACCTTAACAACCACTGTCACAACATTTACCGCTCATAAGATTTAAACATTTCTTTGTTTTATGTATTATGTATCCACAATTTGTCCAATATTCACATATTTATTCATATTATACTGTATATGTCAATAACAATTCTTCAAAACAAATAATGAGCCTTATGTAGTCCGTTTTATGTGGTTGACATATGGTGCTCGGGCTTTTTGTCCTCCTCTACCTCCTGCAGTCAAGTGGACGATTTGTGGTTCAAGCTGAGCTGGGGCATGAATCTGTTTTTGCATGCTGGCGCACAGTTTGTAGGAGCAGATCTGAAGTCAGTTCCATGTCTAAATTAGAGCACTCAGTAGCGACACATGGTAAATGACTCTTAATGAGTTTCCCAGCCTTTATTTTCTGCACTGTTAGACAGCCCTATGGCAGCACTGAGATGTCAGCCATTCCTGCTGATGCTAATATCCTCCAACCACCACGATGACACTACCACCAGTCATTCACATACACACAGGTAATTGCATGCTTCAGGCACATATGCATATATATTTATATACAGCTTGCTACCTTGAGTAGGAGATCCTGAAGGAGAGTGTATCCAGCATAAGGCAAAGAGGAATAACATAGTTCTCTCTGAGGGTAACTGTTGACAACACATGAATTATACCTCAACAGTGTGACTACGTGCCTTCATGCAGCACTGTATGTGATGGCGCATGTGTGTCCTCTTTGTTTCACTTTTCGACACAACTCATGTTAATGACAATGCAATTTAAAACACCATATGCTGTTATATGCTATCTCAAAGAAGATACACACATGTTAAGTGAAACATACTTCAATCTACATTTTGTGCATGCAGCAGTAGTCATCTCATGACTCATCTGAATACTAAATCTCTCTCCTACAGGCTTCCATGCAAAACACCTTAAATCCTCATGCATGCAGCTAAATATGAAAACAAAAATCATGCTTGTTTTTACATTTTTATCAAACCGCTGGCAGCATCTGCCATGAAGACTTAGAGATCTCTTAGCTGAGTATGTGGGGCAGCATACATTAATCATAACCATATTGAGTGGAGTGACAGATACTCATATCAGCATTTACATAAACAAGTGGAACAGAGTATGAATCCAAATGATGTACCATAAAGTATGGATGATATCAGACAGGAATTGTACCATAAATGCTGGAGAGCGCGAGCTTTTAGGTGACAGGCAATCCAAGGAACAGACATTGTAACCCAGAAAAAGCTTGATAACGGAACACAATAGTCACCTTGTCCTCTGCGGGTCAATCTGACAACTCTAATTGCTTGTGTCTGAGGATGCTCGTCTTCTGATGTTTTTGTTCGTCTTGTAAGTGTAAAAAAGAGAGGGTTTCTCCCATCTATGGATTTAGCATGTCAGTATTCAAAGAGCAAGAGCTGATCTATGAATAGAATGCTATTGTAAAATGTTCAAGGGATGAGTGCCAATCTAATAAGGCTGCTAAGGATATGATGAATAGAGCATCAAAACGACAATATACACTGTAATCTGGGAGTGTTGCATCACCTCTTACAGCTAATCTTCTTATGGGAGAAAAAAAGCAACAAGGATGCTGCTTAGCTGGGCAAAGAGGAAACAAATGCATAAAGGAGTCTGTGAGTTTCCCTGTCTTCCTGTTGAGCTGTCCGTCTTTGTTTGTTTTCTCTCTCAGTGTCTGTCCATCTGTTCTTGCTTAGCATAAGTCTTTCTCTGACTTTTATTGGGCTGTTTAACCATACTAGGGGCGTGACTTCAGAGATGGCAATTTCTGGGTATCCACCACTTCATTCCAGGCTGAAATATTTCAACAACTATGTTATGGATTGCATCAAGATTTTGTACAGACCAAGGTTATTTTTGTTAACGAAAACTAACGAAAAAACAAAAACTAGGTGTGAATTGTTTTTGTTAACTGAAATAAAAATAAAAACGAGGCTTTATAAAAAAAGATAACTAACTGAAACTGTATTGTGTCTTATAAAACTAACTAAAATAAAATAGAATTATAGAGAAAATGTCTTTAGTTTTCGTCTTTGTCAATGTATTTAATAGATGTCAATTTATTTCATACATAGCCTAAGTCTATCTTCCGCTGTACCACTTTTAGTACTCGCCCCTTGCCTAGAATCACGGCGGCAAAAGTTGGGCGAAAGCAACAGAGTCCTGTTTAGGATTACTTTGAATATGAATGTGTCGCAAATAAGAGCAAGTGCCTTGCAATGGAAGATGATAAGATATGTGGAGCATTTATCAGGGGGAAAAATCCCACAAATCTAAAAGTGCATTTGAAAATCTTAGAGTCAGAGGAGTCGGATGCGGAGGATGAGGAGAGTGGAGGCCTCGTTGAGTGTGGGACAAATACTTTTTTTTTTGTCTTAATAATTTCCTTTTTTCTATGTCCATACATACTGCAGATAGCCTACAGTAAGCTGCAGATGGCTGGAAATAACCTGACGATATCAGGGTTTGGTCATGTGTATGCAGCAAGCTTCCCCAACCTCGGAGTTGCCTTTAATGAAAATGTGGTCTTTTATTTTCTCTTTTCAAACTAAAATGACTGTAGGCTAATGGTATTTAGTCATTATTGACTTGAAAAACTACCAACAGTGTTTTGCTCAGAAGCCACTGTGAAATGAATGCAGCTTGCCTACAAACAATGTTTTTCTGTTCAATTAACCTACATCAGTAGCCAACAGTATGAACACTCAAAATGTGCATGCTGGGGTCTCAGCAATTTTCCAACCCAAGTAGAATGCACCTGTTAAAAAGTAAGGTATAGCCTATTTCGCAATTTGACATCATAGTTATTGTCATTTCATATCCAAGATTAAAAAAATATATGGAGCCTCACCTGTCATCAAGAATAGTAAAAAACAAATAATGCTGAAATAAAATAAATATTAATATTTCTTTACTCATCTGTGATATAAATGTATATTCTGTATGATTTCAATGATTTCAAGCATTTTTATAATCAGAATCTCTGAATTAGCGCATGTCCTGTTCAAACAGAGAGGAGACAGGTGAGGTGAGGCAGTGACGAGCTGTTCTTCACCTCAGACTGTGAATCCCTCACTAACTGGGTTGAGCGCGTGTCTTTTGCTTTCTCATTGTTTGTCACCACTGTAATATTTGTAGACACTTTTATTATATGTCCTTTCTTTCCATAGAATAGGTAATGTTCACGTCTGTGTTGAACATATTTAGTGTTGCTGATCTGACATTAAACTGCAGTGAAAAAGCACAGAGGGGCAAACACTACTCTGCTTCAAAGAAGAGGGCGTGCGAGAGCCCACGGGTCGGGTTTATGCTTGTTCTATCGTTGCTCTTCTTCTACACTTCTCTTCTTCTTCTTATATTTTGATTTGACCACAAACATGTAAGATTCTATATCCAAGCTTAAAAATGTCTCAAAAAACAAGGAAATATGACCAAATCAACAGCAATTCAACGTCAGACAGGTAAAGTAACCTTTTATGTGTTTGTTGTTCTCTTTATACATCCGTGTTGTTACACAGATTATCGCGGAATCTCACAATTTTCGCGGGTGGTGCCCGTGAGCACTCCGCTTCTGAAATGCTCCCGGTGGAATCAAGTATGTACTTTACCTATGTGTGTGTAAAGAATGCTGATATGAAATATGAAAAACAACCAGTAGTCAATGTGCAGGCTGCCAATTGAATGGTGATTTAAGCTACTCTATTGGGTTCATATATTTGTAAATCTGATTTATGTAGTGTCAGTGCCTCACCAGCCACCAACCTCACCGCACGTCACTGTACTCCACCGCTTTCTGTATCCTCTGTGTGGCGCAACAGAACACGCCCAAACATGCATTATGTTGCTCTATATCAAGTGAAAACCACATAGTGTAAAAGTCATGTAAATCGGATGCTGTTTGTCAGAAAACACAGATTTACTTGGTTTGATGCATTCCACAGTAAAGACTAAAACTAATACTGAAACTAATAAAAACTAAACTCAAACTAAGCATTTTCAAAAAATAAAATCTAAACTAGCAAACCCGCTTTGAAAACTAATTAAAACTAAACTGAAATTAAATGAAATCAAAATGAAATAAAAATAAAAACTAGTGAAAAATGCAAAACTATAATAACCTCGGTACAGACATGCATGGTTCCCAGAGGATGAAACCTACTGACTATGGTTATTCCCTGATCTTTCCTGTTGTGCCACCAGAAGGTGGTTGCATGCATTCTAAACTAAAATGGTGAAACTGGTCAATTTTATAGCTGCAATATCTCAGCATGTTAGCATTGTCATTGTGAGATGCTTATCAATACTCCGGTAATTTTGAACCGGGGCTCGTTTTATACCGGGTTTCAGAACGCATCCTTACCTTCAGATAACGTAAAGCATGAATGGTTTTCGCTAGAGCCAGTGTCTGTTCTGGGCTGCTGTAGAAACATGGCGGTGCAGCATGGCAGACTCCGTGGTAGAACCCGCTCCCTAGTAAGATAATAATGTATTTTTCTAAGCTAACGAAAACCCTACGTTTCTTAGTTTCAGGTGATTATACACTGATTAAAACATAGTTATGAATATTGTATTCCATTGCTGCCAATTAATCACCATAAATGTTGCACACTGTTCCTAAAACGCATCATTGTGTTTTAGTACAGCCTCACAGAGCTATAGCGTGACTGTAGATTCTTCAGTGTTGTATAAACAATGCAGGTGGTATTTTTGTTGCATTACAATGATGTTAAATTGTCTGTGTTTGTGAGTGTTTGCATGCTTGTGCATCTGTGTCTTTCTGGGGACGCATTGCTAATCAATAGATCACAAGAAGCTGTTATCAGTAATCTGTTTTTGTAACATTCAGTTGTGAATCCCTCAGGTGAATGTTCACTATCATGGTATTACACACTGAGGATCTCATTGTGCTGTCAGGCCACCCTGCATGTGAGGGTGTGTGTGTGTTGTGTGTGTGTGTGTTTCTGTGTATGTGTGTGTGTATTTGCGTATGTGCTTTGTTATAGCTTGAGGGGAACAGGCAAACTGATGTTCAAATGCAGGCTGGATAGACTACATGAAGCATCAATATTTGTCATACAGAGGCAAGATGAAGATTGCAAATCGTAAAGCACTGATGAATCTTAAAATATCAGGAATCAGAAACTAACGGCATTAATACATAAAGCCAACATTTGCTATGTGCAGTGCTGACTGTACTTTTAGGCTGATTTTTTTTTAGGCTGACTAGAATCGTTTTGTCTTTGAATATATATATATATATATATATATATTTTGAGTGCTCACAGAAAAGCATCACCTTGTCTTTCCCTCCCTCTCTTCCCCACCTCTCCTTCACCTCTTCCTGCCTCTGCCCCAGCTCTCGTTCTTTACTCCCACCTTCTTCCTCCTCCTCGCTGAGTACAGGGCAGGGTAGCAGAACTGTCTCGTCTTTGAGACGTAAGGAGTTTGATCTTCAGAAAGTGGAATCTAGATAGCATGTCTTGCTGTGCTTCAGGGATCTCTATGTGTGTGCATGTGAGTGTGCATGTGCGCCCACATGTGTCTATGTTTTATTCCAGAGGAAGATAAAAGACCTAACCCCGACATTGCTTAGTTTTGCTAAGTAAAGCAACAGGATTACTTAAGCTGCAGAACATCAGATTGCCTTCATAATTCTCACAAAATACAGTCATGAGTCATATTTGTAGTATGGCATCACCTCATTTCATACACATTTATGGACATCTACCTGCCCTTGCTGTGTTAGTGTGTTATTTTTAGATTGAAGACTGAAAATGGACCTTATTCAACTAGCAGGCATTAAATCCAAAGATGGAGATGGATAAATGGATAGATGCACGGATAAATGGATACATAGATGGAAAGAAGAATGGATGCATGGATAGATGGATGGAAAGATGTATAGATGGATAGACAGATGGACCGCTATATGATGGATTGATGAATGGATGGATAGATGGACACAGATGGATAGATGGATCAATGGATAGACAAACAGATGGATCAATGTATAGACAAACAGATGGATCAATGGATAGACAGATGGAAAGATTGATATATAGACAGTTTGTTATGATGTGGTGTGTACACGGGCCCAAATGCAGACACAGGACAGCTGAGTTCTTTCTCAAAACAGGGTGTTTTAATTATCTCAGGCAGGTCAAAACACAGAAAACTAAATAAAAGAGAAAGTTCTGAGGCAGCCAGGCGCCTATAGCGGCGAATTGTTCTTCCTCTTTCTCACCTCCGAAGCCCAGAGTGAGGGGAACGGCAACCCACATGAGGAGAGGTGATCGGGGAAAACAGAGGGAAACACGCCAGGGTAGACATAAATCCTCACAGTGCCCCCCCCCCCCCCTCAACGGGAGCATCCCGGCGAACCGCCAGGCTTATCGGGGTGCAGGCGGTAGTATGTGCGGAGTAGCTCCGGATCCATAATCCAGGAGCGCGGAACCCAGCATCGTTCTTCCGGACCCAGGGGGACCAGAGAGTGCGCTCGAATTACCAAGGTATCACACTACTCAGCCTCCCGGGAAAGGCCTATGCCAGGGTGCTGGAAAGGAGGCTCCGACCGTTTACATCACATAGTCTATATGTGCTTTGTGGACTTGTAGAAGGCTTTCGACCGCGTCCCTCGGGTGTTCTTGTTGGGGGTGCAGCGGGAGTATGGGGTGCCGGACCCATTATAACGGGCCATCCGGTCTCTGTGCGACTGCAGTAGGAGCTGTGTCCGCATTCTCGGCAATAAGTCAGACACGTTCCCGGTGGGTGTTGGCCTCCGCCAGGGCTGCCCTTTGTCACCGGTCCTGTTTGTGCACGCCCAACTGGGAGGAGACCCCGGGGTAAACCCAGAACATGCTGGAGAGATTATATCTCCCAGCTGGCCTGGGAATGCCTCGGGATCCCCCAGAATGAGCTGGAAAATGTTGCAGGGGAGAGGGAAGTCTGCGTCAGCTTGCTTGGCCTGCTGCCACCGCAACCCGACCCCGGATAAGCGGAGGAAAATGGATGGATGGATGGGTAATCTTATATTGGATACAATTATTTTTTAACAAATAATTCAGTAGATTTATATATGTACACATCTATTTGTTATTTTTGGTTTTACAAAGCAGTTTCTAAGGGTCCCGTATTGTAAAGTAAGAGCAGTTGTAGTTGTAGCTGTAGTTGTAGTAGTATTATTAGTGGTAGTAGTAATAGTAGTATTAGTAGTGAGATTTTCATGCTTTTTTTTTATAAAGCATAAAATCTTAAGTAACTTAATCTTATAAATTGTGTCTATGGATATAGACACAGCACATATTCAGAAACTGCTTTTTAAAGGATTGGTCAGGATTTCCATACGGTTGTGACATCACAACTATATAATATATTGGACCATTTTACAGTTTTAAACGTAAACATTGTAAATGTGTCCGAGTTAATTTCCGGTTGCAGTGCATGTGGATGACATTAGCGGACAGGAAGTTAACATAGACCCAAGCTGTTGTCTAGCAACGCAAATCCATTGAAACACGCTCGGATGGAGTATTTCAAACAGAGGGTGAATACAGGTATATTCAGATGGACAGTAGGAGAAAGATATAGAATGTTTTATAGAAAATACAAGTGTGAACCTGAAAACAAGCATGGTATGTCTCCTTGAAGTCAAGCCTGATGTTGCCTTACACATGAAAGGATGACCCCAGTCTCATGGACACAGTGAGGCATACAGCCGTGTAATACTGGTATCGAATTGGTACTCTGTATCGGCCGATACCCAAAGCCTGCGAGGCTATCGGGACTGAAAAAGTCTGATTGGATGCATCCCAAATAGATAGATGGATAGATGGATGAATATATGCTTGTTAGCACTTACAATAATGAAGTCTAGCACAGTACAGATTTTAATGGTTTTTGTTTTGTTTTGTGGGATAAAAGCTGTTAACAAAAGGCCTACACCTAGCTGCATCACAGTTAAATTCTCAGTAAAGGGTTTTGTCCTGCAAACAACAAAGAAATATAACTCTCACTGCAAACCTGCAAATAAGTGTGCATTTACAGGAAACCAAATTTATTCTCATATTCACTTGAATTTCACTGGATAGTGCTAGTGAATACAGGATATGCTGCTTTTGAAAGAACACCTTTCATGTTGTGCTTCTATTGATGAGCAGGAAAGTTTAATAAATCAAATGATACAAGTGTCCTACAAACATCTCTGCGCCTTTCTATTCTGCGGATAACATGATAAATCAAAGCCAGTGTTTGGCCTTGATTTTGTCTTTTCAAAAAAATAATTTCTTTTTGCTGTCCACAATATATCTTTCTCAGCCCCCTCCTCTCTGTGAGTACACTGCAGGAATGTCAAGGCTTCACTGAAATGCACGTTTGTTTGTGTATTTCTTGTATCTGTGCAGTGTGTTTTTAGTGTCTCTTTCTAGCTTAAGATCTGCTGTAAAAAATATTTCCAGGGGACCGTGACCTGACCGTTTGACCACCACTCACCATTTCATCCTGTCAAACACATGACAACATTTTTCTGAAAGCTGTCCACCCACACAGTTTGGGAAGGGATTAGATAACCAATGTGTTTCCTGCTTCACTGGAAGACATACTTCCAAACAGGTGTAGCTTTTAGACAGGAGTCAGTGTGTTTCTGGAGGCTCGTGCATGTGTGTGCGTGTGTCTATTGCACATCTGTATGTATATTTGCATTTGTGCTTTTGTGCCTGTGCACATGTTCAGGGAATAGGTAATGTGTGTTTGAAGTACTGAAGCACCAAGCCAAGTGTTGCATACTGTTGGATGGCTTTGTTGCCAGATGAAACAGAGAGAGAGAGAGAGAGAGAGAGCTGAGAGACAGAGCTGAACTTAAATAACCCTCCTACACTGTCTCACACTTTGAATTTAGCAAGAATTTAACTGAAGAGTTTAACTTTCCTGATCGTCACTGCCTGAACTTCTCCTGAACAGTTGAGCTGTGTCAAGGTAAAAAAACAACAGCAACTTTCTGAGTGCCTTAACTCTGCGGTTTCAGATAAACAACGCTGTTAGTATTCCAAGCTTATGCATTATGCTTATAGAGCAATGCACATTTACAGTGTGGTGTCCGAACAGATAATCTTTCTCTCACAGACGCTGCTTTCGAGTGGTATCAGTATTTCTGTGTGTGCATGGGTATGCATGAATGCATGAATGCATAAATGCAAGTGTGTAGGATACTCTTTTGTCCACATGTAGCCTGAAACAGTGTTACTAGACTTTCTCTAGTGTGATGGTGCAATGAACAGAAATGTCCCCATCTTCACACAGTGTTTCACCTACATAGTCATCTCATCTCATCTTCAACTGCTTATCCGGGATCGGGTCGCGGGGGCAACAGCTCCAGCAGGGGACCCCAAACTTCCCTTTCCCGTCCCTACATAGTACCATAGATATTTTGAATTACATACATAATACATTCCAAATATTCATCCTTCATCTATTAAGACATGTCAAAAATATATACAGGAAGAAAAATGTTATAGAATCCTGTTACCAGCTGTAAGTAAATGTCAACAGTATTTTATGTTTCGGTTTTGGAAACATGAGTCATGCGCTATAGTTTGAGTTCATGAAAAAGGTTTGGGTGAGGGGGAGATACTCTCATATTCAACTGATTTACTTTCCCCACGGCGGCATGCACTTTTATGCACAGTGGGGCTCTTTTAGCATAACCTTGATCCATGATTGAGGGCTGACTTCAATCCACTGTGTCAGAGCTAAAGGTGTTGCACAAGCACTTTCTTTATCTAAATTTATCACATATTCTTATCATCCTTATGCGGGTTTATAACCTTACTTGAACTTAAAAAGTAAGCTATATTAACATGAGACTAATGGTTCAATTAATTTGAAATAGATGTGGAGAGTGTAAGTGATTTTACTTTCATTTCAATTCACCGATTCATTCATTTAAAAAGTTGACGTGAAGAAACACAAATTGGCTTATTATCTTATTAACCTATTTTTCATTTTCGAGAGAAAGATACTATTTTGTATAAGATAGATACGAAATTTATCTTCTGCATTTAACCCATCACCAGCTTATTGGGAGCAGTGGGCTGCTGAGAAGCACCTGGAGAGCAGTTAGGGGTTTAGTGTCTTGCACAGGGACACTTCGGCACAGGACATGTAGCAGCCAAGGATCAAACTGCCGACATTGCAGTTGCCAGACAACCCTCTCTACCCATTGAGCCACGGCCGCCCCTTATGCTATGCTAATTTAGCTCCAGGTGCCTTGATTTTGAAAATGTGTGTTTGTGATTTTAGCCTATTATTAAAGGAACCTTTTCTGTATAAATTAAACAAACAAAATGGAATGTGTTATTTAGTGCTTTAGAGGTGTCGGTAGGTAGTTTTTATTATTTTCTAGCTGCTTCCCTTTGTTTCCAATCTTGATGCTAAGCTAACCATCCACAGGTGGTAGCTTTATAGTTACCATACAGATAGTGAGAGGTATATCAATTCTTCTCATCTTACTGCCAGAAAGCAATAAGCTAAACATTTTCGACAATGTCAAATTCCTTCACGTAAAGATGGATGGCCATGGTAGAATTTTGTGTATAGGATTAAACTTTACTTCTCCATCATTATTATATTAAATACAACGGGGGCAGCTAAGGGAAGATGCTTCTTTCAATCCAAACTTGTCTCATTCTTGTCCAGTGTTCTTGTGTAACCTGGCTTACACACACACACACACACACACACACCCCTACACACACACACACACACACACACACACACACACACACACACACACACACACACACACACACTTTGAAATGAATGCTGCAAGGTGTGGCCCCCTGTTGTGACTACCATGTATAAACGTGTGCATTATTTTTAGTCAGCTCTGTTTGAGTCTGTACTGTGATTGGTGTTACTGGAAAACACACACATACACACACACACACACACACACACACACACACACGGTAAAAGAAGCCTGTTTTTTAAAAGTAGTAGAGTTACTTTATCAGCCTCCCTCTCCCCTGGTTTTTGTCCCTTCACTTGGGTGGATGCTAACATGTGGACGGCTACAGTGGTGAAGATGAGGTGGATGAATAAATCCACTGGTTTATCACTCTCAGCATGTGGTCCTGTTTATAGGCAGCCTGTGAGGGATTTCAAATCGACTCGGCTCTGGCTCTGGGTTTCTATTGTTAGACCCGAGGAGATTGGGTACCTTTCTTTTCTCTCCTTCATATTCCTGACTACATTTTCTCAGTTCCCCCTCTCCTATTCTCCCTTCCTCTCTGCTCATAAAAGGCTGTTAAAATATACTTCTTAAAAATATGGAGAAGCTGGAGTGCACTTGTTTTGACCACAGCCTCAAATGCGTAAATGTAAAAAATTTGGTTTTTGAAAGACAAGAATATTCAAGAGAACCTATGACTTTGACCTAATTTAAAATGCACTACTGATCATTGTCATTTTGCATATTGGCAGTCCCAAAGGTTATTTTTTTTTGTGTGTGCATGTTGCAGGTTTTGTTGATAACTTGCATGGAGATCTTGACCATTCCCAAAACCCAAGAAACAACAACAAATATTATCTTATGTAGTCACTTCTGCATTCTCCATTTGTGTAAATGTATTAAATCATGATTCTGGCTTATAACCGTGTACCCCAATAGAAACCAAAGTGTGACATCCAATTACTATTTTTTCACAATTGCCAGTGAGAAAGGCATGAAATGTAATTTATAGAACCTTGAACCTGCTGATATTTCGGCCACTTGGGGGCTGAAGGAACAAGGCAAGAAAATCTGTCTCTAAATGCTCCATCATGTCAGGTGCTAACTTTGTCTTTCTCACATTTTGCACTGAGCCAGTAGCATAGAGTTGGTTCAGCAGAGCTTTTTCTCTAAAAACAGCTATGGTTGAAAATTGTGCTGATGAGTGTGGTAAGAGATAATCAAAATAGTAAAATTACAGGCATTCAAAATAAAATAAAGAGCTGAAAGACACAAAACGCTTAGAAGAACTGCTGAGTCAGGTGTTCATTTTCTGTGAGATTATTGCTATGGGAAACACCTTTTGAATTACACAGTCATTTGATCTATCAGTAATATCAAAATATTGATTAAAGCACCCTGAACCCTGAAGGATTCACAATTCAAAATGACAGAGGGATAAAATCTTGATTATCTTATTTTTTTCTGTTATCTCATCTCTTCATTCTTCTGCTGACCAGAGGACGCTAAAGAGACTGTTAAAATTCTCCCCATGGTGGCGTAACAAGGTGATCGATGGTCAAATGAAGGTGAGGGTCTGTCACATAATTCATCGCAGAAAAATACAGAGAAAGGAGAAGGATGGACGTTCAGGTCTCATACAAGGAAATGCCACTGCATCCCAGACAATACTGGGCAAGAATACAGATAAATAATCTGTCCCAAAACAGGTCATTATGAAATCCTTAAAAGCCGTTATTTCACAGATTTATCATAAACTTAGTGGATTCTTACATGAAGAGTGTAACACAAGAGCTGTCAGTGGTCAGTATTTTATTTTTTGACAGAAATGGAAAAAGTCTGAAATGAAATGGTCAGGCAACGACGTCATCAGTAAATGACAAAGATGACTTGGGTCCTAATGGGGAACTACACTGTATGGCCTACTTCACATTAAGAATTTATCCCTGAATATCTATTAATCTGCACGATAGACTCCACAAGTCAAATATTTATTAGCTCATATTAGGAAATTCATATTTTAGATAAGACTGTGTCTCATTCCTCTCAGCTCATAAATATTTACATCATTTCAGATGATAACCTCATAAGATTCCAGACTAGACAGCTTCTCTGTCAAAGAATCTGCTGTCCAGACGTGTAACGTATCTTAAAAAGTTTCTTTGAACTTTATTTCATTGAATGTTGAAGATTTAGTCGATGATTATGTCAGACACTTCTTTGCATTTCAGTCAAACTACATTCCTGGTGGGTTTCTGCCTTTTATTGTTCAATGCTTGATAAATGTCTGTGTAAATTGTATTTGTGTGTGGTGCAATTTGAGCAGTGCAGATGAGGAGGCCTGGGAATTCTCTTGGGGACAGATAAAATCATCAGGAGCAGCATGAAAAGAGAGCAGAGATAGAGAGGATGGTGTTTGCCAAATTAGCCTGAGATCTGATTGGATTGACTGAAACTGGTCTGTGTGTGGTCACATATTGTGTGTGTGTGTGTGTGTGTGTGTGTGTGTGTGTGTGTGTGTGTGTGTGTGTGTGTGAGAGAATGATTGTGTGATTATGTGTGTGCACTCATTGTCAAAGTGGTGTCTTTACAAGTTGAAGAGACCTCCTATTGGACTATACGGGGCATGGGAACCTGCCTGCTCTCTCAGGGTCTCCATTGGCCATCTCATCACACACACACACACACACACACACAAACATCAGCGGTTGTAGTGTGACATGGTGCTTCTCCCAGTCTTCCATTATCAACACTCCCTTGAGCAGATTAGCACCACTTGTTTTTGCCAACTGGTTTACAGCTATGCATGCCTTAACCTGTATTCACGACCCCCGAGGGCCAGTGACTGGTCCCACACTTTGAGCTACATAGGTGTCTATGTATGCCACATATCAAAACACTCGAACCACAAGATTACACAGTCTGAATAAGAAATACACAAAATATGGAAGGAAGCAAATCATTTCCTTTGACATAGCACAAACTACATTATAACATTCCAATCAAGACTGGGAACTCCTCTTCTTCAAAGACCCTTTGCTCAGTGTAAACAAATGGGTAAGGAAGGCAAAATGTTTGACATCAAAAATGATTTTCCCTCTTATCAGCTGACAATATGATGCATTACCTCAATTAAGCTCATTTTGGGGGGTCGAATGATTTGCAATCCATTAGGCAATATGCAAATGGCCGTGTTTGTTTGGGGAGGTTGGGGAAGGATGGAGGCAGAGAGAGAGGGGATGGAAGGAGATGGAAGAAAAGAAGAATTTGGTGTAATTGGCCCGGATAGTATCCTCTGCTGTGGGCCTAATGAGGTATACACACACAGACAGATACACACACATCACACAAAATTTCAGACGTCAACTGCATTGGTTGGTTGGCCTTTAGTATGCAAAGGCGCTTTTCTTTATAATCAATAAAACTCGACAGGGCAAAGTTTGAGGGGGTTATGGACATGTTTTTGTATATTCACCCCCAGGTTTGTTGTCTTGAATTGAAGTATTTAAAATTGCGTGTTTGTGTGTATGCATGTGTGTGTAAGTGCATTAGGCGTAAGTGATGGGGACATAGAGCAGCACACTTGGAGGCTTACATCTGTGTAATAAAATGAATCACTCAATTGATGGTTCAACAAAGAAGTACAAGCAACAAATAAAAGAAAAGACAATAATCAGACTGATTTGCAAATAAAAAGGTCCCATTGAGAACATCACCTGGCTTCCCTTTGGACTCCCTCTCTGCTTTTGCACGGAGAGAGTAAGTGTACGACCTGTAATGAGCTAATCCGTGTGCAGCCATGGTCAGGCCTGCTCAGGTAGACTGTGTTCTCTCAGGCTGAACCATCACTGCGCTGTCGCTTCTCCAGCACTTAATGACTTTCTGCTCCGTGGACAACTTGGGCCAGAGAGATTACATATAAAAAAAAGACGGAGGGAGGGAGAAGGACAGAGAAAGACAAAGAATGTAAGTGTGAAAGAGAGAGGTGCGGGGTTGAGCAGTGAAGCACGCCAGGTTCTCTAAGGTGGTAAATTGGTTCAGACTGGTGTTGATCTTGATTACTGATCGGTCCTGGTCCTGCTCTGCCCTGCACTATCCAGCCAAGAATAAACTGAACATCTGGGCAAAACTTACCAGCAAATCAATATTTTTGCTCTGGTGAATTTTCTAAAGCAAGACAGAGGAGCTGAGCTTCCAGTGGCACTAAACGTCAGTTTGCTTAGAATTTCCCAGAACTGTCTCAATGTCCAATGCTATATCATCGTCTACTCTTTAATATTCAAAGCAATTAAGCGTCAGTGTTTTTTGATGGAACACAAAGTAATAACATAGTTAAAACAGCTAACAGTCATGGCATTAAGAGATTGACTTCAGGGTGACTTTTGTATGGATTCAACAAACAAGATACAACGTGTTAATTAGTGATCTTTAGAGCTGCTAGTTGGCAGTTCCCCTCTCCTTCCGTTTCCAGTTTTTATGCTAACCTAAGCTAACCACTAGATTCATATTTAATCCACACACTTGTGTCTCATCAGGCGGCAACCTTCGGCTCTGAAAAGTGAAGCCAGTTCGGAAGTGCATTGACTTGCATTCTTTCTAATGACTCTGTAAGTCCTATTACCCTACTTTTCACTTGATTTATTACCTCAGTAAACATTGTGAACATGACTTTATGGTGTCAATCGTTAGTTTCAAGTCTTCTTCAATACAGCATGATGTTCATAGAGTAAATTATGGTCCCATTTGGAGTGAAATAATTTGTTAAAGCAGGGTATGCTTGAGGGCATGGCTGCCTTGTGATTAACAGGTTGCTTCCTCAGTGTTGTCAGATCTGGGAGTTGTCCGTGTTTTCGTCTTTAACCCTTTCAAGGTGTGTTTTCAGTTCATGAAAGTTAACTGTAACACTTAGGTTGTCTGAAAATATCTTATTCAGTGTTTGATTGTACTTAGCTTCACCCTATCGAGTCACTTCAGGATGCGAAATGCCAAGATGGCGATGGCCAAAAACCAAGACTACTGACAAAATTCTAAACTTGGGGCTTCATAACGGCAGTCTACATACCAATGGGTGACGTCACGGTGACCACGTCCACATCTTATAAACAGTCTATATGTGTTGTTGATCTTCTCATCAAACTCTCTGCAAGAAAAAGAATAAGCTAATGTCCCAAAAACAATGCCTTTAACAAAAATAACACATTTTTAGCAGTGGAACAAGGTATAACTATCACTTCTGTAATGTTGCTGGCAGCATAAAGGACGCACAATGTGATCTTGAACATGGCTATGGCTATTAATAAAATATATATGGAATACATTTCGGTCAAGGTGCGACATCTTTCAAAAAAAATATTAAGGGTGTTAAAGTGATCAGGATGTATTTTCCATCAGCATTTAAGTTTTGATTGTTCAGAATGATACCGTATTTTCCAAAAACCTTTTTTAAAGGGTTTTAGTTCCCTAACATTCACATTCCTTTGAGAATCTCCACGTCCCTCAACTGGTGTTATCCATTGAGTCTGTAAACTGCAGAAGTCTAGATTACGCCAAAAGTTTGTTGACAGGAAGCAGGTCACATTCAACAAGTGTCTTATTGTAATGTGGAGATGTTTTGTGCACTGTGGGACGGATGTGGAGGACTCAGGGCAAAGCAGATGTCAAACCAGCCTTTATGAATCTCTGTCAACAGCCGGATGCCGGCTGCTCTCAAAGTTACAGTTGTCAGAATGTTTTCTCTAAAGTTGCCAAAGTATAGCTTGTTTGCAACCCTCACAAAAATATATCAGGTGTTTTGAACCGAGAGGTGCCGCCGTCCTGTGGCATTGTGTCAAACAGAGCTCCAAACCCTTGCTGATGCAAATGTATCACCCCACCCGAATATGGAACCCCACTAACAAATGCCACTGTGATTTCAATATCAGATGGCTCAGTCTAATAACAATACTGCCATTATGCAAACAGATGTTCCTTACAAAAGTGGATCCAGATCTGGTCAGCACTGTAGATCTAATGCATATAAAATAAATGAAATAAATGTTCCTCATTGCCTCGTCATCCCTTGCCTCTTTTCTCCTCCTGGGCCAATTACTGGCCGAGTGGAATTTGTTCCGTCTCTGTGCATCTCTGTTGCTGTGACCCCTGGGCTCATTCTCATGCTAAAGTACTTTTCATTTGCTAACGACGTGGCACGGCTTCAGTCGGCCTGTCTGAATATGTATGGGGGCTGTGAGGACAGGTTTTATGGAGATGCAGATCCATCGCTGTTGCTTTTGCTCCCATAGTCGGCTCCATTACTGATGACCCTGCACACAGTAGGCGACTGAGTGTTTTCGAGTTTGTTGCTAGTTGTGTGTGTGTGTGCACCAGTGTCTGACTGCATGGGTACCTGTGTCTGTATATGTGGGTGTGGATGTGTGTGTACGGTAACCCCTCATTTAGTCGCCCCTCATTCGGTCATTACATCCACTAATGCAGAGTATGCATGGCTCTACTCATAATAGCACTTCTCTGATATGCAAAATGAGCTCTCTGCTGCACCTGGCATCCAGACACACTCTTCTCATCAGCAACTGTCTCCTCACCCTAATTTGCTTCCTGTTCAAATGTAATAGGAAACCACTCATACAGGAAAATGGTTTGTTTTGTCTGCCTTGATAATAATGTGTTAAGGGCTGAATGTGTCTGTGTGTATTTGTGTGGAACAAAGGCTTTGTTTAGGTGCAGACAACGGGAAATTGGAAAATAGGAAGAAGGCTACAGATTGGGATAATGGTGTTGCTACAGGTGTGTTCAATTTTGCACATACTAACATTGGTATATTTTTTCCCCTTTTGTCTGCTCCAATAATGAACACATCAGTTTTACAATCAAGTAAGCCAAGTTATACAGGAGGATGTTGATGACAAGCCGTTGCTTTGGTTCATTTATTAACTGCGCTAAATCATCTTCAATACATGTGATAATTAATCATCCAGCGACGTTTCTATCAGCCACCGTGTCTTTAAGTGTATGTGTGCTGATGTACCTGTGTGCCTGTGTGCTCATGTGTTTGTGTGGGCAGAAGATAGAACAGAAGGTGTGAAAAGCGGTTGTGACCACAGGTTGCAGATAAGACAGTCAAGCCTGTCTATCCATACCTCTCTTTTCTCCCGTCTCGTCTCCTTGACTAAATCTAAATAAGATCAGTTAGGTGTTTAAAGTTTTGGCAGCAACAAAGTCCTTGTTTCCCCTCCTAATCGATGACTTATGCCTGGCAGCAAGAGTTCTGCGCTGTTAAGTTGCACCTCAGGGGGTGGAGCAAGGTGGATTTATAAATGAGGACGAATCAAATTAAAAGCAATTGGAGTGAGGAAAGCCGATATTACTCAAAATAACTCAAAGGGAAATTCAAATCCCTTCAAGATTTGTTTAGGTTTGACAGTAGGTCTATCAAAAGCCTGGGTACTTTAGCTTGTCCCCATGAATTGAGGATGAGTCAGTTTAGAATTTTGGTTCACAACATTGCAAGCTACTTCTACAATGAGTCTGTAATAAGGTGTGTGTCCATGGTAGCTCTGCTGTATGTGTGTCAGATTGCAAAGGAGGAACAAACCCTGCATACCTATCTAAAAACAGGTTGGGAAGGGACACATCACCATGACAACACAGGGAGGAGTAGGATGTACGCCATTAAAAAGATGGAAGCAACGTTGTGTCTCCAATGCGGACACAAAAAAAATACATTTGTGTAATTTTTGTATGGATAAAATAAAGCGAGCACACAAAAATGCACATACACAACCACATGACACATGCGAGTACATTTATTCTCCCTCCAACACACACCCACCAAGCACACACATTTCTGCTAATCCATTTATTCAGTCCTTGCCTAATTTGCCACAGCGATGACGAACTGAAGTAATTTCCTCCACATCTTTTTATTCCAGTTCAATGAACTCTTAAACAATTCAGCTTGAACTTTGATTACTTGCTGCTCATTTGCATTATCTTAGTTCAAGCCAATATGTCCTTATGCCGGTAGCGTTAAAGCAACCTGGGAAGAAATATTAAAAACACAGGCACAGGTCACATATTTATTACATATATCCCAACAACAAATTCCTTAGGACTTTATCAGGGGTGTTTGCAGCAGGCATGCCATAATCATCAGCTTCTTTGTAGTCATTAAAGCGATTTATCATTTTGACAATAGTTTACTTAAGTGGGGTGTGTTGAAAATAACAATGTAATACTGTGAAGCAACATTGGCAACTGTTATCAGTGTGAGCCAAACATGTCAGCAAGGGTAGTGAAGTGAGATTTAACACACATATAACAGTGACATCTAGTGGTCACTCAGGAGAATGACGAGGTGTGTGCATTGAGCGCGTGGATGGAAGCCTGTGCTGGTGACAAACAAAAAGCACTGCTTATTTCTCAGTTTAATAATTTTGCTCCCAAAGGGTGTGCAGGACTTTCTGTCCAGCATCTCAACTTTGATTCTACTTTGTGTTTTTTTCATTGGCAAGTCAATAAACCTTTGTCTTCTTTCTCTACATCTTTCTCTCTCATGCCTTTTATCACTGCATGCACACACACACACACACACACACACACACACACCACACACACACACACACACACACACACACACACACACACACACACACACACACACACACACCACACACCACACACACACACACACACACACACACACACACACACACACACACACACACTCCGTGTCTTTAGCCCTGGGATGGCTGGTTTTCCTCTGTGACATCAAATTTATTTAATCAATCCAGCACAACCCCAGCTGTCCAACATGAAGTGTTTCCCAATTATCTTAATGTGATTTGCTCCCTGCTGTTGGTTGCTACACCACTGATTACGATGTAATAAGATATTGAGTGTACACACATACACACACACATATACACAGGCACATAAACATTTTTCTGTCTTCTGTGCTCTCCTGTCATCGGATAGCCAGTGTGAGTAATGACAGGACAAGCTGTGACAAAGGGGGTACGAGGAGACATATACCCCAGGAGAGGAAGGATGGTGGGATGGAGGGACAGGATGGATGGAGGGATAAAAAGGCAGACAGATACGGAGCTTTTCAGGCCCCAGCGGAGCAAAGAGCAGTGGTTCCACTGTCATCAAAACCACAGCGCGTCCTGCAGGACGGCAGGGCAGACATCATCCTAACAATGTGGTGACAGGGCAGACGAGATGTTAAATACACATTAGGAGGCACGTCACAACCCCTACAGGGAACAGAGGTACAGATGGAATAGAAGAAGACAGAACGAGATGACAGATCGGTATATCAATGCCTCAGCCTCAGAGGTCTTATGAATCCCAGCAGACAACACTGAGTCTCTCAGTCCCTCCCCTTGGTTTAATCCTAAAAGGTAGTATATAGGAGAAGTGAGAGCTTGGGCGCCTAAATAACTTGTGATGACAGTGTGAACTCAGGTCAGATGAAAAAGACAATATCTGGGAAATGGTGGTTCCGAGGTGCAGAGATGTGAACGTACAGCACAGTACCTTTTGTGTAGAAGATCACACAGCTGACAGTGTGAGCCGTGCAGTGGGTCTGCTTTCAGCAGAGTGGCTCCATGACAAACGAGGGGAAGGAGGGTTAAAAGAGGCAAAAAGTTGTGGTTCTCCTGGGAATTCTTTGAAGACTAGAGCCCAGGAGATGGTCTGACCCCATGGAGCTGCAACCACCACTCCGACCCCCCTTGTAACCTGGGAACAGGAGAGAGGGGAGTGGAAAGAGGATGGGAATTTGATGGTGCTCTGTTTTTGGAGCTTGAGGTTGCAGAGAGGAATAACATCTCTGAAGCCAAGATTCTTAGATTAACAACAGAACAGTAGGAAAAGGAAACATAAAGGATGAAAGACTTCATTCATTATGTATGATATACTGTAGATGGTTTATTATGTAGATTTGGTACGGCATAATATTTTTAATACAATACTATTATTTGATCACAGACAGTAAGCTTGTGTGCCTGGGCTTTACTTCTACATTAAATTGAAATATTACTAGAATTTCTTTGTGTGTGTTTGTGTTGTCCACAGGGTGATGAACTTTATGAGATATGACCCCTATTGAAATCCATGAGACACACTCCTTCACTCTGTTTATTACAGTTTCTCTCTGCCCTCAGTGCCTTGGCCAGCAACCCTTCACTGATTTTGTCAAAGAGCTCATTAGTAAAGCCTCTTCAGTCTTTTTCTTGACTTCAATTATTTGTCCAATTAATTTCATGTCCCCTTTTCAGTCGAAACTGTGATATTTGTGTTTAATTACTACAGCAACTCTGGCTCAGCGACAGCTTATTTTGCATATATATATATATATATATATATATATATATATATATATATATATATATCAACCACTTGAACTTAAGCTGCACTGTTTGGAGCATTTAAAGCGTAATTGCCCCTTTGTTCAAGCCTCACATATTATATTGCTTTAAAAAAAAGTGAGTTCTGCAGCATCATTACTGAATTGTACTGAACATTCACATTTTGCCTGTATATCTCACACAAGATGATGATGATTTCTTTATGTTACAGCTATCAGTACCAACTTTCAGTCGGAAAAATGCTGATTTATCTCCTTACAAGTGTCAGAGATCTTGATTTGAAACCGGCTGCTTGCATAAGAACTATCTGATCTCATGCCGAACTGCCATTATGAAGGTGGAGCACTGACATTATAATGACGTCCCTGTCCCTGTTTTCAATTTCACACTCAATGGCTTCCATGTGGTAGAGCTTAATTGGGGCATCATCAGGGGAGTCTTTGAATCTGTATGTCTGTGTGTGTGCACATATAGGTGTGTGTGTGTGTGTACATATAGGTAGGTGTGTGTGTGTGTGTGTGTGTGTGTGTGTGTGAGAGTGAGAGAGTGAGAGAGTGAGAGAGTGTGCTATATACAGAGTTCCACTGTTTTATTGTCAGAGAAGCTTTGCTAAGACACTTTTATGACTACCACAATAGCAGGATCTTTACAGTTCTCCACCCTTACTGAGCACACTTTGCATGCTCTTAAGCAAACATCTGGAAGTAAAAACAACAACGCAGCATGGCTTTAACTGTGGTTTCTGCACAGTTTTGAGTCATGGGTCTTCAAAAAGAATGGTTGAATTGATATATGTTATTATAGATAACATATTATACAAATGTATTACCAAGAGAGCAGCGTTTACACCTTATAATCTGTTTGTGTGACAGATTCACTGTTAATAATACTCACCTGTAGATAATTATGCAGCAAAAATACTGTACAAAGGAAATTAACTCTCTTCTAGATTTCCAGAGGGAGAGAAAACAAAGGGAGATATAGTTGACTTTAGTGCTGCTGCTTCTGTTTTCTTTGACTCTTTTGTAAGTGTTTATAAAGAGTTAGGTGTCTTCAGCTTGTTTTTCGTCTCAGGATGAGAGAAGTTATTAAACTGCTTGAGATGCATGTATGCACAATGTTATAAAAGGTTGAGTTTGGATAGCAAAATATGCATCATCCCATCTACTTCTGAAGACAAACTTTTTTGATAAAATATCTATTTTACAGTGTTCCAGTTGTGTGCTCTAAATTTGACTCATTGAACTGACAGGTTCAACCCAGCTCACAGACATCAAACATATCAACCTGGAGCTCTATCACTAAACACACATCAAAAGATCTCAGTTCTTTTTGGCTCCATCTGTCCTTTCATTCCTTCCAGTCACTCCCCAGGCCCAGAGGGACTGTGTCAGCTCTTTGTGATAGGCAGTCAACAGACCATTTCCTTTTAAAGGTAATACTAAAATTCACCGCTTTAAAGAGAAGAGTGACTCCATGAAATTTGTTTTACAACATTGACATTCATAGACAATGTCTACCAAATTGCAGCATGGGTGCAGCTTAGGGGTTTTGTCAACAGCCCAAGGACAGCTCTAACACAGTAGAGATCTAGAGTGCTTGGCAAGCCCAGCTCAGAGGCCCTGAATCGTTCAAGTGCTCCTTCTCATCAACACCCCTGAAAGCATCAACCATCATTTTCTTTGTACTGTACGTCCAGTGATGGCTCATAACAGAGCTTCACCCGGCGGCTGTGTTCAGCTTTTAACAGATACATGATGTTACAAACCACAATCTTGATAACGGTGTACCCAATATTTTACTTTTACGGCTCCATCTTAAGAAAGCAAAACAGATGTTACATACAGACACTGTCCATATGGATAGCCAGGTGGTTCAAGGTTTTTACTGTAGCCAGGGCAAAGAGCAAACAGCACTTTTTGATGTTGTTCAAGCTTTGATAAATAAACAGTGCAAAAATGCAATGTACCACACAAACTGTGCTCCAGATGCAAAGATGGAGTTAAAATTAATACACCAGTTAGAAAGGAAATACAACTCAATTTCACATTTTAATTGTTTAAAAAGCGTAATTATTCCTACTCACTGGTGAATCCATCATTCAAATGCATCTTGCAAGGCCACACTCACAGGAATTAAAAATTGCATCTTAAGATTTAACAAAGTTAAAATGTGTATATAAAATGATGTCCTGGTTTTAAATATTCTGCTCTGTTCAAGTAAATAGTTCTACATTTTGGGAAATATCATTCTCTTTCTTGCCTGACTGTATTCAAAGGAAACACAATTTACTTTCCAGCACCTGTAATGCTCACTAATTAACACATTATATCTCAATTGTTTACTCCATGCAAAAATATAAGTGTGACATCAGGATGTCACTGAACCCGGTCAAGAAATATTCCTGCACATAGTCCCCCTCTAATACCATTACATTGACACTTAGTGAGCTTTAGTGGTACGGTTAGGAGGCTCTCGCTACCTTTGGACTATCTGTTTCCCCCATTTTATTCTTTTTTTAAAGCTAAGCTTACCCTTTCCTGGCTGTAGCCTTATATTTAACGGACTATAAATGTGTGATATCACCCTTCTCATCTAACCATTTCCAAAATGTTGAACTACTTGTGTGAGTCTAAGATGTAGTAAATGCTAGAACAAGCTCCTGCAGCACAAATGATACATGTTCATGTGACATTGTTGATGTTTTACTGGCTTTGGCACCTACTTTCAATTCAAGAGCAACATTAGGGTTAGATACGTTTAGACAAGATGGCTTTTAGGGCATGGACCCTATCAGTGTATGAAAAGGGTAAGTGTCCAACATTTTATACAGTGTACACACTGTATTTTGGACGGTTGAATTTACAGCATGTTCCACACTTCCTCAGACCTGTACAAGAGCTGACGGTAATGGAGATGCTATGAAAACAATCTGCTCCACGACTTGGATTCTATCACACTAAAACTCATAATGTAGAGACACTTGCAGTATGGTAAAGAGGTATGATGAAAGAAGGATATGTCACATATGATGACACGGTACATTAACCATAGCTACCAGCTATATCAATTAGAAGGGCCTGACAAAAACAGCTTAAAGAGAGGGACAGAAAAGCAATAAGCAGCAGAGTGTGCTTTTACAGACCTGCCCTGTTCTTTCATTCAGCCAATGTGTCAGTGGAACAGGTGTGGTGTATCAAGCTGCATATGACTAAACATGAATGCTATAATAATTTCCAGAGCTATTCCCTGAAAAATGGACCGTGTTTCCCTGCATGTGCATGAGAGCATGCATCTGCGTGTTATGTGCGCATGCACATGAAGGCAGGAAGCTAATCAAATTAAATGCATTCCATATTAATGTGATTTATTAACGCTGTGTAGCCAAATTCTGATCTAGCAGATCGTCAGCAGAGGAATGAATCTATTTCAATTCTAACTAACGATACATGCCACGGGCCCCATGATGTGTTGTTTTCCTCATTGCTGACAGCCTGTGTTCTTCTATTCTGCCCTAAGGGATTGTGGGATTAAAAAAGTCTGCTCTAGTTTTAGTGTGAATGATGAATGTGAACACAGTATCTCGTTAGAATAAAATGTGTAAGGATAGGTAAGATATCAAGAGAACAAGAACAAAAAAAAAAATCATAATTTAGTGAATAAAGTGGCCACGTCATACAGTTCATAGTCTTAGCAAAAAGGATATCTGAAAAACATGTTTCTCATTAAAGTGTTTTTTCCTGTCTCTGCATGACAGTCGTCATCAGATTTTCTGTCAGGATGGATTCAAATTTAAGTGAATTCAGCCCTAAACTGCCGGTTGCTGTCGCAACATAAATGCCTTATCCCATCAACTTTACTATTTTACAAAGGTCATATCTTATGTAGTGGCAATTCCCAAAGTCAGAGATTACGTGAGACCTTGATTCTACAATATGTTGGAAACAATGAATGCTTTATACACACACACACACACACACACACACACACACACACACACACACACACACACACACAGATTCAGGTGACCTCACGCCAGTCACCTCATGATTGATTACCAGCCTCAGGCTATCCCTATGTCTGAACTTCCTGGTTTTTAAGTCGTTCTTCCTGCGAGGATCGCTGCTTTTTGAGATGTGATTAACTCCCCAGTATGAGGTCATGATTCATGCTGGGGTCTTCAGACAGGTAGAGGTTATACCAGAGATTAGAGACAGTTTCCCAGGTGGTCTGATTTAGGGGGTGAGGAGGCTAAAAGGTGGGGTTGAGAGGGCTGGAGGAAAGCCACTGGTTATTTGTTGGGGTTTAATGTTAAGGTCTGGTTTGAGGCCAGATGAACGGTAGGTTGGGCTTGAAAGGGTTATCTGTTTCCTTGATGGGAAAAGGGTTAGTAAAAATGTGGAGCTTTTCAGTTTATTATGTCTTAATTAAGATGGCAGGATGCGACTTTGTAAACCTCCAGAGATTGTAAAGCAGTTTGAGAATCTTGGAGAAATTAGGTGGAACTGTTTTACATTGATGGAAACATTATTATTCGCTTAATTACTGAGAGTAAGAAAAAAATAATGATACCACTCTCATATCTGTATGTTATTTATTTAAGAAGCTATAGCCAAGAGACAATTAGCGTAACTTAGCATGAAGGCTGAAAGCAGTGTGAAACAGCTAGCCTGGCTTTAAGCATCTTTAACACAATATATCTTATTTGTTTAATCCATTGGAAAACTAAAGCATAATAACTTGTAGTTATTTATTAGTGGAAGGCTAGTTGTTTTATTTAGCTGTATATATTCATCGTATAGACATCATAGTGATATTGATCCTCTCAACTTATTCTTAGAAAGAAAGAAATAAGTATGTTTCGTAAAATGTCAAACTATTCCTTTGAAGTAAGTATGTTCACAAATATAAATATATTTAAGGTTGCCTTACTCATTGGCATTTTGTGTTTTATTTCTTAATATCCTGAGAATCGATGAGAATCACGAAGCTTCCTTCTTTCAAATAAACACACATAGAGTATATGTGTCCACCATATGTAGCTTCCTCTTTTCTCTCTGTCCATCTCTCTCTTGAAACCCAATGCCCCCATATGACCCTGTTAGCTTGCTAATTGTGTTCCTTCCGTTTATAACCATATGGTATTGGTTTCAGTTGCACTGCTCCAATCTAATGAGCAATCCCATGCGGGAAAAAATAAAACCCTTTAGATTTATAACCGACTCCTTCTAGTGATTGTAAGGAATGACCCTTGTGATTTAAAAAGGTTAAAATGTCAGTGCAAGCTAGCACAAACTGAGCTAATGGCCATTACCGCAAATGAAAAGCAGATAAAAAAGGTTTCATTTTCCAAACTTCATCATCCCTTTCTCTGCTCTCTCTTTATTGCCCATTTATCTTGTTATGGATGTCAAAGTCAGATAGTTTAGTCAAAGGACCCAGACTCCCAAATGCTACCAATACACAACCAGTCTCTTCAGTTACAGCAATCTATTCATACATCAGGATTACAATATAATATGATCACCAAACAAGTAGCAAGTAACCTCCAAAGATTTGCCATGTTGCATTAATAAACAAAAGACTACAGTGGCTGAAATTCAGTTTGATTCCATATCTCATGTTGTATGCTGGCAGTGCTGAAGCTTCATCTTTTCAGGATTATTCACACCACATATTTTCTATGTGCTTCCACACAGTATTCCATCTGTATTCACGCAATCAGCCGTTAGAGATTATTGTTGCGCTACACAATTAGGTGTTACCAGCCTGTGACAGTGTTGAAGAGGGAGGTGCTCTTACACGGCGCAATGGAGAAAAGAGAGTGAAATTCCTCATTTAAAACATTGAGCTGCTACTTTTATCTGTCCCATATGCAGCCACACACACAGAGACGCAAAGGCAACAATTTGCTTCCTGTGTCAGCACCAACACCCTGCAGGTTAATAAGCATCACGGTGGATGGAGACCCTGCCACTACTTCTAGCATATATCCCTGGCTTGTCCCAGTGCCACTTTCACTTCACAGTGAGTCATTGTACCAATCACTCCTCATTTCCTCTCCGACGAAGGCTTGAGCTGTGTGATAGCAGCCAGAGTGCAGTATCCAGCAGCGTGACACAGCACTCATTATGGCCTAATGGAGGTGAAGGTGTTTTTATGGCTCAGTCTGGCCCATTCACCCAGTCAGGTGCCACACAAGTCTCTCTCTGGGGGCCTTATTACAAATGTCCTTACACAAATACTTACAGATACACACATACACATGCACCTGGCTTTACTCATGTCTCCCACCTCGCTGAGATCCTGGGGTTTTGCACCCTTCCACCCACAACTTTGTTATGTGCCTCCATTGTGGGCCCCAATCGAACCACTGCAGTGGCATTGCTTTTATTGAAACTCCTAACTGCTGCAAATTGTTTCCAATTAGTCTAAATTGGTCTGTTAAGTCTTAGGTTTATAGTGGAAGTAAGTGACTTAGTGAATCACCTCTGCATGTATTGTGACCATATTAGTATTGAACTTCGATGTTGAGGTTCCACAATTATCCGATTGTTTTGGTAATTGGGTGCTTAACTGCTCTTAATTGTTCTTAATGGTTTGAAATACTGTAATAGAGTGAGTTGTGCCTTCCAACAGGCCAGCCAGCACCAGACATCAACCAAAGTGAAGCGTAGATTTAAAAACACACCTGAAGTAAGACTTTTGGGATATGGAGGTCACACTTCACTGGCACGCATATTATCGTCAATACGTTCCTCTGAGACCTAATGAAAGTCATGTAAAGGCATTCCATTGTTATAATGAATAGGTGCAGAAATACAAGCCCAATTAAAGCTGCGAGCAGCGATGAATGGGCCCTCGCCTCCTCCCTCACGTCGGGAGTGCCGGCGGGACTCCAACTTACACGGCCGAGAACGTCTGCGACCGTCGGACAACGCGCCTATGAAACCGATGCTTTTTTCTGCTTTGACCGCATGATGCTAGAAATGATGCTATGCAAATAATCCACCACTTCCTTTATCTGCTGTGTGGCGCTACAGAAGACCCGCAAACATGCATTATGTTGCTTTATATGAACTGGAAAGCACATTGTGTAAATGTCATGTAATTCGGATGCTGTTTGTCAGAAAACGCAGATTTCCCTTTGCCAGCAGGTGGCGCTGTGAGTATTAGTGAAAATTAGCTTGTAGACATCCTCAGGCCATGAGTGTTATCAACCATGTGAAGTTTGGGACTGTTTGGATCAAGTCCGGCTGAGTTACATCAGCTTTTTTCATGGGGAGTCACGTAAAGTAGCCGCCCGCTACGGCTAAGCCATTCCGTCAAACGTAAAGCTTTTGATAACTTTTAATCACAAAGGTCTTGAGACTGTACTGACCAAATTTGAAGTGGATCCAACAAAGTGCCTACGAGGAGTTAGTTAAAGTATAGCGACTAGAAATGAGCCTAAATCCATTGAAAAATGACACAAAAATCAAAATGGCCGACTTCCGGTATGGTTTAGAGCATGGTCCCAAGAAACTTATTTGTAAGTCTCTCTGAGATACATGTTCCTACCAAGTTTCATACAGGTACCTCAAACATAGCACTGGGGCTGCTCTTTTGAAATATTGTAGGGGGCGCTATGGAGGCAATTTAAAACGGCCAAGCCAAACACCCATATAAAATATGTCCTCCCATTACCTATAACACATGTATAAAGTTCCATGAGTTTTTGAGCATCACAAGCCACTGATCCATCAGCCTACTTTTTCATGGCGAATGATGCGTTGCCATGGCAACAGCGTTCAACGAAAACTCCCAATATTCATGATGATGCATCATCAACGTGTTAAGGCTATCTTTACAAAATTTCAGACTGATCTGGTGAATTGGCTAGGAGGAGTAAATAAAAGTATAAAATATGACATTTCCTTTTGCCAGTAGGTGGCGCTATGAGTTATTGAACATTTTTCAAATGAAATGTGCTAAGGGTTGAAGTAGCATCATGCATAAGAAATTTCGTGCAGATTGAATAATGTACCTTGGAGTTATAACAAGTTCTTTCTTCCAGACCAATGAGGCAAAATGGCCGCCCCGCCACGTCAAGGTTCTTCAATGAAAACTCTAGCTTTTGATAAATTTTCATCACAAAGGTCTTAAGAGCATCCTGACCAAATTTGAAGTCGATTGCATGAATTCTCTAGGAGGAGTTTGTTAAAATAGGCTGAAAACGTGAAAAATCACCAAAAAACTGAAATTGAGTGAATTACTGTAGCGCCCCCTATTAGATGAATGGACTGAAAATTGCAGGGTTTGTTTTGCCATGCGATGTGAACATATACTGCAAATATGGTGATTTTAGGATACACGGTTGAGAAGTTATGTGTATTGATAAACAAGCCACGCCCCAAGAAGTTCATTGGTCCGTATCTTCTAAACGCTGTAAGATATCAACAAGCTTTTGATAACGTTTTGTGATATAGATCCAATAATGATCCACAGCAAATTTGGTAGCAATCGGACTAAGTTTGTAGGAGGAGTTCTCAAAAATGAGTTTTTCACAAAATTCAAGATGGCGGAAAATTTTGGTAGGCGGAGCTTAGGGGTCTGAGAGGCTTTTTTGTAGATCTAAGGGATCTGGACATGTGTGTTGAATTTCAAGTAAATCGGACATACTGGCCGAGGGGCGTCGCCGGTCCGACTTGTAGGGGGCGCTAGCCATTTTTTTTCACATAAAGATGCAAATTATATCATACCTCTATTTTCACCAGGCCTGACAAGTCTGCAAAATTTGGTGAGTTTTCGTGCATGGCAAGTCCTCCAGAAATGCAGCCAAAGTTGAAAAATAAAAATCAGGAAAAAAATAATAAGAAACATTAGAATCTCAATAGGGCCTTCGCTGGCCCGACGTTGTCGGTGGCTCGGGCCCTAATAATAATTGGCTGAATGGTGGAGTCAGTGGTGCGTTAAAGAAGATTAGAAATAACAGCAGAGTTGATGCTGTAAGTTGATCATATTGTCCAACTTTGACTATGCTGGTATGTCTTTTTAAACTTCCAGTGAAGGGATGGCAGGGGCTACTTTGGTTCTTGATAATGTTAAATAAAATCACCAGAGTTTCTGGTATTTGTTGCCAGGATTCAACAACAACAACAACAGAGAAAGGTCATTGGCATGCTGATGGTCTTTGCTGTTTACAGTACTTCACTGAGGTTATCGTAGAATCCATCTCCCTTTCTATTTCGTGCATTTTCTACTCTCTTGCTCTCCATACTCTTGCTCTTTATGCTTGAGTGACCACAATTACAAGCTGAAGCCAGCACAGGATGCGGCAGTGATTTAAAATGATTCATTTAGGGAATGCAGAGAGCTGACAAACTGAAACACATACTCCCACTGCAGCCCAGCATCCCACCCACGTACACTAAAAAAGACTAAATGTAGAGCTGCACTAATACTGTAAATATCCTAAGCAGGTATTGACACTCATATTTATTCCAGAGAACCACATTAAAAAAGTTCTTAGCTGTTTTTTCTTGGGTTATCACAAACAAGCATACTGCATTTGCTCACAGCCCTAAAAACACTGTATACTCTGGCCTGTCAAATCTTGTCTCCATCTTTAAAGGCGACCTGTCTCAATGTTTCTAAATGTGGGACCACCTCAGGGGACGAGCTCCCCCCCTCTGACTGAATGAACTGTGATGTTTGATAAGCTTTGAGAATGCTGCAGTAAATTCAGCCCAGCCAAGTTGGGCCACAGGCATTGCTATCTATCTGTCTATCCAACCCCCACTATTTGATGGCCTGAAGGTGTAGATATGAATCAGATGTCAACAATGTAGCAGTAAAAAAGGCGGAGATGGAGGGAGCTGCAACGGGAAGGTGAATAAGAGAAAGAATGAGCTAAGAATAACCTCGACCGTCCCCACTGGCACACAACAATTATACCTCCTGTCTCCATTTCCTTTTCCTGCTGCCAACATCTGACCCTCTCTGACAACACAAATTATAACCCCTACATGGCCAGAGAAAAACATACTGGCGTCAAGCCTATTCACTGACACCTTTCTGTTTGCTTTTGTGTTGTCTCTTTATATTCTGATTTGTATGATTCATGCTGCAATATATCTAAAAAGAACACATACTTGATTATTGTTTGTTAGTCGTTTCCATTTTTACCTCACAGAACAGGTGAAATGAGTTGTGAGATGTAGATACAGTTTAAATTCATTGGCTATCATCTTTGTTCAACACTTAGATAATGAGATCAGCAACTGAAAGCCTCCTGTGTTTGAACCATTACTGTACATTTTGGATTTATTTTCCACAGTGGGAACAGCTGATTGAAGGGGGAGAAGGTTCCCTGATAAAACGACACAAAACACAGCTGTGCCGTATCACACACACACACACACACACACACACACACACACACACACACACACACACACACACACACACACACACACACTCAAACTGCACAAGGGAGGATGTAGTTAAATGTGTTTCGTTCAAAGACTCGAAGACCATCTGAGGCTGTATGTCAGCCTCCTCCCCCGAAGGTCTAATTTACACTCTATCCTTCCATCATTCTCTCTTTCTGGTCTTCTTCTAGAAGCTATTGGCTTATCCAATGAGATCCACAGATGTTTATTTCACTAGAGAGGAATGTGAAGGCCCAACATCTCAGACAGACGTCAGCTTAATTATTTAGTCTGGATACCGTGCCCCCCCAAAAGAAAAGGACATTTTTTGTTTGTCTGGATTTTACATGAAGGAAAGTACCTTTTTTGACAGGTTGGAGTGATAGTAGAGACCATGTTGGGGTAAAAAAAAAAAAGATCCACCGTCTATTCTGTAGATTATGAAGCTCAAGCTAACATCCGTGATCTGTGAGTTTGAATTTCTGTTACACCCATTTCTGCTCATGATTTTTTACTCATGTAAAGTCATGGCAAGATAAGAGCCATCCATTTCCTCGGACAGACACTCCCTCCCTCATAATCGGTACTTTCCTCCACTCTCCTGCGCAGAAAAGATATATGCTAAAGAGAAAGTAATACTGATATTTGCAGCTCTTCACATGGAAACATTTGCATTTGGTTATTCCTGCACAGAATCATTTCAGATACAGAAACAACATGCTTCTTAAACAGTTCACAGTGGAATGCCATGTTCACCAGCTGTGTTTACACTTCTTGCATGGGTATGGCATTTTTGTGCTTTAGTGTTTCGATTTTTTTTTTTATGTCTCCCGATCCTTCTCTTCACCCAGCTGCTGTACATCCCTTCTGTTTCCACTTTCAGGTCACTTCACTCTCACTGTAGAGCTTATTGCTCTCTAAGCCACAAAGCTGTGTGTTCCTGCTGAAAATAAATAAATAACCGCACGCTCAGACACTTGACAATCACTTGACAATCACTTACAAACTCAAAATATAAATAAACAAAATGGAGACAGAGAGGAA
The DNA here is from genome assembly GCF_023349555.1 of Cebidichthys violaceus. Lineage (NCBI taxonomy): Eukaryota > Metazoa > Chordata > Actinopteri > Perciformes > Stichaeidae > Cebidichthys > Cebidichthys violaceus. The sequence goes on from NW_027176483.1 coordinate 11,665,468, forward strand.
AACTTGAAATCCTGCGCCCACTTTCTACCTCTCTGGTTGTATGTTTTTGCTACAGTTGAAGTCTAATGGCCCTATGTGTTTAGAGTTTACCTTTGGTGGTATGGCTTGGTGAATTTTGTAATGTGTGTGTTGAAGTGTGTGTGTGTGTGTGTGTGTGTGTGTGTGTGTGTGTGTGTGTGTTTATGTATTTGGAAAATGCGTTTAATTGGGCTGTGGGTTTATTGTTTAGACTGCATAGCTGTGATGTTTAAAACTGACTGTTTGCCTCCCGTTTAATCTGGGAAACGTAGTCTGTTGGTGTTTTGTTTGGGTCACTGTGTGTGTATATTGGAGGAAGAGAGAGCACTCAATGGAGTGGCTACACAGAAAAGGATTTATCTACGCCTGAGATGAACCAGTGTTTGTTTAAAAGTTACAAAACTATTGAAGTGTAAGAAATGTTTAATCGTAAGTTGCTGGAAAAAGTAAGCAAAGATTGGTAAGGTTGTGCATTGCAGCACTTTGCCTTCCTAGCAATGATTGAATATGTACTTAAATCTTTTATTTGAGTAAAAATGGCTATGTTATTTTATGATGGAGATAATCCTCCATTTCACATTCTTGTATGTAATGCTATGTGTATATTCATATTTGTCATTGTGTAACATAGATAATTCATTGGTCTGCAGCCATGGAAGGCAGTCTATCAGAGCATGGCTGTCTTTACCGGCTGATGATTGTTTAATGGTACTCTAAATAATGTGGATCATATTACCAGCGCTACTCACCTGTGTCTTATTCCTGATGTAAAAGAGTTTGCTGTGGAATCCAAACCTCCCTTGAATTTATGAATCTTTTAATGTTCAGTATGTAGTTTTAAAGTTAAAACTACAAAAAGAAAAGATTCTCTGGAATGTAATCTCATAAAATGTAAATGCTCAAAAAGCATTGCTACACTTAAAGTTATGTGTTGATTTTGGCCATTCCTGTGATACTGTGAGTCCATTTAGAAAAAAATTTTTTTTACTGCATGACTCTGTGCAGTCCTGGTTCTAGTTTTCTCATGCCTCCTGCAATACGGCCTCGGCCTCCAGCAGCGTAATGTCTGTGTTGGCTCGCAGTGGGGAACGGTGGAGCAGCGAGGCAAAGCTCAGCTCCTGGCCGTAGGAGGAGGAGCTACTGCTGCCAGGCGCTGAGCTCTCCTCCTGCTGAAGCTTCCGACTTCTGGTCAAAGGCTGCAGCAAAGTCGCATCGGGGTCTGCCCACGATTTCCGATACGGTGGAACCAATGACAAGCGTTAAGGATAACTAATAGCCAAGCTTCTCGCTGATGGTCTCGTTTACTATATAGAGAGATCAGTATTAACATGAGATTGTTTCAGTCACAAAATTAACTTCTGCTGCTGCAGTTGTATGCTATGGTGAGCATCTCTTTACAGTGAATTTGGGAGATTTTCAAACAAGCAGAATGAATGTTGTACTCTCTATATCTTACCAGCTACACACTGCAGAGAAGCAGATACACTTGGATCTATAAGTTACAAAGTAAGTGTGTAAATGTTAGTGATATATATATATATATATAGCACCCATCCCAACACTCTATAGCCATAACCTGGATGCATGCTGACAACAGTTTGAATGTTGGCCATTTAGTTTTATTGTGTTTGCCGTCATTCATCACTTTCGCGGTACATTTAGGAGATATATGGTTGCCTATTGGGGAATCACTGAAGGAGATGTGCGAGTGTATATGCTGAAGGTGTCCTGTATGACTGAGACAACGAGGTACCACTTTATTTACTGCAAGTATAGCCAGTAAAAGACATATATTCACCTGTTATTTATTAATCAACATTAATGCTTTGTGTGTATTTGTAGTCTGCTGCACTTCTGTATATTTGAATTTCCTGGGCATACTCAAAGTCCTTCCATGCTTGTTGACATGTCCAGTTGAGATCTAATTAATGATCCTTATCCCTAATCATTGATAAGTAAGAACCATTGATAATTAGCTCTGCTCCAGTTGTAGTTAGAGCACAAGGAGACTGGTGGCAGCTCATGTAATCAAGATAAGTCAAAATCAGTTCAAGTCTATTGGCTCTAAAGCTTGGAGGCTTGCATGCATGTGTGTGTCTCCCACATTGAGTAGAGGCTCCCTGGGTGACCAAGCCTGGCCGACTGCCCTCTCGCTGGAGATCTTCACGATTACTGTTAGAAATTACTCACAGATTGCCCTGCATTCTGTATCTTAACATGCACTATGTGTGTGAATGTGCACAAGGCCCTCTCCCACATGAATACCACAAGCATGCAAGAAAAGCTGTTTCCTTCTGTAAACAATTGAGGACTGTGGACCTACTAATGGAACATTAATGCCCAAGTTTATAAGAATTTCTGCACTTGGCATGTTTTACCAACTGCCAAGTGTTTTAACACAACTTTAAGAGGATGAGACAGGGGATATGGACCAAACACTCTGATGTGATATATTGGCCACTTACCTATCCCAAACACATAATGTACAAGTGAAAGTGTTTCCAATTTGTTAAGAATTAATCCCTTGGAATGAGAGAAGATTTTGCATCCTTGTAGAGACATTTCTGCTGCTCCATATATTATTGCTCCTGATCTTCTCCTGTTTACATTTTAGCAATACCATCACAATTGTGCGGGAGAATAATCAGCCCCAACCAAGACGGCATCTCGTTCTGAAAACCACTAACTAACTATCTCACATTTCTGCAGCTTCCCACCTCATCCAGAGTGAACAGTTGATCCTCCTTAATGGAGGATCAACTGGATAACAAAATTGTAGAAGTGACTGGGGATTATGGGACTATTCTTTGGTTTGCATTATCATGTCTTGCATTGCTAAATCCCCTCAGTTCACTCACACTCCATATTTCAAGGCACAGGGATAAACGAAACACAAAGCAAGCTACCATTGTGTAAACAGTGGGAAGAAACACATATCATATTATATAAGTCAGTAATGTGTATGTTTTCTTTCTTTCTTTTTGTGTTGTTCCTTACTGTTATGTTATCGACTTTGTTCTTATTATAAATGTTTTTATTGTTTCTGTTTTTACCATGTAAAGTGTCTTTGAGTGCCTTTTAAAGCGCTATATAAATAAAATGTATTATTATCATTATATGTGTGTGAGCGTGTCTTTGTGTGTTGTGCACACCAATACAACATACACAAGTTGATGTATAGACTGATATATGTTATATTTTTACATGGTATGGCCCCGCCTCCGCTTAGTGATTTTATTAAACAAAGCACTCAAAGCAGCAGACTCACTAGATCTGCTTCAAGAGGGGATTGTGTCATTTCACATAGGTCAAGCTCTTTTAGCAAATCTACATTCTCTGTGAAGGCAGCTCACTCATGGAATACTCTGCTACCACATATACGCACACAAAACATGTACACAACATTCAAACACAGCCTTAAGGAATGGCTTGTTGCCGATCAGGTGTGCAAGCATTGATGTACTGTCTGTCCTGCCTGCTTGTTTCACCTACAGTATATGTGCATTTGTCTTGTTCACTGTTGCTATTTTCTATTTTTGATGTGTATGTTATGTGCCTCAGTGTTATACAGTATATGTGCTTGTACATATTGACACATAAACTTGGTGGGTTTGTTCTGCCTGACTACTCTGTCTACTCTGCTCTAGTGTTGTACACTTTGCTTTTGCTTATATGTGTATTGGTTTTGTTTATACGTTACTGTCTATCTATGAATTTGAATTCCATTTTTATTTGAAATTTTGTAATTTTAGGCAGCCTTCAAACATCTGGCCCGGGGACAGCAGATGAAAACTAGCCTCTCTGGCTAACTCTGGCTCACTTACAGTTTCACTGTTGATTGGTGTGCATTGTCCCTGCAAAATAAATACACAAATAAAAATAAAATTTGAACCATAATGAGAATTACTCTGCTGTATAACTCTTTCACTTTGTATTGCAAGGCTCAGCAGACATTTGTGTTGGGCAAATATCTTTTCAAGAAGGCTGAACAATAGATGATCAACAATTTTGTCCTTGGTTCAGACATCTATTAGCTGCTCCTCACCCTAATTGGACGAATGGACCACTTGCTGTGCGGTCGTCGGTCTTTGCTCTTGATTTTCAAATAACTTGGCAGCTGTTCTGGGAACATTGCCAAAAAACCTACCCATTAAAAACGGTTTCTCAATCGATTCACAACAAAAAAGAAGATGTACATTGCTGTCAGCCTCACTGTCCTTTTTGAGACTTGAAACAATTAGAAAATGTTCAAAGGGGCTACAAAGAGTCACTTAACATTTGGGGATTTTGGGTTGCTGGTGTCCTAGGGGTTAAGATACTGACCATGAACTGCAATGTCGCCAGTTTGAATCCGACCGGGGACCTTTGTTACCCATGCATCTCTCTCCCGCATTTCCTGTTTTCCACATTTTGATAAATAGCTGCACAATATCACCGGGGATGTGATCCAATTTCATCTCAACTTAAAACTACCCCCAAAATGATGTATAGAAACTATTTTGAGAAATAGCTATGCATACTGTACTTTGGTTTTAACATCAAATTGTCACATTTTCGCTTTTCTTTGTGTAGAAAATTGGTCCTTGGGATGATAAATAGTACAGGGTAACCACACACACACACACACACACACACACACACACATACACACATACACACACACACACACACACACACACACACACACAATATTTAGCACAACTCTCAGGAGGGATAGGGCAGGGATGGGATGGACAGCATGTGGTGCTTTACACAATGTATGTCATCAATGCTACTCATCAGTAATGGTTTTGCTTGTATGTGTGTGTGTGTGTGTGTGTGTGTGTGTGTGTGTGTGTGCGTGTGTGCGTGTGTGTGTAGGAGTGGTAGTTGTCGTGAGGAAGTGCACACCCTAACACTGAACCTCCCAACAGGCAGGGAGGACAACTGTTGTAACCTGTTAACCTTTAACCTAATCCTCTTAGGTAACTGGGACCCAGACACATCTGCTGAAGACACACCCAGAGCTGGAGCAGCAATAGGTTAATTGCTGCAATAGGTTAAACACTTTTTTTTTTGGATAAAAAAAAGCGTCTGCTAAATGACTGTAATGTAATTACCACCAAAGTGCAACAACAAGCTTATCCCATCTCACTTCATGAGTCACTAAAACTCTCTTTTCTGAATCCAACATTACAGCTCTCATGTTAAATGAATGTGACCTCTGTGTGTACTTGGCTCTGACTATTCCACAACTTCTGCTGAGGGAGAAAAAGAAAAGTTTTGTGGATTTGGACTCACTCATGTCTGTGTGTACATCTATGAGAGCGCCAAAGAAATCAATGTTTACTTGAAAATCAACCAGGGGTTTGGGACTGCACGCTCTTGTCTAAAAGACACGTGACCAAGGCATCCCACCCAGCAGGATCTGCTGCCTATGAGCCCAAATACAGCTGCTCTTTCCTCTCACCAGCACCCGAGCGAAACCCAGAGGAACAAAAACCAGGTTCAGAAACATGATCAGCATCGGCTTTGATTGGACAAGCATGCTGACATATTCAAACTTCACCATTATCAGATTATTTTAGTAGCATGACACACATTTTCATGATCACATTCATTTGAGTCACAACTGGAAAATGAGTCATGCAAGGCCATTTGTCTCTCTACCAGTGACGTGCGGTGAGGTTGGTGGCTGGTGAGGCACTGACACTACATAAGTCAGATTTACAAATATATGAACCCAATAAAGTAGCTTAAATCACCATTAAATTGGCAGCCTGCACATTGACTACTGGTTGTTTTTCATATTTCATATCAGCATTCTTTACACACACATAGGTAAGGTACATATTTGATTCCACTGGGAGCGTGTGCGCCGCAATCTGCCCCACCGGAACGTTTCAGAAGCGGAGCGCTCGCGGGCACCACCCGCGAAAATCATGAGATTCCGCAATAATCTGTGTAACAACCACGGATGTATAAAGAGAACAACAAACACATAAAAGGTTACTTTACCTGTCCGACGTTGAATTGCTGTTGATTTGGTCATATTCCTTGACACGCGCTCAACCCAGTTAGTGAAGGATTCACAGTCTGAGGTGAGGCTCAGCTCGTCACTGCCTCACCTCACGCGTTTCCTCTGTTTGAACAGGACATAAGCTAATTCAGCGATTTTGATTATTAAAATGCTTGAAATGATTGGAATCATACTGAAATTACATTTATAGCACAGATCAGTAGAGAAATATTAATATTTATTTTATTTTCGCATTATTTGTTTTTTACTTGTCATATGCCTCCCCGACCGCATGTCCCTGCTCTCTACCCTGCAAGATTGTAATATTTGTACACTTATTATACTGCTACTCAAATCAATCAGCTCATTGTATCATAATATATCAATTTTAAAGAGCTATAACCTGTAATTAATGGCTTTATTTAACACTTTAAAAAATGCTTTTCTATACTCCATTGTACTGTAATAACTTATATGCAATATCTCCTGGAATATACATGTATTACTACTTTTGATTTCGTTTCTAAAATGTGAGATTAGTCCTCCGGGCAGCGGCGCAGATGCTGAGGTCCCCTCCCCTCTTGCAGCAACAGCAGCATAATTAGGAGTTTACCGTCTGTCTTTCCCGGGGCGAACTGCCACAGAGTAACCAGCCATCCAACACACACACAGAGTGCAAGAGTTCAAGAGCGCTAGCGTGCGTTTGACTACAATTAAGGGGAGTGGAAATAGTTGGGGGGAAGTATCAGTTTATTCATCCACTTTTCTTTTGGTCGGGACGAAGTTGCGCAAGTGTGTATACTTTTGGTTACTTTTCACTGTGCTTCAGGCAATTAAGGAGAGTGACGCTGCTGTCCACAGCGTGGGCATGTGTTGCATGTGAGACACGGATCAGACTGCGCAGGTAAGATGAGAGACGTAGAACTCTGACATACTGTTTTTCAGTTTACTTACTCAGCTATCGTCTTTCCCATCTGTTGCATTGTAGTAATTAACTTGCAAGTTTAGCTACTTATGTTGTCCAGATGACAGTGTTTTTTAACACAATATGGCGACAGTTTGTGGATTTGTATCCCGTTGTAGACATTTCTACCTCTAAATTTAAACATCTTGCTTTAACGTTGTTGTGGTAATCTATTTTATTTTAATATTTGATATTTTCCAACTTTAAGTTCTGCAGAACAGCTTACCAAATTTCCTAAATTCTACACTTCAAACCCAGGATTTTATGCATATGTCTGTCGACTTTTAAGAATCTCCGAACAGCTTTGTTTAAAGCATGGTGACAAATTACTTCTTAGATAATACAATGAATTTTTAGATCATTTTATAATCCTATGAAGACGTTTTATCAATCTGTAAAGAAAAAATAATCGTTTTAAATTGCTTGTATTATTAAAATCACCAATATGTGTAATGCATGCTATTCATCAGGCAGCATGTGTTCCTGAAATGTGCAATTGAATGTGACTAGGCACACTTAAACAGCCAAGTATTTTTTGACAATCCAAAATATTCACATCAGTAGTCCACTGAGTGAATGGCAGTGCATTAATCAGTCGACATATTTGCTTTACTTGTGGAGCTCAGCTCATTGTCATGTGTGTGTTTCTGTGGTTTACTGTGCAGCATATAGGAATGAAAAAGAGTCATGTGGCTTTCGTGGTTAGTTATTTGATCTTTCCCCTACCTGTATATCTAAGTTCTCAAGGACCCACTCTCCACTTACTGCGCTTTTAAAGGTTTATCTAACTCCCTACAAGGCGCTTTGGGTTAGGGGGGTGTTGTGAGTGAGGCAAATAAACTATTTAAAGGGAGGCAGAGAGATGGAAGTTGTGTGGGTATTGATTTCTCTGGCAGAGTTTCAGGGCTTTCGATCAGCATGACTGAGGAAAATAAATTATTTGCGCTTCGGGTCACATAAAGACAACTCAAAATCTTGCCTGATTTTCTCCTTGAAACATTGTCCAATCGTTACGTCACTGAAGTGGTGTCTGTCAGGCATACTTAATGCAGTCTGCTGTATACACAGCAGCAACTGCAGATGGGGCAGGCTGATAACTGCTGCTGAAATCACAACCTGGAAATGTACGCAAGTGATCTTTGAAAACTTTAAAGGCACTTTTGAAAAGTGACAGCATTGAAACGGTATTCCATCTCATTTCTGTGAGCGCTCTGATATGGTTGGGATTGCATTTCATAATAAGTTATAATGTGAGTCTGGTTGAAGGGTTTTGGTGGTGTATGTGGGTTCCTTTGTTCATTGTATCACTTTAAACCCACGCTGTGCTAACCCTGAGCCTCCTGTTTGCTTTAATTCACTCTTGTTCTGTATTGCTTGTATGGTCTGATCCAACATTACCCTTAAAATCACAGCAGCAATATTCAGCTGTGTTTTGAATGGCCTACAGCACCATTCCTGCGCTCTGTGACAATGTCATGCCATTCACGGCAAGGCTTTTTCCTGGACAGCGATGAAAACTGAAAACGGAAAGAGTTCTTTCTCAAAACTCAAAAGGTTTTGGGTGGATGCTTTATTAAAACATACTTGTAATGCTGCACACTAGCCTAGCCTTATACGGTCATGTTTCCAGAATCCTTCAGCACACACGGACAAAGCAGTTAAGGCACCTTTACTGCAGTGGCGATGTTAGAGAGTCTACAACGGCTAGTTGCCAATGACTTGCAGACAGACAGCCCGGCTGGGTTTGCCTGCCCTGCAGCTCTGTGGCCTCCGTGTTTCTTCTGTCTCTACTGAACTATACTGGAGCTGGTGTGGGGATAACGGCATAACAAAAGCCTTCCCAGGACTGAGAAAGAACAATTTCTTACTTAGTTACTTACCACATTTGTAGAAGACAGTAATGCTCTTGAGAGGAGTTGGTGCATGGCGTACATAGATGAACCCTCGTATCCTCGGGCCATCAGGAGACAAGTAAGAGCACTTACAACTGTCAGTCACTGTTTTCATGCCCTGTTGCTCCCATCTGGCTACCTCAGGATGGTATAGGCTTACACACACACATATGTTCATACATGCAGACACTCATCCACATTCAGAGTTGCACGTCGGGGTCATGCCCTGTTCAGCATGTGTAGAGTTACTAGTTTTGTTGTCCCTTATCAACAAACATATCGGCATGTTTATCTAAATGCTGTTGTCTTGGTTACATGGTTGCTTTATCTGTTTTGAATAGCCTCTCAACTTTGTTTCCACTTTATGTTTTTCCATTTCCGTCCGCTCTATTGAAAAGAGTTAAACCACAGATCCAGTATCACTCCCGCCCCTCTTCTCCCAACTTTCCTTTCACTCTGGTGTGATAGCAGACCTGAGCTGGCACTGTCTCGAACCTGTGGGCTCCGTCTCCCATCGGCAGATTGGTGGATTAAACGGCAACATTAAACATAAAGCAAGTATTTAACAAATGCAGCACAAACAATATTATGTTTCTTTGGTGTATTTGGTTACCATATCAGCAGTTACTCAGAGTATTCACTAGGTTTTTTTTTCAGATAACAGCTTAGGGAGGGACACAATGTGGACAGACAGGACCTCAGGGTTGGAATTTTATCCATCTCCTCAGGTTTCTCTCCACAGACATACTCTTCACCACCAAAACGGAAGGAATTCCACTGGAATGTTGTCTTGTCCGAGCATTACCATTCACTAATAATAAAAGTGTGATTGTCGTGAGATGTCTGTTATTTTTAACGTAGTGTTGTGAATGTGAGCAGGGCCTGAATAATTCACTCTGAGAAATTATCACATAAACTCTTTTACTAGGGCAGTGGAGTTAACTGTCAGAGTCGTTTAGTTGTGTGAGAGGGGCAATCTGTAATCAAACTTTTCTGATTTATAGGATTTATTAGCAGGTAAACGGCTGCAGGAAATACAGACTTTCCTTATGGCAAAGGATCAAATGTTCTTGTCCATGGAGAGGTATTAGATATCCTTACCTAACATGTTTTGTAATATGCATTCATTCACTATTTAGGGCCAATTTACTGCTGCATTTTAAACTTCAAAGCCCATCTCTGTCTGCATCACCGCGTTTGGATGATAACGTTTTCTGTAGAAGAGGATATTTTGGCAATTTATTTTGCATTCAATTTTATGAGGGATATGTAATTTCCCAGGAGATACACGTGCTGTGCTGATAGATAGTGTTTCACTCAGATAAGGTGGGGTAATGTTTTTGGTTTAATCTAAAATGAATCACATTTTGCTGCCTTGATGTTTACTTTATGACTTGAGTAAACAAAATACAGAAAAAAGGAGTTAGTAACTTCCCAAAAAGCTTTAGTGTATGTAGGTTGAGTTTTTTGATGTCAATCCATAATAATCTTACATCGCCGAAGTATCACATGTTTCATATTTACTTGCACTTTGGCTACAGTTAATTCTCAGCATACAGTTAAACACTATGAGAGCTGCACCATGTGTGCGATGTCTTAAATGTATTATGTCAAAATAATTTAAACGGAACAGAAGACATCAACTCTTCAGATCAATATTACTAATTGTTTTGAGCAGACGTTGGAGACAGAGCTGACAGTGCTACTTTACTTTGTTTCTAGAAGTCTAGTTATGGAAATAAAATATACTGTATGTTACAGTGCCAAGACATTCAGAGAAGGAGTGGTGCTTGTCTGTATTTGAGCAGTTTTGTGTTTAGTTATAGCCCACAGAAAAATGTTAATGCTCCTTGTATATGCTTTATAGTTTGTGTTTAATGCAAACACAAACAGTGTGGCCTGGTGGCTGTCCTGTATTTTCCCTATGAGACATGAACTCACACAGACTCACAAGAGAGTTACATGCTTGCTTAAATGCAAGGTTGAAAAAAAGATGATTGACTGTTGCCAAGAAAAACAAGCAATGTCTTGAGAGCTAGAAACAATTACCTATGTTGTTCTGCCAGGTCAGTGCCTGTGGTCGGGGAATAAAGACAAATAGCTGTGCTAATGCACTCTGTCCTGTGGAGATGGAGGGGTTTGATAGTAGTGTTCTCTACAGGGCACCAGGGTGTTGCTAAATGCCTCATTAGGGGTGGTCTCTGTGTGAGAATGCCCATGGCTAAAGCACTTCTTCCCCATCTGCTCCATGTCTGCTGACAACTTATGCTGGGAATATTGTTTTTCTTAAAAGTTCAGCTACTTAACATTTCTTACTTAGCATCTTAAAAATAGATTTGGGATCCTTGTTAATCAATGTGTGCTGGTGAACGGTTGTTTTATGGCACATATTCACTGTTTGACGTTGAGCCCCAAACCAAAAAGGTCAGTATATTTGAGGAGGTGACATTTATAAGATGCTATATGTTTGGAGATCAGAAGCCAGCAGCCCCATATTGGCTGCTATAGCTTTTAAATCTGTCACCATCGCCATCAGGATTGTTTCCCATCACCCCCTGCACCGTGTGCCGGCCATGCTGCCAATGACAACAGGGACTCTAGCCGCCAGGAAACAGAGGTGTTAGCTTAACCCACATGGCACAAGCTGTCTGTGTTTTCTCTTTCACACCTCCCTCTCTCTCTTTTCATTTCTATTATTCACCCTTTTCACTTCCTTGCTATATTGTGTGACAATCCCCTGTTATTGGATGGAGACTTTTTAATGCTCTTCTGATACATGACCTTTCTCTTTTGTTTGGGGCCTATTCTTCTAGAGAGGCGCTGAACAGGCCTGTACTGCTGATAGATGTAGGCACTCAAGCGGTAAAGAGAGATACATTACTCGAACACTACCCACATGGGTGAAATCGTGTCACTGCTCCCCTGAAGATACTGCAGGAAGGATGAGCCCCACTGCCAGTACTATCGCTGTCACTCACAAAGTGTGCAAAGACTGCATTTAAACCGGCCCACTTTCTCACTCTCTTTGCAGATTGCCCATCCATCACGCGCCGCTCTATATCTGTATTTCTAACCCTGAAGGTGTGAAGGTGCCTCAATTTGTCATCTTAAATAAACATCAGTCTGTTTATCAGGGTCTAATCCTCTCCAGTTTAAAGCTATGGGGGGCTTGGATGGGTGCCACTCTGCCCTGATTCTACGTAATGAACTCAAGTTTCAAACACCAGATGCCAAAACTGGACTGGGAAAATAAATTAAGTGAAATGACTTGTACTTTTACAGCTTGTATCTGTCTGCCAACATGCCATGCAAATCTGTGCGTGTAGGTGTGAATGAATGTATGTTCCCAGAGTGTCAACTTATATACATATTTTCTTAGGCGCTGCATAGACAATGTTTGGCCCAAAAGGTGATCTTCTCTTGTCCATATGTCCAGTTCTTCCAACCGGAAGCAACATGCTTGGTTTCAGAATTTGATATATGTGAGTGTGTTTGCCACATCAGAACTATTCATTTAGGCAGACATTGTTTATGTTGTCGCTAGACAGGTCGCTGTGTGTTTTCTGAGATGGGGGTAGAAGGAAAGTAATGAAGGAGATGTTACAATAAGGTCTGAAGGGGGAGGCATTCTTTTGATGCATCCATTCATTTCTTCATTGATTCCTTGGTTAATTAGTAGCTAGATGGCTGTGGAATGTGCAGGAATGCAGTTTTAAAAACACTGTTTATATTCATTTGGTACTTGGATAGGATGATGTACTACATATGGAACAAGTCTGATTAAGGGTGAAGTTATCATGAGGTAACGATGCATTCCAGTGGGGAACAATAAAACACTTTTCTTGAGGTGGCACAAACACATCAGTATGTGTGTTCATTTGTTAAATTGCACCTGGTTAAGAGTAAATCAGAAACAATTAATTATAAAAGTAATCACATTGAAGATTCATAGATACCTATAATTAATTGGTTACTGGTTCTTTGCAATAGTTCCTAGTTTCAGGCACAACTTGTTAACTGCTCTGCTGTTAATCTTCAGTTAATTGCATTTTCCTGATTTATTTCTTACTTGTGTCTTGATATAAGGTGTTACCAAAGAAAACAACATTCTCTCTGCAGACTCATTTGTTGCATGCCCTTCAAAACAGCCTTTGTATTTCGATGATCACATGTGCATGTTTGAAAGACTACTGTCATATGCATATGTACGTGCAAGACTATTGAAAATCAACATCAATGAAAAGAGTAACTAAACCACAAATGTATTTAAATGGACAACTTGTCAATCCCAGCTGGATGTTTGTCAGTTCAAGTGACTGCGATAGAAACGTGGCTACATTTCCATAATTTAAAATTTAAAAAAGTACCCCAAGATGTCAAATTTTTGCCACAATGATTTCACTTTGCCCCGCATTCAATTAGCACACATCGCTCTAGTTCTCCTCGCTTATTAGTGCCAGAAAAAAGAGCGAGGGTTCCCATGACTGTTCACTCATATGTCTCACTTTCCATTGAATGTGAACTAATGTGTGTGCTACACACCTCTTTAATGCACTGTGAAGTCCCAGACAGGACGTGGTCCATTTTTTTACAGAGCATAAAGGAGGAGCTGACAGGGTCATAAGCCAATGCTAAAACTAATGGCAAGTATCATTTATCTAAATAATTAAATGAGTTATCCAAGTCAAAAGAAGATAGAGGGGAGAGAAAGGCTGAAAGAGGCATAGCCGAGTGAAAGATAGTAGAATGTGACTGTTTTGTTAGCAGGACCTTTGTTTTGGGCAAACAGATTTAAAGGCAACACAAAAGGGAAGCCAGTGACATGCAACAGCTGATGTAGGACGGGTAAAGAGAGGGGACATGCCTGTAGGGCTCCATGGTGAAATGACTGAATAGTCACAACAGAAACCTGTGTACATATCCTGCACAAAGTTAGATGAGACACACACTCATGCACACACACACATACACACGCACACACACTTATGATTGCTCCTCCCTAGCTTGACTCTTTACTCCCGTCTCTCTCCAGGGTTGCAGAAAAGGACAGAGTGAAAGCGGAACTAGAGTACTCCACACACCATGAAGAAAGGGGACTCTGGTAATCAGAGCCTGGATGAAGTTGGGGCTCTGCAGTGCATGTCTGGCAGTAATTATGGCAGCAAAGGGAAGAGGATTAAGGTACTATCCCATCCAGGGGTGCCATTAGTGGGATTGATGTTGTTGGCCACCCTCCCTTTTGGAGCAAGCATCAAACAAACTGTCCCTAGGGTCAAACTCAGCCAAAGAGGTAAGAAATATTGTTGATTTGTCTTTATTTTTTCATTGTTGTTACATGTTAATATTTTGATATGTTCAGTATTGAAGTTTGGCCGAAAAATATAGTTTGAGTAGTTTTAGGCCATTATGGATCTTTTATCTCTTGCCAACAACCTTCGTCATCAGTGCAATTGCATTTATTCATTTATAAAGTTGCATATGTGAATCTAATGACTCACACCTATGATTCGTTTGATTTTTTTGGTCTTTTTCAAACTTTTTTTTCTGTAGGAGTTTCAGCCATTCAGTGTGCATCTTCAAAGACCATGTCTAGCAATGTCTTTGTCTCTTCCTTTAACATTTCTTCTCCACTACAGTATATCTCTTGTAGCTTTGTACACACAGCCAAGAGAGGCAAGTGAAAAGAGAGATTCTTAACAGCATAACTCAGTTATGCTGTTAAAGTAAATGGCCTTTGAAACAACACTGTAAAGTAGAGTGAGAGATTTAAGATTCACTTACTGATCCATTAGCCCACTTCATAATTCCGTTTGTCACGTTTGATGGGCTCAAGAATGTTCCCTGGTGACTTTTTGTGAAACATCAACACAATCTATTAATCCTTTCATTGATATATCCATAATACACAAGCCTGCAGTTACTAAAATACAATGTTGTTGCACGTTGATACTCTCGGTCAATAGTGAAACTGTCGTGTGTATATTAGCCGGTCCCGGCAATGTGCACTGCATCCATGTGTATAGTTTTGCGTTCACTGTTTGCTTTGTGCCACTGGGGGAAAACTGAATTATAGCTCCCCTTAAAACCCATTCTAAACTCCAGGGCAAACTTAACTTCAAAGTCTCCATCCCTCTCATTCTATGAATCAGCTATACAAGAAACCACACAGATGAACTTCAGTCTTGCTCCATAAAATTGAATCCCCACTGCGACCTTAAAGTAAACTCACTCTGACTTCAACCTCCAAAAGCTCTCTTCTGGTCAAAGACTTCCTAAAACTATGGCTGGAAATAGATATGTCCTGAGTGTCCAACATAAATATATGTAAGTAGCTGGAGAAATAATGATTGCTCAGGACAGTGTTTACTCAGCAGTTAGGCGAGTATTTAGCTCTACAGTTTGTCTCATTTGGTTTGTTCCAAATTAACCTTTTGATAAAATAAAGCTGTTCATCATTTCATATATGATTGCAGTTTAATGGGGCCATATACGTATATGTGTTACAACTTTGTTGATACTCTGTCAGGGTGTGTCTCTTGGCTTAGACTACGAGCACAGATGACCGAACTTCACTGTTCATTCAAGAGGCCATCCGACTGGTGGTTCGCTTAGGAGCTTAGATTAACAACAAACGATTAGTCACATCCAACCCTGTTGCACACATCATACACACTCACTGTCATCATCTCATCAGTGCACACTCTTCAAAAGCAACACCACCCAGCAGTGATCACTCTTCAAACATCGCATCGCCCTCCTGTGAAAGCGCGGCTGACCTGAGTGATGGGTGAAAAGATCAAAGTGAAATCATCTGTGATTGAGTGAACACCTCCAAAACAACTGCCTTCTACTCCAAACTTATGAACTCCCCTCTGAAAAACACATCCCAAGTTCAAGTTTGGTCCCGAGACACAACACAGACATTGTGGCCTTCTGCCAAATGAGAGGTGAAATCATCTGGTTTAGATATTTTGAATATGCTGCACATTCAGATGGTTGTTATGCCTTTGTTTTTAATATGCGACCAAAAAGACAAAGTTACACCACATGCCTTACTATCCTTAGTCTTGCGGCCTGTATTACTCAAAAGCTACGATTTATTAGTCATATAGTCATAAAGTAGAAAGATGCTTTATAGGACATGTTTTTTCTCAATACCTAACCTCAATTTAGTGAATAGATGTGTTTAGTAACAGAAAATCAAAACACATTTAAGTGATAAATCTGGCTGTTTGTTGGTTTATTTATTTATTGGTTTTTATTAACATTACTTGCTGTGACGTTACTCTGTCTCTTCTGAAACCATGGACAGAACATCCTACACTGCATATTAATAATGGCAGACTGAGACTGTGATCCTGCAACCTGAAAACAGCAGCCTCATCTCAGCTATATCTTACATCCAGAGTACAGTGATCAGTATAGGTACTTGAGGTAGTGAATATTGTTTGAATTCAGCTTAAATTATGTGACTCTTTCAGCAGATATGGCAGATTCATATACAGCAACATTACAGCAAGTATATCAACTTCAACCTTCAGACAAAAGGCATTGATGCGGCACCTCATTAATCAATCAATCAATTAGTTTTATTAGTGAGCACTTCTACAATAGCAGACATTATAGTATTATAGAGCTTGAATTTATAGCTGATCAGCAGAGCCTCAAAAGTTTGGCAGCAAGCCAACAGGTTGATGTCTTACTTAAATAAATGTGTGGATGAGAGTGCCTCAGAGCTCCAGCAGAGGAGCTAATCAGGAGTTGTTAAGGGAGATGAGGGTTCTCTTCTTTGGAAAAATGGTTTCTGTAGGCTCATAGTGCTACCTGTTTACAGAGCAGATTAGCATTAGCCGAGGGCTAGCAGGCCTAATCTCTCTGTGAGGTTTAGCCTGCTGGGGGCTGGAGTGTGTGTAGGGGTGGGAGATATGAGCATGTGGGGGTGCTGTGTGTGTGAGCTTGTGTATAGGAGGAGGTATTAAGCAGGATTGTGTGGTGTGGAGGGGTCCTATAAGTTCAAATATTGATGGTTGGTAACCTCTCCAATCCTTCACACCAAGAGGGTAATCACAATGTCAATCCTTTCAGAGTGACTCCCACAGGACTCCCCCACATTGAGCCAGTGTTTATTCAAAGCATGTTGCTGTACTGGCACACTGAAAAGAGCCTGGTGATAGAAGAGATTTTCTCAGATCAAGGAGATCAAGGACACAGTGCTGAGCTGAGAAAGTTGTCAGTGCTCAGCTCCCAGAAATGGTAGCTCAGAGTCCAACCGATACTAACACAATACACAGCCTGTTTATGGTATATATTGACTCTTTACATACAGTTTATTAAAAATGCTACCACTATGAATCATATACAAGTCAACAGCAAACTATACCATCATCTAATGGGTGAGCAGCAGGTATTCCACCTGCCCTTATCACATTCTAATCTCACGTTACCCATGACAGGCGTATGGTGCAGCCACAGCTCATGTTTAGGAAAATATTCAGTCATCTGCAAATTAGGTCTAGTCTGGAAAGTATCGGTATGGAGACAAGTAGTTTTAGAAAAAGTAAACCTGCCACCACCTTTCAAAAGAACTGAGAGATGTCTTCATGGTTAATGCGGTAGCTATGAAAATACCCTGAGGAAGATATCTGATAATGCATCCACTAAAGTTGTGTTCTGATACTGTATCTCTTCTCTATCAGCATGTGTAGCTAAAGTGTTGAACCACTGAGGATTAGGCAAGTTTCAAGTCAAGCCAAGACATGTTTTTTTTTTTTTTGCTAGAAGAGGAAACCCAGTGCTTGTCTTTGGGATTTCGGTGTGTACTGTGTGAACTGAAGATAATAAGTTAAGCTTGACAGCGTAATCCTGCTGAAATAATCTTTCCAACATACTGTAATTCAATGCTAGATGGTGCATTTTTAATTATAAGGGCCATGCATTCACTGTACTGTGTGGATGTATTAATCTCTTCGTTTGTATCTATGTCTGTCTGCCGCTCTCTCTGAGCCAGAACTGCTGGAAGCTGGCAGTGTATCTCTGTTTATGGGACCCTCTGATGGCCTGCACTCCCACTCGCTGCTGCTGGACGAGGAGAGAGGTCGTCTTCTGTTGGGAGCCAAGGATCACATCTACCTGCTTGACCCTGACAATCTGGCCAGAGCCCCCAGAAAGGTACACCGCTGTGAAGAGGACTGAAGAATGTGCAAATTATATACACAGTAGAAGGCTATAGAAAGATCCAACGAGAAAAAGAAAAACGAGGCAAAGAATGAATTTAGTGCAGTAAATAAACAGCAACTTTTGAGTTTTTAGCTGTTCAGGCCATTTGCTATACTTGAGAGGTTGTTTAGATAGACAGTGACGTGACTCCAGGTAAGATTTAAGAATCCTCACACCCTCTGACAGGAGGATTGTGCTGTTAGAAATTCAAGTTTGAACAGGATATGGAGTTTCTCCTCCACACACAGTAAATGACCCACCCTGCAGACATCCAAACTCTTACTTGGAGTCACTTGAGACATCCTAACAACCTTTCTTATTTGCTGTGAGCAGCTCATTATTATAGAGACAGACCATGCTTCAGCTCATGATACTTGTACTTGTCTTGCCATTAATTGAGGTGATGTAAGGTATTTTTTTTCCATTACGGTGTTGCTAAGTTGAAATGAACTCAGCCGTGTATTGTTTTAGAGAAGAGCTCACCTCTCAGTCAACAGCAGTCTGAAACTGTCTGTCTGGCGAGGTCAGGGTCATCATGGTGGAAGGCACACACACACACACACACACACACACACAGAAGTACGTAGACATACACAGAGTATGCATGCTCACACTACACATAAATGCATTTGGACGAATGCCATGTGTTAAAGTTTGTAGCTGTGAGTGTGTGTTTATGCAGCTGAAATTCATCCACAAGTGGGACGACAGTGTGTATATTTGATTTTTATCTGGTTGTTTTAACTCTCTCAAAGTGTTGCCTTTTTGTTGCTTTTCTGGTTATTGATACCGATGCCAGGGAGATATGCACCAAAAGTCTAATTCTATCTGACCTCTGGGATCAGCCCTTGACAGTGACTATGATCTAGAAAAGCAATCTTTGTGTTTCACTTAATGAAGAAGCATGCCTCGATAAGGGACCCTTAGGCACTAAAACACAATCAAATTTTATGCTACCAAACATTCCAGTTGTTTTTACCTTTATTTTCAGGAGATAGTTGCTATATTGTAAACTTTTGACCACAGTTTTTAAATAACCCAATATGCTGTGATAAAACAAGGCCACTGATCACTTGATATTCTGGCTTTCAAAACCAGTTTAAGCCCTTCACAAGCTCCACACCGTACTCAGTCAGCAAATCACGTTGTAACACTGTTTTTCTGTATGAGTTCCTTGGCAGCATGCAATGATTTGGGATCATGAGATGTTTTAATATTTGTGCTGGTGTGTTTGCATGCATATTTAGGCTCTGTAGACCCATGAATAAGTTTGGCGATAGCTCTTCTTGGTAGGATTTAGGGGCGGTAACACGCTAAGCACATAAGCCTGTTATAACACATGTGTGAACATGGTGGGGTACATTGACGGCACACTGGATGTTGTTCATCCATTGTGCTCTCTTACCAGTACCTGGAGGTGTTGATTATTTTACAACTGAGATCAGATGTTCAACAAGGAGGCAAGGAGCAAATGTTTTGCTACACTAATTTGAGTTATACAGCAGATTCCAATATAATACTGGAGAATGTATAGACCAAAAGGGAAGTAGAAAACAAAATGGAAAATAACTGAATAAAAAACAAAAAAGTTGAGGGAAACAGAAATCTAGAATACTTACGGTAAATATTATGGTGTATAATATTGTGTCTCTAAATGGTATTTGATAGAGAATATAGAACTGGCTTGCCTGAACGTTTCTGGCAGTTTGTTTCAGAGTTGAGGGGCCTTGATGGCAAAGACCTGGACCCTCTTGTTTTTAGCCTTTAAAAGCCACTAAAAGGACATTCTGGAAGATCTTGGGCTGCACTTAGGCTCGTATCAGGTTGGGGGGGTCAGGAGCTTACTCAGTAGTACCCTTTAAAGTGATCCATAAAATCTTGTATTCCACTCTAAAGTGCACAAGTAGCCAGTGTAGAAATGCAAAACAGGAGTATTGTGATTGACATACTACATAATGAGATGTGACGTTTTTCTCCTTTTATTTATCTGTCATCAGATTCACTGGCCTGCTCCCAGAGACAGAGTCGATATGTGCAAACTGGCAGGCAAAAATGCAAATGTAAGTTCTTCTAAAGAAAGTCACTTCTGTACTGTCCTGTATTGTTGTTATAATATACAGTTTAATCAAACTTCTTTTAATAGTTAATCACTGCTCTTTTTCTGTCGCTGGCTGCTTGTCCTAGTTGGAGTGTGCTAACTTTGTAAGGGTCCTCCACAACTACAATCGGACACATTTATATGCCTGTGGGACAGGATCCTTCCACCCCAGCTGTGCTTTCATTGAAGTCACTGGCCACAGAGAGGTAAAGTAGATGAGTGAATCTCAGCAAGATAGCTGACACAAATTCAGGAGTTGCATTTAACTTTGTGAAAGTTTAACGTTTTCACCATTATCGTCTCTCAGGATGGTGTTTTCCAACTGCTGTCTAGTACAGTAGAGTCTGGCAGATTGAAATGTCCTTTTGATCCCTTGCAGCCATTCACCTCAGTCCTCACAGGTAATACGAGCAATCACAACACACTCTGGCAGTCCTCTGCCTGCCTTATCTTTCATGAACCAGAGTTTTATTGCTGCACAGCACCATTTACCCAGGATTCACTTCAAGTCGCCACAGTTGTTTGAGTAAATTTAAAATGTTCCTCAGTCTGTGTTTTTGTGTATGGGTTCACTGAGGTAAACCCATGGAAAGTTAAACAATAATGTAAATTGTCAAATGGTTTGTGGTTATGTTGTACATGTTGAATGACTGCTATTTGAATTTTAATTATAAGTATACAATTTTCTATATTTGCGAGTTTATTATCTGTATATTTTAATGTCAATATTTATTAACCTGTGTCTGTAATTGTTCCAGATCAGTACCTTTATGCGGGCACATCATCAGACTTCCTGGGCAAAGACACAACGTTCACACGCTCCCTTGGCCCTCCACCTGACCAGCACTACATACGCACAGACATGTCTGAAGAATACTGGATCAATGGTACACACATGCTTGAACATAGCCATATTAGCACGCTGAGTGCACTCAAAACTTATTATTGCTTTTTCTCCAAACTTCCAGCCTCTCCACTGATACAAAGAGCCTCTCTGTGCCCTCAGGATGGTTATTGACATTCCAGTGTGGAGGAAACAGCCCACTTATTCATTTAGCTGGAACTTTTATATGAATGCCATTGCTGAACAGGGACCACACCTACGGGGGAATTTACAGTGTGCCACAAAATTCACGTTCTTAGTCACACAACCGCATAGCCACACACACACACACACACACACACACACACACACACACACACACACACACACACACACAGACAGGCACGCACAGTCATCACTGGGGAGGGAGTCACCTCTCTGTGTATACATCTCCAGCCTCGAGTGTTTTACAGCCACTGATGGGTTGTCGTGTATCAACTGTTGTCACCGGGATCTAAATCCTTACACATGGCCTCCACATTTCACAACCACACAGTCAGTGATGTTTGGAGTCATTATGTCTGTCTGTCTCTCTCTCTCTCTCTCTATCTCTCTCTCTCTGTCTCTCTCTCTCTCTCCTCTCTCTCTCTCTCTCTCTCTCTCTCTCTCTCTCTCTGAGTGTGTGTATACGGCATGTGTTGGTGCAGGCATAGAGAAAGAGCCCATCTTGCAGTGTTTCTGTTCCTGTGAGCCTGTGAAACATCTTTCCAGTGCTGCAGGACTAACAATTACCTTCTGTCGAGTGTTTTAGCAGTCGTACATTAAGCTGTTCCAGTTGGGGAATCACCCTCTGGTG
The DNA here is from genome assembly GCF_023349555.1 of Cebidichthys violaceus. Lineage (NCBI taxonomy): Eukaryota > Metazoa > Chordata > Actinopteri > Perciformes > Stichaeidae > Cebidichthys > Cebidichthys violaceus. The sequence continues at coordinate 11,687,333 of NW_027176483.1, forward strand.
GTTGGCTCTGCTTCTAGGGGTTGAACTAATGTTGATGTAATGTCACTGCAACACTAACTGTAAGCCTTTGGACTAGTTCCCGCCTGAATCAGAACACTGATGGCAACATGTTGTTGATCTTCTCCTTTCCCCACAGCTATTTCCTACATCACATGCAGCATTTATCATCCTTGTTATTCTTGTCTTGTCTTTTAAAGCTGCAATAATCAATACAGGTCAAATGACTGTATGTAACATGAAACTCACGGTGACCCGGAACTATGCAATTCCCCTCAGCTCTACGGAGTGTTGTAGTAGCTTTCAGCTACTTGTTTTAGTTTTACGGCAACTTACATTTTTTTGTTCACTCTAAACCGCTTTAATCAACCTAATTTTCAGCTCCAGCAGGCAACTGTTTACAGTAAAAATAAACTGTGATAAACCCACTGTATGCTACCTGTTCAGCACCAAAGAGCTGACAAAGGTAGCCACTAGCTTGTGAACACAATGGAACATTTAGGCGCCAAACAGACAGATTTTCCCTTGTTGTTGGTGGAGGCCAAAACAGAGCAAGACAGAAAGTTATTATTGTTCTTACATTTATTTGGTGACCAAAAACACTACTCAAAATAAATGCTAATGCTGCTCTGTCTCTGCTCGATGTGTTAATGAGCAACATATTCAACTTTATAAGGTGGTAATATGTCAATGTTGTGAGCTTACAGCTTGTTCCGCTGCCCCCAATCAACTACTTTTAAGTGATTAGTGTTATTAATCAGTTACTGAACACTGGGGACACATGATCAGGGTAGATATTTGAGCCTGGGTGTTCCAGTTAAAGATGATCTCTATGTCACACTGCTGCTTAACAGATACTGCCAGACAGGCTGAATATCATAGAAAAGTAAACAAAACTGCTTTTAAACTAACCTAAATATCCTGGAAGTCACTGTATTAGTCCATGTATCAAACTATACGGCAAGTTGAAGATTTGTGTGCAGCCCAAGCTTTAGCTCAGTAAATAATTTAGAATCTGTAATACATCAGATCTTTGTGTATGTATAGAGCAAGATTGTAAATAAACATGTGCTAAGTGTAGTGTTAATGCCTCCTCAAGGCTACAGTGCATGGCAAATCCATTACCTGACTTATTTTAACACTCTCCCCTCTCTCCCTTTTCCTCTCTGTGTCTTCAGAGGCCAGGTTTATATCTGCTCATCCTATTGCAGACACCTACAATCCAGATGATGACAAGATATACTTCTTCTTCCGCGAGGTGTCGTGGGAAGGAAACGACAAGAGCATCCTGTCCCGAGTGGCTCGTGTGTGCCAGGTGAGATATTATACAAGAGAGGTGCAGAAAGTGTGAGGATATACGGAGGGTGGGCAGGTAGGGAGGAAAGAAGGGGATGGAAGAGTGAAAACTCCAACTAAAGAAATGGAGCTTGGAAGACAGAGTAGGTGCAACACTATGGGACCATAGAGAAAGACAGTAGGAGTGCAAGACCTCTTACAGAGTGTAGGGGAGTCATAACTCCTACAGCCCTCTGATCGGATAAGGATCTTTGTGTCAGCCTCTACAGAAGTGTTTTATGTCCTCTAGGAGGATGCCTTTCTGATACATTCTTCTTTTGTAGTTATCAAAAAAGAGTCTATCCAGGGCAGTAAATTGTGGTTTTATCCCCTTTGTGCTCTGCTAACAGGGCTTTCGTATTGCTGCTGCCTACTTTGACACTGAGATCGATGTAGATCTTTTCAGCATCATTTTTTTCCTCAAAAGTTTGCATGTATCTTTATTAAAAGGGTAATGAAGAAATAATATTTAGTGTGGTACCATTGAATTACGTGAGATTATGTTTATTTGGCAGATGCTTTTGTCCAATGCATTTAACAGTGAGAGCATTCAGCCTTGACATGATTAAAAGGTCTATGCTAGAAGCACAATGCCAATTCATACCCAACAGGACCTAATACAAGCGTTCTCTATGTTCAATTGCTAAATGCTGCAAGACATTTGAGGATAACATCATGTTTCAGTACCCATTAAATTCTGTAAGCTTCGATGGCACTGCACAGCTGACTGAGGAGCGAATAGATTCATAATTGGGGATCTTTTGTATACCATTCAGTGTACCATTAGTCATTCCAAATGGGACTAGCCCACACAGCAGTTTGCTATTAGCATTCTGAGGCCTATTGCTACATTCTTAGAAAAAGCTTTCAGCCTATTTATGACTTGGGAGTAAGCTGTAAGGCAGACTGGAAGGAGATTCCTCCGGATTACAGCCCTCTATTTTTTTCTTTCTGTCTCTTTTGGACTTTGTATTTTTCCTTTACTTTCATCATTTCTGTAAGTGTGTTATCCCCTGTATGTAAAAGGAGCGAAGGCACTCCACTTAAATCCTCTTTGAAGATTATCACCATTGTGAAACATCATCATTAAGTGCTTACATTTTTAAACACTAGTGTGAGTGTGTGTGTTGAACCCTAACTCTATATCAATTAGGTAGTACACTGGCCAACTTTAATTGGGAGGATCTCTAAAGTTTGCTATGGAATACAAAGAGGTGCACTTGAATGTTCTTACCATAGCTTAATCAAAGGTTTCTACTTAAAACAGCAATTCATATGCTAAGATACAACCTGCATTACCAGTCTACAGCTTCACTTGATTTTAGTACTCTCTTCAAACATGCTGCACTTCCATTTGTTTCTCTTCTCCTTTGATGTCTCTCCATCGTCTCTCTCTTTTTTCTCTCTTTCAATTACTCCAGACTGTCATTATACTAACTAGAAGGTCTTCTTTGTGCTGGTTAAATAAGCAGATCCGTACTAGAGGCATGCGGTTCAACTATTTATTTTCCTAATTAGTGCAGGAAATCTGAGTCAGGCTGTGATGCTGTGTGTCGTCTCTGTGTTTAAGTCCATTAGATAGATTACAGTGGGATTGTGGTTAAGTGCAAAGTGAGTATTTATTCATTCTGGTTGTCCTTTGGTCATGTTGGACAGCTGCACTATGCTGACTGGTTTTGTTACAGTGTATGTGGTTGTGTTTCAGAATGATGTGGGTGGGCTAAGGAGTCTGACCAATAAATGGACCACCTTCCTCAAAACCAGACTTGTGTGTTCAATCCCTGGACCAGACGGAGTGGACACACACTTTGATGAGCTCCGTAAGTGATTGTGAGAATAAATGGTGACAATCTGGGCCAATAAACTATTTTCCAAAATCTACCTTCTAAGTGCACTTTCATCAATGTCAGCAGTGGCACAGTGTTAGAAAAATCTGTTCTGTGCAGATTAAGGTAATTAAACAAATATCCTCCATGTTGTTTCCTCTCTTTCTTATAGAGGACATATTTCTGCTCCCTACCAGAGATGACAAAAACCCCAAAGTGTATGCAGTCTTTACCACCTCCAGGTAAGTTCAGTTTTCATCACATCATCATCATACAACACTCTCCTTTTTCTTAAATAACCTTAACCTGGTCTCTTGTTTCCTCTTTTCTCTCAGCTCCATTTTCCGTGGCTCAGCAGTGTGTGTGTACAGCATGGCGGACATTAGGGCCGTGTTTAATGGACCTTACGCACACAAGGAGGGGCCCGATCACCGATGGGTAGAATATGAGGGAAGGATACCGTATCCCCGTCCTGGAACGGTGCGTTGCCAACTGAAAGGCCCAGAGACAAACTGACAGCTCATACTTAATTGATCCGAGCTAAATAGGATTTTCTTTTCAGAAATTAGATTAATACGATCCTCAACTTTCTTGCTAATTACAGAATAATAAACAGGGCCGAATTTAAAAGTGTTGGGTTCAAGTACGAAATGTTCAAGATGCTGTAGGGTATGCATGCTGTGATCTTCACATGATGTATGACATCATCTTGGCTTCATAGAGGTTACTTGACATGTTAATCACATTCTTCTTTCATTTTGTTTACAAAACATAATCAGGGGGAAGGAAAGAATGTATGCAGGATTAAGTTTATGCTTCAGGTGTACAGCTGTTTGAGAAATAGTACACTCAGAAAGGGGGCGTTGGACTGACTGATGTTCCAGATGTGCTTTGCCTCCTGCTGTTCTTCATTTGACCACCAGAGGGAAACATGTACCATTACATTGTCACAGAAACAACTAGTCAGTTAGCTGAAAAGAAATATGGGAAAAATAGTCACAAACAAACATTTTTATGATTGTGAAAATTTTACAGAAGATCACATTTTTTATTCCGTCCTTTAGTGTCCCAGCAAGACATATGATCCAAGGATCAAGACCACCAAAGACTTTCCAGACGAGGTGGTCAGTTTCATTCGACTCCACCCTCTTATGTATCGCTCTGTCTACCCTCTGACTGGCCGACCCGTGTTCACACGCGTCCGAGTGGACTACACCCTGACTCAGATTGTGGTGGACAGAGTTTTGGCAGAGGATGGACAATATGAAGTCATGTTTCTGGGAACAGGTGAGACACATAGCCTCTCCTCACACTTGAAATTCCATATTTGACCAGCAGAGGGCACTAGATTACTATGAATTGCCCTTGGCCTTAAACCGATTCTGCTAATGCTATTATGGTCTTGCAGTTCGGAAAAAAAAAAATGTAAGGTTGCACTTGGATTTCGTATCCTGTCTCAGGTCACTTGTGCATTTTAACACAGAAGTTCTCAAACCAAAGTCTGAGAAGTGTTTAAATTTAGTTTGGATACGAAAACAATACAGTACTCATACCTGGTTGGATTACATTATTCACTTCTGAATTAAATATTCATGTAGTGTGTTTTGCTTGATTTATGCCAATAACACGTCCTGCATCCTGTTTCACTCTCTGTCGTAGACGTCGGCTCAATTCTGAAGGTGGTGAGCATCACCCAGGACAATTGGTCAACAGAGGAAGTGGTTCTTGAAGAACTTCAAGTTTTCCAGGTTCTGTGCGCAACACAGCTACATACACAAATACACACACAATTGCATTTGTTCCAAGCTTTTTGTTAGATGATGCCAACTGTTCTCTAGCTGTCCTTGGTGGGACAGTTGAGTCATTAGATAGTGAAATATTATTTGTATCTTTGTTGCAAACTGCCACACTGATGGATTTTTTCTGAGCTATTAATCAACAAACTTATGTGTTGTTTTTACTCAAAAAGTTCTCCAGCAATATATTTTTATTAAGGTGATGGTGACGCTTGTTTGACTTTTTGCAGGTTCCCACTCCCATCGTCAGTATGGAGATGTCTTCTAAACAGGTTTGACCTCCTTCTCGTCCATTTGATTGCCGCACTTTTTTCTCTGCCTTCATTCATGCCACATGCATTCAGTGTGTGCCTGATGTGGCACAGGAAATACTGTTTTTATCCCCAGTTCATTCATCTATTCAATTTCGCTCTCTGTCTTTAGTCTTCCCCATTTCCTTGTAGCCCTTGTAGTCCCCCTTCTGCTTCATTATCTTAGGGTCACGGGTGTCAGTAGACACTTCAACCCCAATCATTGCCTCCATTAATCTCCAGCAGTGTTTGACCTGTGCGTGTGTCTGTACATGCATGCTCGCTAGTGTTTTTCAGAGGTTGTTTGGAAGTTCTGTTCAGTAATCTCCTTAACTTCAGACGAGTCAGAGCAGATCATTTACGTCAAATTTGTAAAAATCCTTAAATCTCTGTGGTCTGATTATGTGCCTGTTTAAGGATATGAGTTATAAAGCCTTGACCCCCAGTTGTTCTTGAGCTTAAAGAAATAAATATTTAATTTATTTTTGCAGCCAATCAATCAATATACATTTTTATGGACCTCTTCTGTTATTGCACTTTCTTTAGGTATTTTTTCCCCCTCTAACCAAAGGAATTTCCTTTGTGGATAATACATTTGAACTTGATATTGATCTGTATGTCTACCTTTTCCTGAAGCAGTGTGTGGTGTGTGTTTCTCTACAGCAACAGCTCTACGTGGGTTCGAGTGAAGGGCTAGCCCAGGTTTCACTCAGTAGATGTCAACTGTATGGTCAAGCCTGTGCTGAATGCTGCCTGGCAAGAGACCCCTATTGCGCCTGGGATGGACACACATGCTCACAATACATCCCTGCATCCAAGAGGTATGCTAAACCCGTGAAAATGCACTTTGCTGACTATGTAGTATTACCTAAAACATGAGAATTTACCTCTTAGATAATTTTTTGTTTCGTGCCTGTAGAGGCATACATCCACAGAAAAAATGTAGGATTGTTAAAGTTCAAGTCTGTAACTCTCCGCACATTCAAAGGACAGGACAGACAATGGAGAGTCTAGTGTCCATTCTTGAAACTGTTTTACTTCTTTGTTGTGAAAATAATGTGAGAATACAGACAGGCCAGGTTACTTGTGCTCAAATGTTCATGTTTATGTCCATTCACTGTATGTAATTATTTTGTTGTACACTGCTTTACATCATCCACTGTATCACCACTAAGAAACATACAGAGTTACCACTGTTAGTTGAAATGTTAAGAATATACATTTTTCTTTTGCACCACATATCAGAACGTTTGTGGGAAATAACAAAATCAAACATGCATTTTTTTGTGTAAGCACAAAACTGACAATTTACTTTTAAATAGATATCCTCTCAGGTGTACATAGCTTTTGCTGATTAATTTTTTTATATTTTGATGTGGCATAGCATGATTTGCAACAATACATATTAAAATATTTGTGATCCAATAAAAGAAAAACTGCTTTATAATTACCCTTTGTTGCCCTATAGTTATCCATAATGTGTGTGTGTGTGTGTGTGTGTGTGTGTGTGTGTGTGTGTCGTGTTCCTGGTGCTGGCTCTTTATTCTGGGACTGCCAGGCAGAGTTCATAGTTCTTGTTAAATATGTTTTCTATTTTGGTTCTCCTCACCTCTTCCGAATTTTTTCCACGTCAGTGTATTAGTCCGTTGAGGCATTGATTAGAGAGATGCTGCTCCTCGCCTGATTAATGTTACTGTCATTCAACTCTTCTTGAGTGAGTCCTGGTGGTGCAATGTATGTGCGTGTGCGTACTGCTTGTGTGTCTGTGTTTTTTGTTTGTGTGCTTGCTTGCACGAATCAAGGCTCTACAGAATCGATACCCTACAGTTTGAGGTCACACTGCCGTATTTTTGGCCAGTGGGGATGCTGTTATGGTTTGTGGAACAGTGGAGGCCCTGCGTTTGGTCTCTAGAGCTCTTTGAAAACTGATCTCCACAGTGTCAGGGAGTGTAGGCTACAGATGTCCAAGTACAAAGGACTGACAGGCGGTGGAGGAGGTGAAATCAGTAAAAACTGAAGGAACCCAAGAGAGCATCGCCAAACTAGAGGCCAAAGAAACGCTTTTTTCAACTTTTAAATATACACGATAAAACAAAAACATCTGCAGTTTTCCTTGTTTTGGGCATTTTGTTATAGAAAGAAATGTCAACATCTTGAAACAAGACATGGTAAAGTGTGTGGACTTCAAGAAAATGGCCTGTAATTGAACATTTCCTGAAATAAACACATTTTCATGTCCAGATCACAGGTTTCACAGATGACAACCAGAGAAAGACATTTCAGAGTCATATTAAATCACATTTTAAGAGGTTGGGAAAAAATGTTGCTTGAGTTAATTGTCCGGCAACTTCTTCAAATGCTCACCAAAGCATTCCTATTTTTCCGGTGTATGCAAGTTTTGAGAAAACATACCCCAGTTTGAGATGTGTGAGAGGTGTTCTTTGTTTTAACTCCTTCAAAACATTCTGACTCAGGGGAAAAGAACAAAAACAGAATGAATGATGTTTTTGTATGATAAACTATGGTTATTGGCATAGTCCCTTCAGTGTTATTTACATATTTATTGATTTTAAAACCACAATTTACATTAGCTATTATTTTCAGCTTGATCAGTGCCGCATTCAGTTTGGTTATTGTGATGCATTTGAACCCTGATGCAGTTCATCAATCCCACTTTTTTTGAACAAATCAGAAAAAAAATACTGGTGACATTTCTTTCAAAATTGAAATTAACTTGTTTGCAATTGTGTGTTTGTTCTCCAGGCGAGCCAGAAGACAGGACATCAAGCATGGAGACCCTGCCAGTCAATGCTGGGACACAGAGGAGAGTACGTATACCTTGGTCTCTTGAGAAGTTCAGCCTTTATTATTATTTTTTTCTTTGCAAGCTGTAAACACATACACAGTAAACAGATAAAAGATTAACTCAAGCAGTCGCTAGAGGAAACCTGCATGACGTCAGTTTTTTAGAACTAGAGAAACTACTCTTGGATCGATAACAGTAGTGTTTCCTTTAGGTCTTGCTGGGGGACGGGTGGAGGAGAGGGTCCTCTATGGGGTGCAGAGCAACTCAACCTTCCTCGAGTGTATCCCCAAATCTCAACAGGCTCAGATCCGGTGGTACATCCAGAGACTTGGATCTGAACGCAGGGAGGAGGTCAGAGAACGCACTCGTCGACACACATGTACACACACCGTCCCTCCTTCCTTTCCTTCCTTTACTTCCTTCTCTTTCTGTCTTCACTCTCTCTGAAGTGTGAAGGTTGACCAGAGGGGTTACATTTTCTTCATGCCAGGTCACAAAGCAAGGCAGTTACAGGGCCATATACCGACGTTTATCACTGCAACATACAGTATGTCTTTTCTTTCCATAAGTATTTCAAAGCATCCAAAAACATACTTTACTTCAACCTCATCTGCTGTGAGGTCTGAGCCTTGAACCCATCAACAACTGTTTTAGCCACAAATCATATTGCTGCAGGTCCTGCTTATCTTGGGGAAGATAAAGCAGTGCTTGGACCTAGAGGAGACTGTTCACATCTTATAGTGCAGAGGTCTTCAACAGGGGGTCAGCAACCCCTAGGGGGTCCGTGGAGGTACTGCAGGGGGTCCGCAACATTTTGGGTTGATTAGAATTTCATTTTTATTTTATTTTTTTTCCACAAATTTAAATGTCTTTGAATACACATTAACATGAATCCAATGAATGGATAAATGGAGGCAGAAGATGTTATCTTTCAGTCAGAAATGCACACATTCAGCGACACACAGGAGCTCTCTCAAACTGGGCACTGGTTTACTCACAGCGCGAGACTAGCCTGGACCTGTCCCTCCAAGCCTCCTGCACACAAATAGGAGGACCCACCCCTATCGCTGCTGTGCCAATTGACCGAGAGCCTATTCAGTCCCCAGCTGACTAAGATCCCAGACACAAGGACGCACGCTGCAATATTAAAACATTTTTTTAATTAAAAAACGACATTTACTTCACCCACGAATCCATGTGCAATAATTTTTGCAAGATATTCCTGGCTAAAACACTGCAGCTCCTATCCAAGTGCATGGACATTGTTATGAGCGAAAAACATTAATCTGTCCATTATTTTAATAGTTCAGTATTGTATATGCAAGATAACAGGTATGTTTATGCATGGTAGTGGCACTAATAGGCCATCACTCATTTTTCATTTCCACATTTATGTCTAAAATAAAAACGTAAATTTGAATACCTTGTATGCATGATTATCATGCAATTGACAGACAATGTTGATATTGACATTGGTATCAGTTGACAAGGTATGTTTATAAATGGCAGTGGCACGGCAACCCTACTCACTGTACCTTGCATATGTTTAAAATAAAAACATGAATGTATGAATGCCTGAAAAAACATTGAAGACCCCTGTTATAGTGTATACAAGGTTGAATACCCAAGTCACATCCTTTGTGGAATTATAGGTAATAAGGTAGCCATCCAGAGACTCATTATTTCCTTATTTCCTTATATGTTTGTTATTGATGTTTTTGACTGTCGAGGGATTTCTGAAATTTTCTCCAGCTCCTCTCTTTTATCTTTCCCACCTTCCTCACCTTTTTGAGGAAGGTGAGGAATGACTTAAACCAGAACCATCTGAGTGGATGGGACGTTATCTGTCCCTATGAAAAATGGGGGACAAGAAAAATGAGAATTGGACCCTGGATTTCACCTTTTTCTCATTAGGTATTCACGCTGGAATGCAATTGCTTTTCCCTGTGGGCCATAGGTCCAGGGGAGACAAATTATACTTTTAATTGTGTTCTGGACAGAAAATGGAATCGTGGATCATAAAACAAATTCTACACACTTAAGCTGTACAAAATACTGACTTCACACAAAGCATTTCTTAAAAACAGCCATCTTTAGGGCCTGTTGGAAGCTAAATTTCCAGTTGTTGCAAAGTGGTGCATATTTAGTGTTTATTTTCAAAACCAAATTTGTACTGTTTCATTGCATTGGACCAAAGTCACTTAAAAACTCAGATCCAGGGAGACAGGGAGGTGGACAGAGAAGGACATAGAAGGACAGAGAGTCTAATGTGTTTGTATTTGAGGTGTGGAAAGGAACTCATTGATGATGACACTCGTCTCCTGAATGAGACAACAGAGACCTGCTTACTCAGCACCTCAGTGCCCTCCCCTCCCCTATCCAAACATACAAACCTTCCTCAACCTACTGCGAGTGGCCCACTCAACCCATTCACTCCTCCTCTCTCTCCCCACTTCACGATACACTTATTTACTCCCACGACTGGCCCCCTGTCCTCTCTCTCAGGGGTGAATGTAAACAAACTGACAGGTGCAGAGGCCACTAAAGAACCATGTGTTCCTCTCCTTTATAGGCCTGCACAGCAGAAAGCCCAGCATTTCCCTTGGTGTGTGTGTGTGTGTGTGTGTGCGTGTGTGTGTGTGTGTGTGTGTGTTTGTGTATGTGTATGTTTGTGTGCGTGTTTCTTTATGATCCCCTACAGCAGAAATGATAACAGAGCGCTCCCTAGGGACAGCCATGTGTTTTGGGGTAATGGACACAATGGGGTGTTTTCTTTGTTTGTGTGTCTAGGCATGCAATGATATGTGACCTATTGTACTCTAGACAAAGTGATGAAGGAGTGAATGCAGGAGTTCTTCCTCCCTCAGGATTGTCATGTGAATGACACAGAAGCCAAGAAAATACAGCAGATTGTACAGAATCTGTTGGATTAATAGCAAGTTCACTGGTATTTACTAGTGTCCGAGAGGTTTGACTGTGTCGGAGCATGTACATAAAATGAATTTCTATGTGATAGAAAATGTATCTTAATGTCTTCTCTGCCAATGAAAAGGTAGAGAAAGCCACCACCTGCACTAACTGGCAGCCCAATACAATTTTTGGGGTTTCACAAGTTTTTTGAGGAATGATCTCAGACTGGGTTTTATAGCAAAAACTTGTACACAAGTTTGTCATAATGACCAATGTTCATATTTATTATGATTTATGACAAAACAATTCTGCTTTGGTGCTTGAAAAATGTCCTGATGATGATTGAAACCTTAAGAAACCAGATGGTTCATTAGGATAAAAAGAAAAGAACTATTTAAATAGGCACACACGGCTTAATAATACAGCCTTTGCACGAATAGATAAATAAATAAATGTATTTCTATGGCAGAGCAGCCGGTGAACATCTCAAATGTTTGTAGACACAGAAAACCAAGGACAAAAGGAAACTGCAACACAAATGCTTGGATTTATAAGTAATTATACATGACTGAATGATGCATTGTTTCTACTAATGGGCTAATACATTTGCATTTAATTAACATTTCAGACTACAAACATGGCTTTCAAACTGAATAGGAAAAATAAGAAATAGTTAACTAGTAATAGATAGAAACATTTTCTTAACCCTGACTGTGAGTTTAATGCTTTAATACATTTTTATTTCCCTCACAGGCAACACCTCTTTAGCTATAAAAAAACAAGTGCTATTTAGTTTTCACTACGTTTTGCTTTTTTCTCTCATGTGAGCTCATATTTACGATTAAGCACTTGAGTGATTGTTTTCTTGGCTGAACCCCAGCAATGCTGCTGACAGTCAAAACAAAGAATATGAGTTCAAGTGAACCACACCAAGCTGGAGGTCAAAGAAACTCTGTGTACTTTTTCAGGTGATGGAAGAGATAGTTGTGTGTCTTAGTTTGAACTGTGTCAAAATGTCTTTTCTCAGCCGTGTTTACCGCAGCCGGTAACCTGCATTTTACAAACTGGAGTTTGACTGGCAAGAATATTAAAACCACACCCGTATTAAACCAAAACATCCAAAGTTTATCATTGACAAAGTGATAAACTTAAGATGAATTTATCAAACAGCCCTACAAGATGCACAGATGCCAATAGTGTTGTGGGGCTTTCCTCATGCAGGACAAGGTGGTACCTGCTCTCACAGCTGGACATGTGGTGTTGGAGCAGGTGATTTCTGAAGTGTCTGACTCATGTCAACCTCTCACTTTGTGTGCTTTCCTTCCCTCTCTGTTTCCTTCTGTCTGTCATCCTTTGTCCTCTTCTGGCCCTAAACCTCCCTCATCAGTCCTACCTTAATCTCTCTTCACTTAATTCTTGCCTTCATGCTCCTTACTCTGTGTTCCTTGTGCTTTTCGTGTTGTCTCGACACTTTCCTACAGTGACTTCCCATCTCTGTTTCTCTCCACCCTTTCTGCCTCTTGATGGGTTTTGATGAACTGCTCCTTGACCAGCTGCTCGCACCACCTGCAGCCCACCCCCAACACTTATTCTCATCATACACAAACTCCCTCCTCTTATCCCCTCATAACAAGGCAGCTTTTAAAGATTTGAGCTGGAAGAGATGCCTCCGACTTTCTCACAGCATGTTTGCATGTGCGTCTGTTAGTGCCTGTTTGTGTATTCACCTCCTGGAGCCTGGAATGCGGGCCCATTAGAAAATGTGCAGTAAGAAAAGCATGGACACATTTAAATTTCATCAGAGGTGTTCATTAGAACAAAGCATAGCCTTCCTTAATGCATGGGAAGTTCTTAAACTGGCATTAAGTTTACTTAAAGCTTAAGCTTTTAAAACACTTACCTACACCAGTGCTTCATTTATTAATTAAAAGCTGTGTTTCCTTGCAGTACGCCACATGCATGCATGCTTGTTTACACATGCAAATACGCAAACAGAGCTCTGTGCAATATACTTAAAAGCTGCATTGCTATTCCTTGCAAGACTTTGTTGGCTAATCACACACCCACACACAGACACACACACACACACACACACAAACACACACAGGTACACTAATAAAGACAGACCATCTGGGTGAATTTCAATGTCTGGCATTGCCATTTAGCAACAGATGCCGTAATTTTGGATGGGGAGTGGGGGTGGGTCTCTCCAATGTAACCGCAGAGAATTTGCATAGGTGAGATTTTACGTTGTTATCCCATGTGTTTTTTCAAGTCTGTCAGGTGTGTCAGGAAATGAGTATGTGACGGGAGACAGACTAGTAAGTCTAATATGGGTGAGGGTCAAGATCCAAAGAGCCTCTTAGGTCTGCGGGTCTGCCTCTGGCTGGACAACACATCATCAGTGTCAGACCGGGAAACCACCACAGAGCCAGAGTTCATAGAAAGATAAACAGGCAAATATTCATTGTTTTCTACATACACTTACACCTCTGGGGGGTCTGAGGAGGGCTGTGGGATGTATGCTTTTGAAGCATCCACACATGCACAAACACACACTCACACGTACTGTCATACACACACATTCTCTGTCCTCTGAACACAGCTGTGTTGTTTTTGGCTCTGACAGCAGCTATGCCACCTGATGAATCATGGTGGATGCTAAATGAAAAGAGGGGGCTATAAACATTGCCACGCTACTTCCCCTTACACCTTTATGACAAGCACAATCAACCTCACACACACACACACACACACACACACACACACACACACACACACACACACACACAAACACACCATTTATTTTACTGAATACCTTCTTTAGCCTTTGCGTACTGCTTGCACTCATCATGCATCTAAAGATCTCTCCACACCACATAAAGACTCCTGGCCCCTCCATGCTGTGAGTGACACTCACCACACCCAATTCAGTATGTTTCCTGTTTCAGGGGTCATTACCATGTCTAGCGCACCTGGATACAAATCAGGCGTGAACATGTATGTGTGTAAACAGGGTGGTAGGTATCAAGCTGGTGTTTTGTATGTATGTATATATGTGCAGTCATTCAGATTAAATGTTTGTGGGTAGGGAATTTATTGTTGTTTTTTAGTAAAGCTTTGAATCTTGATTTATGAAAGCAGTACAGCATTTCACATAATGTTGTTGTATTGTGTACTCAGCAAAGGCAGCTGTAGTGACAAGACCTTATTCTTTTTGATGAAGCTCTTACATGTCTCTTTTTGTGTCCCAGGTCAGGCTGGATGATCGTGTCATGCACACAGATCGAGGTCTCTTGATTCGCTCCCTCCAAACCGCCGATGCTGGTGTATATGTCTGTGTTGCTCAAGAGCACACACACTTTACTCACACTCTCCTCCGTCTTACGCTGCAACTTGTTACACACGGACAACTGGATGGGAAGCCCAAGCCCAGTGAAGACCCTGCGGTGGAGCCACGGCATGGCGGGGAGTCCCGCCATCGTTATAAAGACTACCTGAGAGTGATGAGCGCTCCCTTTGTCTCTCTGGAGGAGTACTGTGACTCACTGTGGCTGGCCAAGAGGCCATCAAGGGTGCGAGGACGAGGCTTAGGAGCTGGCAAATGGAAACATATACAGGAAATGAAGAAGAGCCGGAACAGGAGACAACACAGAGAGAGGGAGGAAGAGTGGGAAAAACAGGAAAGAGGGAGGGTGGTGAGGACAGCAAAGCAGTGAGGGATGTGGTAAAAAAAAAACCATTCAGGGTTACCTCTCTATATTCACCGGTTGGATGAAGAAGCAGAACGTGACACTGAACTGCAAAATTGCAATGACAGATCAATCCATGAGCAATGTAACTTAGAGTTAATAAAAGACTAACTCTGAAATATACAGTTCAAGAGTTCAACTAGCGATTTTAAATAGTATTGGGTTGTGAATACGTCATTTAATTCATCTGCCAGCATCTGTCCTGTTTGCAGAGAACATGTCGTTAAATAAACATGAGAGACTGAATAACAAAAATTATTGCAATCTCTAAAACCATAAATTTAGTATAGCCATCCATCGACTTGATCGACTGGAGATGAGCTGACCAGATAGCTGGTCTTTCCCACACGCTTTCACCGGCAAAATGGTTCCCCCAATAGTATAGAATGACGATGAATAATTTGATAATATTGAAACATATATTTGAATTGGTGAAATTGGGAATATGTAAAAAAATAACTGAAATAGTTTGCTTGTGGTGATGACAATGCATTCATGTTGAATGACTGTAAATATTTATATACCATGTACAGGAGATACAGCATGCTCAATTTAGTTTTATTACTGATCCGTATAACTGTAATCATAATCATGTATTGTGTTTGGGCTGACAAAATGACATATTTTTGTACAAATGCTTCACTCCTATACTGTAGGTTCAATAGATATTTTCATAATTGCTGATTTTTAAAGTTATTTAAATAAATGTGTCTTTGGGCCTCTCTGCCCTGAATGGCTTTTTCTTTCATTGTGTGAAGAAATAAAATCAATATACAGAAAATGTATTACTTTAAAAGAGCAGCTACAGGCAGTCTCAAGCAAACAGCAGACAAGGTTGAGAATGGGTAAGGGTTAGTTCAGCTGAGCCTCTCCTGATATAGCAACACAAGTCCCTGTACACTGTATGCAGATGTCAGAATGATTCAGGACCAGCTGGTCTTTGTGTGTGTGTGTGTGTGTGTGTGTGTGTGTGTGTGTGTGTGTGTGAGAGAGAGAGAGTTGGCATCTTCAGGAGAAACCATGCAAAATATGAAAGTTTTTGATCAAACTAAGCAATTTACAGGTTTCCTAGAATATACTGATTAAGCTCTAAATGCATCAACATCAGTTTCATGAGCGTGAAAAGCAAGCATTATGCAACCCCATGTGTCTGACCTGAATAATACTTTTAGACTTACATAATAATGTAGATGATATCATACACAGTGCTTGGATATAATGCTGAATAAAATATAACAAAGGGTTCTCTGTGAAATGCATTAGTCATGGGAATCCTCTGTTTTAACGGTCTTATCCAATTTAGCTGGAGCTCCTGAAATACTGCAGGTAGTCTATCACCAGGTACAAATGTGTCCCATACGCCAACTCAGGGGTGGCAGCAACAAATTACATTTTCTCTTGGTACCGAAACAGTCATTTTTTCTGTCTACTTAATAATTGGTTGTGTTGGTTTGGAGATAAAGTCTCTGTGCTGTGATGTGTATTCGTTAACATGAATGCACTGTATTTTGTTGCCTAAATGGCTTCTTTGATTTAATGGGTCATATATTACATACAATATATTCTTATATATAAGAAAATGCTTACCTTTTAAAATTAACGTTTACATTTTAACTGACCTACTTTTTTATTATCTGAGTACATTTATACACAATACATTTGACTTCTACATAAAATGTATTTAAAGGAACGCTATTTTTACTAGCAAAGTATTGTTGTACTCTTTCCATCCTTCCCCATACTAATAATAAATCATTGAAAAACTTCTTTCAATATCCTTTTATTTCTTTTACTGACCGTCCCTACACAACTATTGCGGTCTCTGTGTTGAAACACTTGGCGTTTGATTGTCTTAACTCTACAGAAACCACCATGCCTCTTATTTCATTGTGCTTATTGTACTTGCCCTCTATCCTCCCATTCCGTGGTGTTCCACAGTGATTTCTCCACGTTTCTTCTAACAAAGACAATTAATATTTTAAGCACTTCTTCCTTGTCTATAGTTTATTTATCAGTCAGCTGCAAAGAACAAACTACATCTCCCCAAAAAGGGAAACAGCAAAGGGACACCAGGAAAGGAATGGTTTCAGACTTTAACACAGCATTCCTCAAGAAATATAAAACAAATGCTTAAACCACTTATATTTAGTATATAAATAAATACTCAATCTAGTCATCTTTAGGAAAAAAAATCTGTGCTGTTTGCATTCTTCTGGTCATGCAACTCAATCATTTCTCCTTTCACCCCTCACTTACAATGCTATGAACTAATTATTTCACTGAGGTCAGGAGAGTGAAGGAAATGGCAAGGGGGAAAAACATTCCAGAAAAATATTCCAAAATGAGATGTTTGAAAGGTAAAGAAAACTTTGAGAGATGGAGAAAAGGTATGAGAGGTATGTGATTGCGTTAACTTGACCTTCACATTTGATTGGAGGAGAACCAATGAGTAAAGATGACTTGCTGTGATAGACAGGCAGACAGAGGCAGCGGGGATCAAAGAAGGAGCCATAATCCAGTATAGAAGCCCATTGAAGCCTTAATTAAAATGATAATGTAAACTTGAAAATAGCATTATAATTTTCTGGCATGGGCGAGCATTTTAAAAAAATTAGCAAAAACATTTTGATGAATGAGTGCCAATTTAGGGTTACAACATATATAGTGTACTATGATTTGTTAAATGACATTTTTAAAGCATTCAAATTTTATTTTTAAGACATTTTTATGGATGTCATGATTGTAATAATTTTATTATATTTTATATGGAATCCTAGATTATGACGTTAATGAAATGTATGGCATATTATCCTATTATAATTTTCACAACATTTTCATAACCTTTTTATTGAATACTAAACTAAAATGTTCATTTTTTCTTTTTTTTAATAAATAAATTTAGAGTCCTAGAGAGCCTTGGTGTAAGAAACAACCAGTCAGAAATGTTTAAAGTATAAATAAAAGGCTAATCAGAAGTTGACGTTTGAAGAGTCTGCCTTTTGTCTCATTTCAGTAATGTAGCATTCATTTGTCACTTGCTTGTCTATAAGTAGGATGTGGTTTTGGTCCAGTAGGTAGAACAAATGTGAGTTGTTATTCAGAGGGTAAATTACATGTTTATAGTTTTGTTTTCTTCATTGACCGCATTTTATAGGATTTTTGCACTGGCCCAAGCACTTACATTGTCAATGAGAAGTAGTTTATTCTCTGTTTCTCCTTATTTGCGGGTGGTGGGAACCAATGGCTGAGAGCTTAGAGAGAAGGTCATTGGCTCAACCTAAGAACATGACATGGATGTAAAACAGGCATCAAATCCAGCCCTCTCCCTCCTTAAAGCTTTCATTATATCTGTTGTCATTAATGTGAAAATGATCAACAATGAGCACTTAATCCTAACCAGAGACATGGCTCAGCAAGAAAAAGCTGAAAACTATGACTAAACTCTATTGTAGTAGTAGTGGTAGTAGTAGTAGTAGTAGTCTGACAGAAGATATTGGACGAAGTGGAAAAAAACGTTAGAGACACTCCTTAGTTTTTGGTCTGGCACTATGCACTCATCTGAAGAGAAAAGGACAACACTATGAATTACATCATGCTCACATACATGGGTGCCTACTAGTTCTACTACAACACTTACCTCTACAACAATTACCACATTATCAAATAGTCGTAGTATAGTAGGCAGACATATTTTCCACATTTTTATGGAATAGTATAACTTGTTTTAATGAAATAATCATGGCAAACTATGCTATTGTATTTTTATTTAATCACATTTAAGGCATGCTATACACACGTAATGTGTATATATTTACAAACCATTGGACTTTAATCACTCATGTGTGTTTCAGATTTCTGCTCATTTTGAAAACTTTCTGCACATTCAAGACATATCCATCATATCTGTGTTTTTTAAGAAGTTGAGAATAAAGTTAATATTTTGATATTACGAGAATGAAGTCAAAGTATTTGAAGAAACAAAATCTACCTGCCCTATAGTCTGCTGTGTGTTATGCTATTACTCTGCACTCTCTCATACAGTTTGAAGGGAATACTATGATATCAGCAGACACATACTGTAACTTCATTAAGGACTCTCTCTGGATGAGACAAAGTTTAATGAAGCTACTGTCCACTGCCCTCCATCTAACCAAAACTAACAGAAAACACTTCTGACCAGGCATTAATCTCACCATCTTAGGTCTTCTTGTGCATTCAAATGTTAACTTCAACACCTATAATGAAGTGCAGGTCAAAGCTGCTTCCCCAAGCTTTTCAGAAGCACACCAATGTTGTTCCATATTAAAGTTGCGCGCAACGCAACCTTAAAGGATTATCAACTGCCTCCCATCCACCGGGTGAGGTAGTATTGATATCCAGCATGATCTGTGTCAGAATCTGAGTTTGAACACAGAGTTGAATGCTGAAGCTGTCATTTGTTTCAGCACCATGGCCAGCACTGGCCTTTTTTGAGGCAGTTTTCCCAAGGTGGAGAAGACTAAGCTGGCTGCAAACTGTATCAACTGACACTCCACAGATGGGTGCAGTTCAGCAGAAAAGGCTCTGACCATCCCTCCCTCGCTGCATTCAGACCTGGCATACTAGAAAAAAACCCTGTTTATATCGTTGTCGGGGGTTCCTTTTAGGAGAGTGACGTCACACATCTTGCATCCTTCTCTGGATGGTATGGGATAGCCCTGTCTCAAGTTGTAAGGAAAATGGGGACTCCCCCATGCCTTGAGAAAAACTGTCTGGAGCTGTCCACACTACTAAAGCACTGAAACACCTTGCTCCAAACAGACAACATACGAGGGGCATACTATACTATGATATGTGATAGGGGGCAGGAATCACCAGAGGCCCCATACGATATTATCACGATACTGAAGTCACGATACTGAAGTCACGATACTGAAGTCATGATACAATCTTGCAATTTGAAACATTTTGCGATATGCTGAGATAAAACATTGTGAAATATTGCAATTAATCACCTACTTTTAACTGTAACTTATGCAGCTTGTCAATATCTTTTTTATCAGTTAAGATAACGTTTTTAATCGGTTCATGTAACTTCAGTCATTTTCAGTCAAGCAGACAAACACTGTCATAAAAACTTTATAAATGTTGCATCATGCACCAGATAAACTGAACCATTTGTATTACAGTCTGCATAGTCCAATCCCGCTAACTTTACCGCACCAGAAGACACTCAGCACCCTCTACTGGACTGAAAAAGCAATTATTACAAAAAGGTTTAAATTTGTATTTGTAATTAGGGATGTCACGATATGAAATTTTAATGTCGCAATTATTGTCAGAAGAAATATCACAGTATCACGGTTTTCACACCTGATAACCAGAATATTTCTTATAGACCTATACCTAATGAACTAAAATATTTATTATCATCATTGACTATTTACTTTTACTTTGTTTAAGTCATATATTGTGGTGATTTGCATAAAAACACAACATTCAAATGATTAGGAACTAAAAGAATGTATTTTATTGAAAAAAAATCTTGCCGTTATTCATGTTTTGATGTATTGTACGTTGCTTAGAGCTAGTGTTAGGCAGGTAAACAGGTCATAATTAGATATCTAATATCTAATTTATGTTGCAAACGTAAATTCAACGTCAAACGTGATAACGTAATTTAACTTCGACAAATACTCCTTTTAAAGGTTTGGAGAATGAACGGACCTTAATGCACAACCTCCGTTGACATTACAGTAGCTGTAGCCTGAAGACTCTTCCATAGTTCCCATGTAATGCGTAAGCACCAGTCGAAACCATCTACATGATAAAACAAAAAATGATTTCATGAGAATTTGGAGTTTCAAGTTAAACCATGTTACACACATTCAAACCAACCTTGTAAAAAATATAATGTTATTATCTGTTGAATTATATCTATCTATTCTCAAAATGACATTTTTTTTTCTTGAGTAGTTAATGAATAAAGCTAGTTCGAACGTCCAGCTGAATACCTTGAGGAGAGGCTTGACAGCATTTTAATTGTGACACTAAAAAAGCGTGGTGACATGTAAGTGTAAATGCAATTGACTAAGGGCGCTGTTTTGCTCATGGTATTTAAATATTTTCCTCTGCGCAGCAGATTAAGTCTATGAAAATGCAATGTCAAATGCTGTTTTCATGTTCAAATAGTCAGAAATTTGCATTTTCATAATATTGTGACTATAACTTCAAATGATAACGCTATTGTGGTATTATATTTTAATTTTAAGTTTACATTATCAATTTAATAATTAAGTCTGCTACGAGCTTCCATAATTCAGGGAAAGAAACCAGATTACAAGGAAGGAAGTGCACAATTTGATGTGATTGATGTAATGAGCTGTCTGCTTAGGACCCCTGTTGTGGCCTTACAGGATACTTAGACAAAGGCACATGCACACTTTTTCACTGTCTCCATTTTAAGTGGTTTTCCTGTGTCCAGTGACCCTCGCGGACACATCAAGATTAGATACAGTGCATTGGACTGGCATCTTCCCAGTAGGCAGCTCTGGTTGGACTGGCATTGGAGGCTCTCTAATTGCCTGATATCATCTGGGGCTCAATGGCTTTATTATTTTGGATGCATCATCTAGCGATGCATAGTGGAGTTCTTTAATCAAAACAAAATGTACTTGTTATTCTGTGTCAGTATAGGTATGATTGAGTAACAAATTTCAGTGTCTCTTTTGAATCATAGAAGTGAAGATAAACTCAAACTACAATATATGTCTCAAAAACGATTATCAAGAGTGTCACAGCCTTGTGTTAGTTGGCACATACAAACAGAATGCAATATCCGTTGACCCAAATCTGTCATTCTGTCTGTTTCCATCATCCTGACACCAGTGAGCCCATATTTGTGTCAGTTTATGCAAGTGTGCCCAGGTGCAAGAATGTAAAGCTAAGGTGTTTTCTGATAAACACTGTCCAACAGGAAACTTCAACGGGACCATGCAAGATTTAAGATATCAAATACCATGACAGGACTAGAGGGAGAGGAAAAGGAGAAGAAAGCGGAATTGAGATGTCAAACCATGGAGGTGTTTCTGGTTCTATATTACAGGGGATTTACAGCTGTGCAGATGTGTGTATTTGTCAGGTGTTGACAGTGAACTTCTGGGCCGGGTGGAGACAGCCAAGTGTTGTATGGGAGCTGTCGGGCTGGGCGGTATTTATTGACGCCTGGGGGTCCTGGAAGGCGAGAGGTATGTGTGTATGAGCTACAAACAGTTGTTCCCCCAGAAGTAATGACTACCTGTGTTCCCTCTGCCTGATTTACCGACATACATGATCTCTCCTCACTCCCAAATTTGTGGCAGGACAGGCAGGATGCAGTGAATATCCTGAACACACCCTATGATAGATGTTTTCATTTGTTGTGTAAAGAGCTACTTTGAAAATCCATGTAAATGAGATGTCTCAAGAGCTCCTTGCCCTGCCGTTCTCCCTTGCTGTGGCAAATGCATTTTAGTGTCGGCTTTGGGTTAGTCGCTGCTGATTTGTTATCGGGTGTCAGTTGACAATGTATGTATATCAGCTTTCACAGAGGTTTCGATCATTCTCATGTTCTTCTTATTAGAGGTCAGGGATCACAAAAACACCCTCTATTCAGCGCAAAACATTTAGAAAATAAATAGGTTTTTTGCAGTTGCCAGTTTACAGCAGTTAAAATTGCACTGAAAATAGGAATATTAAATATAATACGTGGTTTGTTAAACTTACATTTACATTTTTTTACTGTTGTATAATTATTTTAAGCATCATTCATGACTGTCATGCGAAGTGACCAAATCAAATGCACACTTTTGCATCACCAACAGGTGTATTTTTGGTCTGCTAAATGCTATAATGCTCATGGTGGATCCTCCAGCAGTGACCTCAGTGTGTGAGACTTTTGTGTTGTTAGTGACAGTAATTGCTGAAGTGACTACAGAGCCTTAATCAGTGCAAAATGTTTGAAAAGTGTTTTGTTTAATTGTGTGAGTTTTGTTTCTGGTTAATTCTTATACTGCTACAGCACGGACGTCAGTTGTTTATGATAATTCATTGAAAATTCATGTCTGCTCAAGTGGCGTCTATAGAAATGGAATTTACTGTTGGTTTGGACAAGGGCTCATGTTGTTGATGTTGTTCCAGTAGAGTATTGTTTGCTCAAAGTACATTTTAATTGACCTACTTTTTACTTTTATCTACATAAATTTTTACATAAGTATTTACTTTTACTGAGGTAAAATTTCTTTCAAGTAGCAGTACTTTTAATTGAGTACTATACCCCAGATGAGAGTTTAAAAAAGAATAACATAATAAATGAGTGCTGTGCATGAGTAGCAACAACATATGTGGCTGTGCTGTGTGTGCCATGTATTGTGGAAAGATAATACTTCAGCCATGAAGGTTGATTATCTCAGTAACATTGGAAATCGACGAGAACTTTTTCAGCTATTCTCCATGACAGGGTGTAACAAAAGCACTGACATTTCAAGCTTGACTTTGTAGATCATCACACAAACACTCCCCCTTTTCAAACAGCTTCACGTTAGCTTGACTTCCAGGCAGGTTGTAAGTGTAATGAATTCAGTTCTGTGAAAATATAGACGGCATGTGTTTATACTGTGGCATATTTGTGGCATACTTGGTGGCCTCAAAAATAATCTAAAGGATTGTGTTTGGTCAGTGTTACATTTTAGGTGATTTGGATTGTATAAAAATGTATTCATTCTTCAAAACAGATGTTTTTTCAAGTATCAGTTTACAATTCTTTTTACATTCCGTCAAAAAGAGGACATGTTTAACTTGTTCAAAGATTTATTGGTGCAGCTAAGTCACAAAAATCCTGTTAAATTTGAACAAATATTTGACAGACGAACCATTAACCATATAAATCCTGTTATTCTTTCAGTTATTTGAAAGTGATTTTGATTCTTGTTTGTGAAACCTTTGATATTTCTCCATTAAAGAGGAATAGTCTCCTCTTTCTCATCACATATAAACTAAAGTATGTGTCCCATTCTTCAACAATATATGTATTCTGAGTCTGGACAATATATGAATAAAGACAGGACGTTTGGTAATTAAGCCTTGTGTAAAGAAATAACAAAGATCTTCAGCAACACAATGAATAGGAAAAACATATTATCTTATCTATTAGCAGCATTTTAAAAAATAACAACAAACGATAAGATAGAGACTGATGATAGCAAACTTGAAAAGTAAGAAAAAATTCACCTCTCACAATGACTGGATCTCCTAACAGAACTATCAGCTCTCTCAATAAAATCAGTTTTTGCCTTTGTATTTGTAAGTATGTCCTAATTGTCTTTATGTGTATGCATGAATTGGTGAATGAAAGGAAAAAAAAAATATGTAGGAAGATAAAATGATAAATGGTAATCAGGCAAAAAATAAGGCATAAAAGAATACATTAATAATTAAGAATCTGCAAGGTAACGTGACGCTCAGGTTCCATATTACATAACTAATACTCTATTATACTATACTATTGTTTATATATCTCTCTCTGTATAATACAATTTACTGCCACAAGTCCCATACTTTAATTACAGTCATAAAGTACCAACAGTAATAATAGCTTTTACTATACAGACTGTTGTGATTTACACTGTTACAGAGTTTCTGACTTATATTAGTCATTACTCCACAATTGTAATGAATGTATCCCAAAAAAAATATAATAAATCACACAAATCATGTTAAAAAAACACCACAGAACATGATTTGGGGACTATTGAGAAACAATTTGTGTCAGCTGATAAAGTTTTGATCTCAGATTTTTTTGATCTGATTGAATCAGAACTGTGGGTTGCACGACAGGGATTCATCGATCTGCAGACAACACTTTCAAAGTATACACTTTATTTAATGTACTTAATGAATTGGCATATCGCGTTAAATGTCTGCATCGGCATTAGGGATTACAGTGTGTTGATATAGATGTGTATGTGTATGTGTATGTGTATGTGTATGTGTGTATGTGTGTATGCAACTCCAGAACAGATCACATTCCTGTGTGTGTGTGTGTGTGTGTGTGTGTGTGTGTGTGTGTGTGTGTGTGTGTTTGTATGTGTGTCTCATATTGCTGCTGGCATCCACAGATCCCAGGGGCAAACACAGTGTGTGTATCCATGAAATGGATATGACTTTCAGTACAGTTTGATCCCATACCTCATTGACCTTTAGCCTTTCAATTGTTTATTCCAATTGGTCACTTAGCTCTACAATATCCTTGCATTGCTCTGCAGCCACATGGACTGCACTAATGTCATTTGGAAAATATTTCCCTCATTCATGTGGCAGATACCAGCTGTAAGGAAAGAAAGTGCAGGGTGACTCTCATAACGTGTCAATCTATTTTTATATGGAATGAGTGCCATCACATCATCACCACTATATCTCATTTTCTATTTTAATTAAATAGCAGTTAGACAATATTGTACACTGTTAGGGGTCCAGAAGCAGTCCAGCTACTGGAGAGAGATTAAACTATCCACTTGTCCATCTGTCCTCCGACTTCTCAGTCCCCTCAAACAAATTTATCGTACATTTATGGTGATGAAGTCAATATTTTAGGCCCCTGTTTGACATATGCAGGGATGCAATAATAAAGCAGTGGGACACAAAGATAGCAGGACAGAAAAGGATACAGATGTAAAGAGAGAGAGGTTTTCATCATATTGAACTGAGATTAGGATACATGGCAGGGGGTCAGGGCTATCAGATGTTAGGGATAGCAGGAGAGAGAAGTAAGAGAGAAAAGTGCGTACTTGAAGGGGATTAGTATCTCTCCACAGCCTGATGGCATGCAATGGCATCGCCTTCAATCTACCGCATCCCATCATACCACTAAGGATTTGGCAGCTGAAACCAAACACCCCTCCAACGCTGCCTTAAGTCTCAAGTCTGCTTGACTACAAGGTGAGAAAAATTCCCTCTCCTTTTGAAGGACAATTTGTCATACATAATAACCAATAACCTAATGTTTAAGAGTGGCATTTTTACTGCCATGATCAGATACTTGCCTCTTGGGGTCACTAATTCACTTTGCTCATTCTGGGACACTGAGCTGAGGGACAGTATGTGTACTAGCGCTGTACAAGGCAGCCTGCATCAAGAAGTTTCGGGGGACTGTTCTTGGTCAGTGCAGCTTTTTTTGTGTTTTAGTCTAATTTTTGTTGATGATGAAGTACATTTCTTGTATTCTGAATGACATTGGTGTGATTCCTTTATACTTACGTGTTAGATACCCCACTGTGGCATGAAACAACAGTATGTCACTGGGTTTTGTTTATTATAATGAGTTGATGTGCAGGGAACAACATCACACGTTTCACATGCTTCGTTGAATTTTACTGTGGGTCATTCGTAACTTTTCAAGTCATTGCAGTGCCATTTGGCCAAAAGCTGAGTTTGCAAGATACTTTCTGGTGCATGAAAATGATTTGTTGTTGTGCATGAATACCTATCTATACTGTCAAAAGACATGGTCTTGGTTTTAGAAATGCAGACATGAGTTGTGGGTCTGATGGGCTTTCTGCTTGATGCTAATATTGTCCCTTTTAAAAGCTTCAGTTAAAACTGTTTTGTTTAACCATTTCCAAATATCAGCAGCAATAATAACAGTGGTAATGAGATTAAATGATCTTCAATTTTCAATTTTTTTTTAAAAATCACATAAGAGGGTGTTATGGAGCTCAAACACTTGTGGCTGGCTCAGAGAACAGGGACTGTGTAGCTGTGTAGGTAACCCATTTTAACACATTGACAAACAAGGTGGCATAGAGACTCATGTGTCTTTTAATACTGTATGTGTGTAACCGTGTGTGTGTGTGTGTGTGTGTGCACATTTGGTATGCTTGTAAGTATTTTCCAAAGGTGTGAATGGTGATGAGTTGCCAGCATCGGGAGATCAAAAGCTTGGATGAAATGTTTGTCACTATAACAGCTGCAGCGCTGTGGATTTCCACATGATACTGTTAAACACAGTGAAGACTGCAGGCACATCTGTTCTTATGTCTCTGTTGAGTGAATGGTGCCTTCATCCTTATTTTCTAGTTTAACCTTATAGTGGTCCATTTCAAAATGTATCAGCAGTCAGGTAAATGTCATTTGAAAATCTGCAGGGAAGAAGAACAACGAGCAAAATGTATGTAACTGTAACGTCGTAAATTGATGATTACAAAAATAAAATCTCTATCTCTACTATCTCTGAAGTTACAATTAAGCATGAGATCTCCTGTAGGTTTAATTTTGGGGTTAAGGCAAAGATTAAGTTAATGAACAAGTCTTTAGGTTGCGATTTTGTGAGCTTTTACAAAAATTGACACGACAACCCTATACAAGCAGTCGAGAACATGTATCAGGAACACAACACTGTGTGACATAGGACGTAAGGCACCTTCCACGAGGGAAATACCAAGTTTTTAAAGAGTCCTTTGAGGGAATAAGCATTTGCAGAGTTTGTTTCCTTTAATCAAAACATTTGTGTAAGAATGTTTAACCTGGTTCGTCGCTCCTGTTTTCAAGTTCCACATTGGCTGTTTTAACAGTCTGTTGTTTTTTTGCAATAAACACACACAGTTTTCCTCTCTGTTTTACTGGGGATCAGTTCC
This sequence comes from Cebidichthys violaceus, assembly GCF_023349555.1. Taxonomy (NCBI): domain Eukaryota; kingdom Metazoa; phylum Chordata; class Actinopteri; order Perciformes; family Stichaeidae; genus Cebidichthys; species Cebidichthys violaceus. The sequence continues at coordinate 11,714,692 of NW_027176483.1, forward strand.
AAACATAACTGTTTTATTAGGACCAATGGGGTATAATTTAAATTCCCAGGTGCCTTGCCAAATTCACAACAACACAAATCAAAATCTGGACAAAATTTGCAGAAGAAACAATAAAATAGGCGAGCAGGCTAAACAATAACAGAAATCTTGTTTTAAATTAAACTCAGCAGTTAGATTTGTAGTGACCTTAACTGCCACTAACCCCACTGCATGCAAATTGTAATTTCATTACCAGACTAAGTGTATATCTATATATACATATATATATATATATATATATATATATATATAGACGGGCATTTGACGTGTCACATTTCTGTTTACAATTATTAACAATATTTAGTGCTGGCACCACAGCGGAAAACGGTAGCATAGCAGTGAAAAGGCAGATTTTTTATATTATGAGTTTTAATCAGTCTCAGTTGAAATAATAAATGGTAGGGCCATGCTCCTATGGAGTGAAAAATCCTTTTCAGATTCAGGGCCATTCAGATGTCCCAGTAATGAATGCCAGCCATCAGAAGAGAAACAGTCCAGTTTGCGAGGCCTATTGTGTACAGCTGGAAATGAAAAATTACATCCGTTGCTCTACGTCCCATACACTGCTTCATCATTCATAAAACTGATGCCGTAGCCTGGTGATCACAGCAGGTCCTCCTTGCATTTTAAACTGATTTGTATGACGGATGATTCAGTGCTTTCATGAGGGAGAAGCTGCCTGTGTTTCTTTGAGTGTGATAAGCCCCCGACTTCTAGCATTTGTCTTAATGAGCTCATTCTACATTCATTGCTTGCTAATTACTTTCCTTAATCGTCAACAGACACATGGAAGTCTATTATGATTATTTTTTATGGTAGACCGTGACATGGACTGTGCTTTTAATATTTATGCAGTACATGTCTTTCCTGCTTCCTTCCTTCCTTCTTCCTTCCTGTGGTTTTGATAACCTCACCCATATGGCTTGGTCTTTGATGTCTTTCCCAAATCTACGTGCATGTTGGTTGTCATGTTGCTTCATGGCAGGCACATACCTGTCTTCCAGTGTAAGGGCCTCTCAACACACAAACACACACATGGTCAATGGCTCAGTCAATTTAAAATGGAAATATTCTTTCTCATATGTCTCATGTTTGTGCAATATTATTTACATTTAAGATGAGTGATGTACAAAAATATTGAATCCCACTGTATGTGAGTTACAATTAATTCAACTCATGATCAGCAGATTCAAACCTTAACCCTTATCTCAACACTAACTCATGTTCACAACTATTCAAAGGAAAACAAGATTGCATTAGAAGTGCTCGTATAGTGAAAGTTACTAAGGCACCATTTTTGGCAAGCATGAAGGGCACCGCTATCATCAGGGCAGAGGATGTTCGGTAGCCTTGTGCAAGTGACAGATGACCGCGCTCACTGCCTTTTTATGGCTCCTTCAGCCATGCTTAAAGTTGAAATATGTGAACGAATGAGCAGAGAATATATTTCACACTATGGAGGTCACATCCAACCTGCTATGAATTTCATGGTGGTTCAGATTCCTATACTCACTAGATATGTGCGTGTATGTGTGTTACCTAGAGAGAAATGGAGAGAGAGTTGAAATAAAAGTCACAATCAACTTGATAAATGGTATAACATTCTCAGTGGAAAGTGTCATTTCACAAGATTCATGAGTCTCAGTCCTTCCAGCTGTTCAGGTCTGCTTGCTGGATTCAAGGCCCAACTATTCCTGTCGATGGTGTCTGATATCTATCTTGGGAGTGCTAGACAATTTTAAAAACTACTTGAACTTTATTCAACTGTGCTTTTTGCCTCATTAGTATAATATACTTTACTACTGTTAGTACAGTAATCACTCAAGCAATTTTGCATTTTTCAGTAACAGTATTTAAATGTGATGAGCTATTGTCCCCATTAGTGTAAAGAGAAAATGTTAAAGAGAAATGCCTTTGATTTTAATGTGTAATATAAAAGACAAACTATGTAATGGCGTGGGGAAAAGTTTTAACAACTGGTAATTTGGCTTGACCTTATTTTTACATTCACAAATGTCCTTTGTACCCCTTTTCACTGGCTTGGTTTGTCCAAAGTATATGCTAATGATAATTTGTTCCTGTGTGTGATTGTGTGAGTGTGTGAATATGAAAGAGTGCAAGAGAGAGATAAAGAGAGGGAGATTGATCACACAGAGGTATTACTCCCCTGCCAGTCCTGTAAGGGCAGCACTATTATGCAGATGAGCGCATTAAATGTAGTTGGACACCACCCGGCATGTCATTAAATCTAAAATGGCAGTGGGATTTTAATGTTAGGCTGCTATTGTAATGCGCTTCGTCTTTCCCCATTTTGTATATTGAGCAACCCTGAACCACCATTAAGCACCTGGCAGAACCTCTCGGCCTCGATCAGTTATTTTTTATATATATATTTTTTTTTTACATTTTCTCACATCCTGGTCTACTAGTGTGCTCTATCTCTCTCTGTCTTGTATTTAAACCCAAAATAAAAATACACCCAGCAGACAATTACCTGTGGCTCATCCTATTATACCACTGGACAGATAGTGTAGATGGCATAAATATAGCAGTCCATACCTGTTTATAATGATAAGCTCAGAGGACCACAGTGAAAACCCATTACCCCAATTACCCAATTATTTCAAATGACATGATTATCAGACATCATAGCACCACCTCTAGAGTACTGTTTGGCATGCCTGAATGTAGCTATTCCATTCCATTTTCTTAGTGTCAACACAGACACAACATGCAAACACATGCACACATGCAGTTAGTCCTTGGCCTGCTGTCATTTCAATGACATGTCATTCAGTGCACTGTTTCCTTTTCTGGACCATTTAGGGATCCTGGGTGAAGCTCTCGTATTCAATGGCAAAGGAAACAGAGCTGTTAGTGCAGGGTCACAACCTTTCACCTGACATGTGAGAAGACTGTGTGTGCATGAGTATGTGTGACATGTGAGAAGCACAAGTCACACTGTTCAACATCCAATGATATGTTGTTTTTGAAGCCCCTTTGCCTCTCCCTGTCCATCGATCTGTCCTCAAACCCAGTATCAGACCAAATAAATAGGGCTCTGTTTTGCTGTAATAAATGCTTTTGAAAATGACAGCAGTAACCAAACGGTGATACAAATTGCATCTCTGTCCTGTGATCAGTGATAATAGCCCTGGGTCTTCATGAATCTAAAGTCAAGAATGTCTTAGGAGCTACTTCCTGATGATTATCCATCTCCTCCTCCTGTTCCCTGCTCCTGACGCCTGCTCTTCCCTTTCTCCTCCTCCTCGTTTTCATCTTCTCCACCCACCCCCTACAAGTCATGGCATCACACCCAGTGATGATGGACATCTCAAGCACAGACCACTGTTTATTCTGTCTAAAAATAAGACTAGGTTAGGCTCAAAGCGCCATAACCCGTGCATGCCTGACATGTAAGACACAGCAGCAGCAGCAGCAGCTCGCAGTTGTTGTTGTTTGTTTGTTTGTTTGTTTGTGTGTGTGTGTGTGTGTGTGTGTGTGTGTGTGTGTGTGTGTGTGTGTGTGTGTGTGTGTGTTGTATGTGAGTGTCTCTTTGAGAGGTTGGAGGGGTCATTGGTCAGGTCATGTGTATGATATCTATGCGAGGTAAAAGAGATGTCCAACGAAGGACGGAGGCCCCTGTGTCTACCAGTCATCTCCCATACGAAGGTGTCACTTGCCCCCCTTCTTGCCTCTCTCCCCCCGGCTGGTGGTAATACAGCCAGGGCTATTCTTAGCTTCTGTGTCAAGCCTGTCTCTGGGGAGCAGTCGAGGGGTCTCTGTTACATTGCACACAGACACACACACACAGACACACACACACACACACACACACACACACACACACACACACACACACACACACACACACACACACACATACACATGCACACAGGTGTCTTGAAGACATCTCTACTTGATCTTTATTAAGCAGTTTAACTCTGAAACAAGATCATGTTCCACCACAACTGAAAACTCAATGAATTGAATGGCATGGCAGGTTAGGTTGTTTCAGGCTGTTGACATGTTACCAGTGACAATCTCATTCCTGATATATAATCCAAAGAGCAAGCAGTATTTATTGCATTTTAAGTATTGTAAGTCTGATGTCTCATGCAGAAAGTAAGATTTTATGTAAATAATCAGCATTCACATAAATTAACTGTATGGACTATATGTTTGTAAGTAGTAAAAAAAATCAGTGGGCAATTTGATTTTATTATTCAGGTTTGGGTAGCATATGTTTTTTATTTGAGGTGAGAATGCAAAGCCAATATAGAGCTGAAAAACAAACAATTACATTTCTCTCCTGTTTCAGCTTGAAAATGTATGTACGGTGTTAATAATTGCATGTTTTTGTTCCTGCTTGTATATCTTTGTAAAACAAACAACATAGTGGCTCATCTTCATATCGTTATATGGTCATATTGTGAGGTTGAGGTGGTAGTGTTGATGGTTTGGTTCAAGGTTAGGGATGCTAGTGATTGAATGAAATGTAGGTTATGACATAAAGTGAAAATGCTTGCATCTAGAGCTTGTAAAGCTTTGTTGTTCCCGCAAACTGCTCAGTGCTGTTGCAGAGAGAAAGAAAAGTTAGTCTATAGCTGCCCATGGGTGACTCTGCATGTGTGTGTGTCTTCAATATATTTTCTATGATATTCCTATGACACACCATGTGAGAATACGCCTGCCTTTGTTCATTAGTGAGACAGTACCACCTGGCTTTTAGTGGCAGTTGTGACCTGGGTGTGTGTGTTGAGGTTTACATGTCTGGATCAGGAGTACAGTTGAGACTTCCCTCTCATATAAAGCCTGTGGTAAGCGCCTTGAGCACGTAGCACTTCATAACAAGGGCATAGCCTTTCAGACCACACGCAAGATCGGCACCCAGCTAAAGCCTTGCAATGCGTCTCTGTGTGTGGCAGAAGAAGGGACACGAGGAGGAAGGTCTGGTTTAGTCCTCAATGCAGCTGTCTTGACCTGGGTGAGGACTGAGCAATTTTCACTCAACCAGCTAAACTTCACACACATTAGACACATGAACACCCTGACACAAATACTACACTCTCCTTATAAAAGCTTTGTTTCTGATGATTTCAGTTGTAAATTGCTTTCCCATAATTTATGAGTTTGCAACAAGTTGTGTGCAACAGATTCTGCGGAACAGAAATTTCTCAACAGAAATTTGCAGTAATCCAAAGATATTCTTCATAGCCCTTAATTCAAGCTTAAATTACTGTGCCAAAAAAGCCATGCTGAGTCAGTTCCCTGGGTGTTGAGTAATGTTGGATGCCCTGCATCACAACATTAGTGGCTGTGATCGTCTGTCTGCCAGTGACCAGCTCCTTCATCAAACCCCAAACCCCTGGAACAGAATTAAATTCCATAAGAGCAGATACAAAGGCTCATTGGCTCTACGCTCTTCTACAGTATCAAGCAGTGGTGGCTGCAAGGAGGAACACAAGGTTATGAAGGACTATGGGACGACTACAATTACTAATGTTCACTTCACATTCCTAATGAATCTATCTATCACTGATTTTTTGTCTGATTGATCATGAATTCATGAGAATTAGTAGCGACACTTATTCTATAAAATCACAATAATTTAAATATAATTAAGTGTAAATTATGCTGTAATCTGTTTTAACAAGAACAAAACTGCAAATGTTAACTAGAAAACCAGTAGGCCTTCATTAATGTTATTCTCTATTGTGTGTAGATCATTCACTAGAACAGAGACAGATTCAGATAAATGAATAATTGCAATCTCTACTGTGATCATGTTGGATACAAAAAATAGGTGATTGATCTAGAGCTGATCACTGTTCTCAGTGAAGGGCAGAAGTCCCATTTGTTGCACAGTGCTGGTCTACCATACAAGGTTCAGTGGTTGTGCAAAAGAGTCTGCAGTCATTTGCTCTGCAGAGCTCTAATGCCGCGTTTCTGGTGGTTAATGGTCTCCCATGAGCCCGCTCCTGTTTTACTGCCCAGCCTGTGGGAGGGAGGAGGGGAAAGAGTGATGGCGCCTCGGGGGGAAAAGAAGTAGCCCAGAGAGAGAGAAAACAGAAGTAAGGATATAGTTCACAGGATGAAAGGAGGGTGAAATGATGCATTGAAACGAGATGGGGAAGAAAGGTGTTGACAGTAGGACTGAACAATATAGGAACATAATCTAATTGTGATTTTTCTAGGTCAATATATTCAGCATGCAATGTTTTAGGTTCCTTATCTTCTGTATTATTCACTATACACAAACAACAAATCATTTAATAGAATGACCAACACAATGCTGGATACAGTCAATATATAAACTGCTCTTTCATGTAGGCCAGGCTTTCGTGTAATGATGAAATGAGATGAATTCATGCACAAATTGATATTAATGACAAATCTTTTATTTCGCTATTGAATTCAACAACTGTTGAACATTATAATGTTATAACTTGTAAACCTTGTAAACATGATATATAATCATCATTATAAAATCAGAAAAATAGAAACAAGAACAAAGCACAGCAGAACAACGGCCTGTTATGAAAATGTATATATGAAAATACATATGGATCTTTCTGGTCTCCAGTCAAACAGAAACAAATCACACAAACTAAAGTGCACACTGACTATGGCTTTACCATTCTAAAAATATTTAGATATCTCAAAGCCTTGTAGTGAACATTTCTTCATTTCTTCAGAGACAAACTGAAACCCACATTGTACACTTACTACTTAACAACTTTACTGCTAATTTCTTCTCTGCACCAATAGCTAACACCAGTCCGCTCTGAGCACATCCACAGTCACTGCTTACTCCTACTCTGTGGATTGCGCTTAAACTCGGCTATGGCCATTTTCAAATAGTAGCGCTGCGAGCATCAAAGCTTGCGTGTGGCGGGACATTTTAAAAGTTGTTTTTTTCATCTACCCTCATTTTAATATGTCACCTCGAGTGTAGGACAGAGTGTGGGCATGTGAAGACAACAGGGTCAGTTCCTTCTAGTTGTTTATTCTTTTTAAATCAAAGCTTCTGCGATTTGACAATTGCATTCTATTACATCACAACATCAGTTTGAATGTGATTAATTGGCCCAAATTAGAGAGGGACAGGGATTGTGGTGTGAGATATGTTGTAAGATGACCCAGAGCCCTGCAGCCAGTCTGACTCCTGCTGATGGATGAGCTGTTCAACAGGAGATGTCTGACTACTGGAGCTAAAAAGTTGACATTTATCCACACAACATCATTATGTAGTAATGTACATTTATTTTTTTTCATTTACAAACTATACAGGAACTAGCAATAAATACCAAAACAAACTGAGTATGTAATAAGTTCAAGCAATATTGACTAAAGTTCTTTTCTACCACAGGCACAAACACAAGTAGAAATACAACTCTGTCTGTACACAGTCGTGAGCTATCTATTTCACACGGTTCCTGTATGTGAGTGGTGTGTGTGTGCGTTTTACTGGTTCTGCATGTGGTTTCCAGTGTACAAAGGTCCACCATCAAGTTCAGGGTCACATTCACACCCATTAATCACAGACGAGGTACCAGATTGAAGTACTGCCTCAGCTTCTCTCCCATTCAGGCAAGCTGTGTTTTGCCCTTTAAGGTTCAAAATCTACTTTTACCTCTAACTGCCCACACTGAATGCTGATCAGCCAGATCAGCAGTGGGCGCATTTTTCAATCTGTTACCTCTTCAGCCCTGTGGACCATTTCAGGGTTAATTTTCATTCCATGATAAAATCGAATGCTACAAAGTTTCAAAAATATTACTAAATGTGTATACAATTATCCACAACGAACAAGAATTTTCCATTTTTATTTATATTTAAATTTAAATGATGAAATAAGTGCTGTAACAAGTGAAGAAGTATATATAGGCAATGTCATACCTAAACATATGACCATATACTTGACTAAAGGGTGAAATAAAGGATATTAGGGATGAAGTCATTTTTTAAAGAGTTTGAAAAGAGAGAAAAGCTTTCCATCTCTGTTTAGTCAGGCTTTAATGGGACCTAACAGGAAGCTGTGGTTGCATTTTAGTACCTTTGTAGTCTATAGAGTCAGTTATAGGGCAGAGAGATGAGCAGCCACACCAAAACACCCTCGCTGCAGTTATATATAGAGCCTGTTCACCCCCGCCCTGCTCTGGAGGTGAATAGGCTGCAAGCAAACACATTCTACAGCTTCCATGACCTGTTTTCACACCCACCTCCTTGGTTCTCCTTTTTTTTTCTCTTCCCATTTTCACATCTCTTATATTCCTCGTTTTAGTTAATGGTTTGGCAGGGCAGTACAACATGTGGTTCAAGACAAAATAAAAATGCACAAAGCAGTCTAGTGGGATTATTAGCTATTAGCTTAACATATTGGCTCACTCCCTGTTGTGATTGTTGCCTCGATTTGTATTTATGCATGCATAAATATATTGTTTCCTTTGCAATTTTGATTTACTCTCCAGCAGCAACAGGATGCATCGACAGTGTCACACAGGGCCAGTGCAGCGTGCAATTGGTCGAGGCCTCCCATGGTGCTGTGAGTGTTTTCTGCATACTGGCTGAGAGTGTGTGAGAGGTCAGAGCTGGATGGACACTGTGGCCATTGTCCTGAGATAGCTGACCACTCATTTCCTCTCACTGACCAGGTGTTGAGGCCAGACAGATGACCTGCAGAGTCTCTCTGTGCTTGTGTGTGTGCAAGCACTTTCACACATGGTGATTTAATCATTGCTAAACATTTTTACTGTTAATGTGTCAGGTGTTGATATCAGCAGAAAGTATAAACATTTACGACTCAAGGTGTGATAGTGGATAGTAGAGCTCCATACTTGTAGAGGTAATGCTAGGATGCTCCAATTTCAGTGCTTGTGCTTTCAGTTTCCGGCAAGTACAAAAGCACTTTAGTTAAAATGGTAGTACATACTCATACTGCAGCAGTTTGGGTAAAGTCATTCATATTACACATTGAATGAAAGGGAATAATGGGTGAGCATGTGTGTTTGTGTGCCCTAAGATTCCCACTGAGTCCTGAGAAAATATTTATACTATTTAACTTTCAATCTTTATTGAGTTCATGCCCTTCCATGTCCCTTCCTCTCTACAGAGTTAACTCACAAGGTGTTGTTTATATTGCTCTTTCTTGCTTGGTCCTGGTTACTATGTAGAGCTCCTGCTGTGTGTGTAAATCAACACCTTGTCGCACACACCAGCCTAAAGCCACCTGTGACAAAACACCCAGAGAAAAGAAACTGGTGGAGTAAGAGGTTTTTTTTATATGTAAAGAGAGAGAGAGTGAGAGAGTGATTGAGAGAGAAAGACGTCTGTTTTATTTTTGTTATGCTGTGAACTAATCACGTGACTTATCTGTGAGTGAATAGCAATAAGTGCCAGGAGACACTTTCCCGATCCCTGAAATGTGCTGACAAACACACAAGTGCAGACACCAGTCTTCATTGTCACTAACAGCTGCTGCCCCACCACCCTTGAAACAAAAAAGGTGAAGAAGATCGAGAGAAACTCATGGGTGGGAGTGTTTTTGAAAAGCCATAAAGTGAAAATACTAGCTAATGCGGATGTAGATGTAAGGCTAGAACAGAGCAGAGTTTAAAAGGAAATTTGTCAAATTTGAGTGGTTTAGTGCAGCCTCAGTTACGCTGTGACAACTCAAAGACACACTCTCTCACACTCTCTCTGTGGTCCAGCTGCTTTTCCCATTATGTACCAGACACATACCCTCACCTGATCAATCACATTCATTCATTCAAAATCACAATATCAAACATCCACTATCACTTCACAATATCTTAATGAAACCGATTGCAAACATTTAATGGGAAACACATTCTTAATGAATCTATCTATCTCGCAATAGCTGTGACAAAAGATGAAATCATTTCCAGTGTGACAACTCTTCAGGGTTGAGAGTATTATATATCGCTGTGCAGTGTTTTGGCATCCAATAAGCCTTCAAATGCATGGATCTATATCTCAAACTGGATTTCCTGGATCATATTTCATGTTTCACTGGTAGCTGACATGCCCCTCACATTTTTCAGCCTGAATGCCTGCTCAGGGCCTGCTGTTCTCAAAGGGTCGGTATTTGCTAACAGTACGGACACACCTATGTAAAGCTCCTCTTCTTCTACAGTCACCTACAGTCCACGCAGTCGTCAGTCCAGTGCAGGTCCAGTTACCAAACATATCCGTCTCAGGTAGAAATAATAAATAGTAAGGCTGGGCAGGTCAGATTAGAGAGGCCGGTGTGTATTTTCATAGACAAGGGCTGCATACTGAAGCTCTAATGCTCTACAGATGGTTCCACTCACTGTAGTCAACTACAGGACGTACCTGCTCTGCATCCTGGCTATATGATATGCTCAAGCTTGACCAGACCTCCGATATGTCTGTGTACACTTTGTGGGAGGATAGACTCTATACAGGAATTCGTCAGGGATTTACAATGTCAGATAATAATCTGCACGTCATAGTCTACAGCCTGCAATTGACATTTTTCACTGATTCAGAAATTGTTGACTTTTTCCTGAGTATGAAGTTCAGAGTAAAACAAATACTCTAAACATAAAAGAAACTGATCTTATCATATTTCTAGTTAGTAAAAATATTTATTAAAAGAAAATGAATCAACATTTTTTTTTTCTTTTCAGACTAGATATCAGTCACAGAGATAGAATAAATATCATTCCATGATTACAACTTGCTCTCTTTGTCTTTTGAAGAAGTCCAGGCAGATTTTTTTTTTTTTGATGATGTTGAAAATCAAAGGTGAATTACAGAAGAGGTAGATGGAGAAAGTTGAGCTATACCGCATCATACATGGAAACAGAAGATTTAGATTTAGACTTCAAATAACTAAAATTATGATACATATATTGATCCCAGACTATAGTAGATTATTGTTTGAAGCCAGCCTTTTTGACGCTGGTTTGCTATTTAAACAGGATGACCTAGGATTACATATTCCATTCTCTCTTCATCTGATATACTGAAGCCTAACCAGACCTCTGATAATGTTTTTGTAGACATTCTTGGAGGATATGCTTTATACAGCAATTCGTCAGGGATTTAGTGTGTCAGATAATAATCTTCCTGTCACAGTCAACAATGTACATAAGAGATCTCAGTGGTTGAGACAAACGCTGAAATCGTTACTAAGTTTGATTTAATTACCACCCACCTCGCTACTGTAGGTCAACTTAAAGGAACAATCCAGACAAAATCATTTCAATCATTTATGCATTAGTGATAAGCGGTTCCAAACTAATTCAGTTTCTGAAGCAGTAACTTCTTCCAACTGCTTGTCAGAGCTTGCATTGTTTTATGAGTTGTAAAATTCTGCCAAACAGCTCTCTGGACTTGTTGGATTGTTTCATTGTGTAGTAGTTACCAGAAACTGTTCAACTATGCAGAGGTTGATTAAAAAACAACAACATTAGAGTACAAAAAGATTATTCATTCTAATAATATTTTTGTGAGCCCTCAAATTCATCTTGTTACTCATTGAAAGGATTCAGCTCTAAAGGTGAGAAACATCTGTTTAAAAGGAAACACATATTGGAGTGTGACACAAGCAATATGCAGTGAAAAGTGAATGTGGTCATCAGGGTGGTGGATACATGTAGAGTTGTTTGCCTTTCATATTGTCATATATGACCATTATTTAAAAATGACCTACATGTTTCTGTAAAAAACATTTTTTTCAAGTAAAACGTCAGGGGCCCATATGTACATTGAAATTGAAGCTTTGATTTTCCTTTTCATACTGCGGGCTAAGAGATCCCTCCTTGGCAAGCTTCCAGTGGAAGAGATGGAGGACAAAAGACACAATCCTTGTTCCTTACAACGATATATTCTGAAGTTAGTCTGAAATAAATATGAGGCTTCAGCAGTCTGAGTAAATCAAAAACTTTACTTTGTATGGGTGGATATTTTAAGACTAATGCATTGAACAGAGTCACAATATTGTAAAGATACACTACAGATTTCAGATTGTACTGCAGTACAAAGCTTTTCGGGGCTTTTTTACTTCCGTTTAAACAGGATGACCTTAGATTTTAAACACCTTCCCATCTGGGACAAGGTTAAAAATGTGTCATCAGAATTGTATTTCCTCTTTTTCAATAACTGTCTGGTCACATCCATTTCTCTCCTCACTTCTGCATTACCTTGGCGCAGGTTGTTAAAGGGCATCTGCAGCGTCTCCATTGCGCAGTGCTCTTTACAATGGAGGTCAAAGAACTGTCACGTATTTAATATGGCTGAACGATAATATGCTTGATTACTGGTGAAAGGCCTGTTATGGTCCATGAATGTGGATACCACAGAGTGCATGAAAGTGCACATTTACATCCTTTCCTTCATTGAATCAAATTTGCTGAATTTACAGACGTTTCTTCTGTTTTCGGCGACATTATCTTTTAATGAAAAACTGTACTTATACTTTTGATTGTGTGTCCAATTTAAGCGATTAAGTTTAATTTCAAGCTTGTAAACAGTATAACCTGGTCTACTGCTCCTCTGATGTTAAGCCACTAATCTGGAGCCTTGCATAACTGTTGTTTACCAAGTTCATCAACAGTATGCTAATCTGTACAGACACATAATTATCTCTTAAGACTCCAAGATTTCTTGGCTCTTCAGTCCCTTGAATTTCCTCAGACCCAACTTTTTGGTCAGGCCTAATTGTCTTGTCATTTGGACTAATTTGATTTTGCTGATGGAATGGGTCATGCCTCAGTTCAAACATTCATCATGTACTTTATTCTATTATAATTTAAAAAAAAACACTTTCATAACAGACAAATTATTCATCCATGTTGTTTTATGTAATGTTGTTAGGTTGTGCCAGTCTGTCTGGCCCTCTCCCTGTAGGAAGACAAGCAGGAGGGACAGTAGAACACTTAGTACAGAGACACTTTGTTAAGGTAACAAACACATGCTTGCATCCATGTGCGCACACACACACACACACACACACACACACACACACACACACACACACACACAGAGCACTATGGCGGCAGGCAGTCCCACTCTGTTAGGGGTAAAAACACAGAAATTAAGCGCTGCATGCTTGTGGTTTTTAATTTAGCGTGCTGACAGCCATCCAATAGTCCTGTGGTGACACTGGATAACTTTATGACCGTGGTGAGCACAGACTAGGACAGGGACCAGGACAGACACCCACTTTATCTTCAACCCCTACACACACACGCACACTTCATCGAAAATTGAATCTGAAAAAACTAAATTACTACTGCAGATGTTCACAATTTGATCAATCATTGCAATCACTTATTGGGGGACATAATGGAGCTATTGAAAACAGTTATGTGGTGAAATAATAATAATATTGTCAAAAATAAAAATTTAAGCAGTTACTCATGCCATACTATGCCAAGTCTGTATCGGTTGCTGTGGTCTCTGTAATTGCCAATTTTAGAACCAAATACCCACTTTGCTGCTTTCTACACAATATCAATAGCAACCACACACAAGTGCATTGTGTGTGTGTGTGTGTGTGTGTGCGTGTGTGTGTGAATGTGGTTGTATATATTTGTTGGGACTTCACTATTGTGCTGACTGCCAGTAAAGTAGTGCTGACTGCATAGTATTTGAAATGGGTGGTCTCTCCTACTCCAGATCCTCCGAGTGAAAGGCAGATATGGATGTGAAGAATGTATGGTTAAGGAAGCACCTCTTGTATCAGATTATCATAGTTCCATTACAAGCTGTTGAGTGATGAAAACAGATCTGACTCTGTGTCTTTGCTCAGTGAAAGCCTGTGGCCCGTTGTCTTTACTATTGATTGGCTGAACCTTGTCCTGAGTTGACAATATTGACATGCTGTCAAGCGTCCCACTGGCATTTGGCCGTGCTAAGTATGACCTTGGTAGTAAAAGCTAAACATCACTGTGAGGAGTAAAACTGTGTTTAGAAAAACATTAGCAAAGCATGAAAAAACATGGCTTTCTCATTCATTTCAATGAGAACGATATGGTGGCACATTATGAAAAAGAGGGACCTTTAAAAAAAAACTCTCGGTAATATACAGCACCTTGTAACCAGAATAATTCAAAAAGGGACACAAAAGAAAGGAACTGCAGCAGTAATAGCGTTCCAGAGTTGTTCTCATCAGTAATATTACAGTATACACTGTGCAGTATTTGGCGTTGCGTTCATCATATACACACACAGGTGCATACATGAAGTTTGACCTCTGCATTTAACCCATCCTAAGCACCCAGGGGTTCAGCGCTTTGCTCAAGGACACTTTGACATACTGACAGTGTGAGCCAGGGATCAAACAACCAACCTTGTGGTTCAAGGACAACCCAATCTTCCCACTGAGCCACCCCATTGTTGGATGTGTTATTCAAAACTGAGCCTGTTACCTGTAGCAACACACCTTTATTTGTTTAGTGCACTGCTGTTTTTGGCCAGAATGTTGTCAAAACCCCTAACCCTCTCAATTACTGGAATCTGCTTATTGAGCTGAATGACGATATGAGAACATATACAGGCATGGATTAATTTAAAGACATACACACACAAATACGTACATGGAAAAGAATACGTATAGGCAGAAAGAAACAGCGTATGGTGTGGTCCACGTGTTTTGCTTCATGATTCTGAATGTAGATGTGCAAGCATGTGAATCGAGAGAAATACTGCACAAGAGGTGGCCTTGAAAGTGCTTTCTCTTTAGGTGCTGGATATGTGACTGTTCCATTGTCGCATTGTGGTGACAGTGTGTGTTGATGAAAACCACATGATATGCCAAGACTGTATGTGGTTCCATTTCTATTTTTATGGAAGCTCAAGCTAAGTAGATTGTGGTCAAGGTTCAGTGGAGGCTCTGACAGTGAACTGCATTAATTCGACGTGGTGACACGTATCTCCAAATTAATACTCATTGATATTTTGGTATGTGTGTGTGTTTTCTGAATGAGGACATACAGTAAACGGGTTATATGAAGTCATATGTTGGACTGCTGCAAAGGAAAGAAATGCTGCTCTGCTGGAATATTCTGAATGGTTACCAGGCAGGCTGCTCTACTGTGTAAAGCACTTTGGAGAGTTGTAAATCTTTGTCATTTGGGAACCATAATCTGTACATAGTATGGCCTTTTTATGTATCTGTGGCATCTGGAACACACACTCAGTCACACAGTCTCCATGAATGATTCACGGATGAGTGATTCTTTGTTGGCTGAATCTCTGCGGTACGATGTTTGTATCTCGGCACATCCTTTCTCCCTTGGGAGATATTCACATCTGTGATCCCCCACCCACACTCTTCATTCACTCTGTACCTGCCTACCTGTCCTTTCCTATCTTACTCTCACTCTTTGCCAAATACTGAACACACCCAGGTTTCCCACAGAGGCAGGCAGCAGGCGGGCATGCCCATTGCCAGCCCCTGTCCTCCGCTGAGAGTGGCTGACGTCACTACTCTTTTCCCAGGTGACTTTGTGAGACACATCAACACTCTCACACACCAATTAGATTTTTCACATTAGACCAGTAACTAAGGAAATCACTGTGTGTGCAAACACAACTGTGTTTATGTTTGAAAGACATAGGGAGAGAGAGAGAGAGAGAGAGAGAGAGAGAGAGAGATGCTAATGATCAGTGGTTGGCAGATGGTAGAGTGATGTAGCGAGGACTGATATTACTGCCCACTTAAACTCATCTGCTGTTACTCCAACCCCCAACACTACTACAAGGCTTGACTCAATGCACACTCATCCACAGGCTCTCTCTCACACACAGCCAAAGGCACTCACTCTCATTCACACTCTTTCAGATACATGGAACTCTATGCAAACATCAATCTGGAATAATAATTGTAAGTGTACACCCTTTTGTTTGTTTCAACAGCATTCTTCCTGTATTATTACAGGAGATTTGATATGTCTCTCATCGGTAAGAGACAGGACAGTTGTTGCTGGCTATCCATGTAAAGGTCTATTGTCTTGTCATTGCTGATATGCTGTCAGGGTTAGAGAATTCAGTGATCATTTGTCATGGCAATAAAGTGAGTTTCCTTTACAGTTTGTTCGTGATGTTGGGCTGAGTAACAGATATGGAGACAGAACCGGGGGGGGGGGGGGGGGGGCATGCTATGTGATCCCATAACACAACTTGATGTTTTTCACATCACATTAGTGTAGCAACTAGGACAACAACTCTCTCATTGTGCTTTTGTGTGATTTAAGACAGGAGCCCAGTTTATGTAATCATGAAGTGTTCAGTAATAAAGTCAAAGCTTTTATGGAGTCTGTAAAGTCTCATAATTACCATATTGGTCTGGAGTTGAGAGATTCAGCAGAGGAAAACACTCACAGCTTTTGTGTTTTATTTAAGTGTGAATCTCTATAATATGACACGTTATCATTTCAAGTATAATTTGCTTTGCCGGTTTCTGGGCCATATTTTATAGAGGCAGAATTTTTTTAGATCCAAAATAAATCATAATTCTGTCAGATATTACATAATTAGCTACAGAGGGTGATTACTGATAATTACAATATTATATGCTTTAGTTTTTGCTGAACAACTTAGTGAGAATTAATACACTATACACACTTCCACACACACATCCACACACATAGACACACGCAAGTATCTGCATGAATGAGACACACAGTGCGTGGTCACTATCAGCCCTTGGGGTGCATTGTGATGAAGTATGTCGTCAAAAGTTAGTCAGTGAAAATGTTATTTACCGCAGAGTGCTGTAAATAACTGTGTAGACTGTGCAGTACTCTTAGGGATGTTATTCCTCACGTCTGTATGTTTTTACACTGATCTTTTAAGTATCTAATTAAAAGCTATGTACATGGATGTGTTCTCTTAAGTGAGAGGCTGAAAGGTGTTACGGCATATTTACTGCCATGCTGCACTATAGGGACTATAGTTAAAGGTGCTGACAGTGGCTCATGCTGCTCCAAATACTGTAACAAACACACACACACACACACACACACACACACACACACACACACACACACACACACACACACATCAGTAGAGAGAGATAGATAGTGCACAGCTGCCCTGTCTCAGGAGAGAGAGAGAGAGAGAGAGAGAGAGAGAGAGCAGACTTTTCTCCTCAACAAGACCACTTCCTATCCTACACATAATTACAAACAGTAAAAGTATGAAACCCCCCGAAAAAGACGGAGTGACATATTTTCACATTTGTTGTACATTATTAAGTCAAAGCCACACCCATAATGCCGACTTTAACAAACAGAGCAAATGTCATTATCAGTGTCCCAGCTTCTGCAAAGTTGCAGCCTTGTTTTTGGGGTTACACAAAGTGCTGAATCTCTGTTGAGGCGTTACATTTGGGCCAGCTTGAACTGAAAATGCATTGTCTCCTCACAATTTGTCAAAATTTTGCCCCTCACATGGTCAGCTGTTGCAAAGCCAGAACCATGCACATGTCTTTTGTTTCTCTGCTGGGCACAATGCAACAGAATACCTCTCATTAAGTGTAGCTGGCCGTTACTACATGGAGGGGAGGTTAAGACTAGTTGGAATAACTATCCTGGTACTGCTCAACCAGATCCTGTAAAATGTGAACGTTTTCTAGGAAAAATTAACTGAATGTTTGAATATGAACTATGCAAAAACACAACTGTAGCAAGACAAAACACATTCTGCTTTTTCAAGCTTGGAAGGGACTGGGAGAAATGACTTCAACCAGGGAAGCTACGTTGTTCTTTAAAATTGCTCTCATCACACTGTGACATGACTATAAGTACTTTAGAGCACCGTCCAGTGAAACATCTCTGTTGAAAACAACTGGAAATGTAGCTTCCCCCATTGTCTATTGTCATCATGTGGCAGAAAGCATGGAGTCACTTATGCTATTTCCTCTCATTACACCCTCTTCACACACAGTGTTAGGGTCAGCGAGAGAAGGGTAATTAAACCTTAGCTCAAAAGAAATGTGCTACTAGTTTACTCCCACCGCATTCTGTCACTGGCATGAACAGCATAGCCTGAGTGTCTGTTATGGTTTCATTATGAAACAGGCATTCCTTTTGAATGTTTGCTGGCAGTTAAATATTTCTCTCACCAGAGACTCTTTGTTAGGGATCCAGACAGAATCAGTCATCTGTCAATTGTCTGCTGGGTAGTTTCTAAAAGAAGTAGACAGAGAAATTCCCAAAGAAAGCTTTGGGTTTTTCTTAAACTGCACCTATTATGTCTTATATACATGTTTATTCAACATTAGCAGTACTGTCTTTAATGATTTCCAGATTGGGAAATAACGCAAATGTAATTAAGTTATACAATTTGAGGATTATACATATAACCTATGAACTGCAAATATCTAACAGAGATGTCCCCTAAATAGATCTATATAAATATGACAACACATATTTAAAGGTGATATATGCTTGATGGAAGCTTGTAGGTGATTCACATGCCAGTTTTATTATCTAAGTTCCCTCTTCATATCATAATATAGTGGGCTATGTATGAACAAGGTATTGCTTTAGACAAAAATATCAAAGTTGGAAATATTTACCATAAAAAGTGAGATAAATGATCCAATTATGCCATTGTGTGGACTGACTAAAGTCTGATTTATATGTTTGCACAATAAAGCGAAGCAGCAGAAATACACATACAAAAAAAAAAGCTAGTTGTGCAGGTGAGATTTAAAAAAAAAAAACTTGGGGCCGCCCGAAGTGCAGACATCAGACAAGAATGGCCTCAAGTCATTTGACTATTTTTGCAATCTTAATACAACAACACAGGTGTTTTTTCCTGGAATATTGTAGTGATTGATTAGTTATTTTTGAAATAGTATCCTCCTTTTAGCTCACATCAATGTAATAATGTATCTTAACTGTGTCTAAATTTGTGACCCTCTGTCAGTTACTATCTCCAAGGTTATCTTAGAAAAACTAACCCCCTCTCACCAGCTCACATTTCCTTCAAATCACTGCCTCAAACTGTGAGCAACATAGTAGCTCTCTTTTACAGCACCCTTTCATCTTGAAAACAGCAGTAGTTTAATTTAGTGCAAACACATGCTTGTACAATTTGCAGTAAGGTATTTGTTTACTGGAGTTTGCTCAGAGCTCCTTTTGTGTCTATTTGCTTGAACCTCCATATGCTTCTCAACCCCATCTATCCACCTCAAACCTCCTTTTTTGGGTTATTTTCCCCTGTTTTGATGCAAACGCTCTTTTTAAAATTCCTTATCCTGTCTTCCTCTCTTGTTCGGGCGCTCGCCTTCATATCAGCCACACACCATCCTGTCCACCTAAAGCCCTCCTGGTGCTGACACAGATGGGTGCTCTGCTAGTTCATGCTAGCTGACCCATAATGTGAACCCCTCTGCCCCACCGGACGCTTCTGTTTGCAAACTGTGACAAAGTATCAGATTTACCCTTTTCTGTAGGTGCAGGTAGCGTGGAGGAACAGGGGATCTGGGCATGTCCCTCCATATTACCTATCACACCCCCATCGCACCACTTGGTGCACACATTCACTGACACATGTAGACATGCTTGCACATGCTCACACACACACACACACACACACACACACACACACACACACACACACACACACACATTTACCAAACATACATTCCAGGAAAACGGGGTGAGTGAAACCCCTCTGTGACTCCTGTTTTGAATTAAAGTAAGCCTACATGTCAGTGAAGGACAAAGCCTTATTAAATTAACGTAAGCGATTATTTGGCATTTGCTAAAGTCTCTTTAAGGCACATAATTCTACCCCCCCCACACATACACACACACACACACACACACACACACACACACACACACACACACACACACACACACACAGATATCCTAATTAGATAAATGAGTCATTAATTTTAGCAGAGCGTTATTAAGATAAAGTTAATGAATGTAAGACTAATTAAGACATGATGAATCGACGTGTCTGCTGCACTCATTAACACAATATCTTTTGCCTCTCCGTTATCACTCTTATCTGCTTTTACTGCAGAATGGCACCAGGAAGTTAAACATTGAAGTGTCATCCAACTGGTTTATCTTAACGATTTATATTAGTTGGGACTTTGGGGGAGGATAGTTTTCTTTTGCTTACCGTGGTACTTTTACAGATCATCATCCTTATTTCTATTATGTGTAGCTTGTAGCATTAGCTACAGTAATGTTACTAAAAAAGATATGAAGTGTATGCCTGACCTGCTGTTGCCAGAACACAACACAGAGGTCCAAGAATCTTTGAATTCCCACTCAAGAAAGATGAACCTGAACCAGCTTGCGGTCAGGTGACCAACACACTGTAGCTTTTTAACTGCTGTGGCAGTTAAGCAACTTCACATTAAAGGAAGATTTGATATAGACATTGAGATAGAGAGGTTGACTGTTTTCACTCCATAAGCCTTGAGATGGATAAAGTTAGGTTGTTTAGGTTTAAGTTCGTTTTTGGGACAGTTGGCCTAAGGTAAGAGTTTGGTGCAGCTATGCTGCAGTTTCCAGTTATCCATAAACATTTCATTGTGTGTATTGATAATTTCAAATGACTTCAATTGTTGTTTGGTGGGATTGAACCTGTCAGAGTGCCGCCTGATTTTCACTTAGACTGTAGTAAATAGCAGATGACTGGCTTGCTAGATAGCTAGCTAAGCATGTTCCTATTAAACCTCAATTAAATAATTTTTAATTTATTTTATTCTATTCTCTACATTGCTGTTCTTGTATTTCGTGCTGTAATATTGCGCCATTATGATACATTTTTTTAGCTGTATCCAAATGATCTGGCACAGTGTTCATCACTATTTAAGTGTTTAAGTGTTTAAGTTCACACATATGGGTGTATTGCTGAGGACCCTTGACAACTCTGCAATCAGCTCTCTTGTGGGCCGTGCAATCATCATGCTCTGAATGAGCACATGCACCGAACGATCACTTCCCCTGACAACGCTGCAACCAGCAACACCCAGGGCCAAGCAATCGTCTTTCTCCGAATGGCCAGGCTCTCTAAACAGCCACCCCTTGAAGGGGCACTGCACTAGTCAAAGGAGTCTTCCTTTTTTATGTATGTGTCTCTGTCCTTCCAGTGTTTTGACAACCATTCATCTGATTGACTTTAACACTTACCAGGTTTATTGCTGAGGGCCCAAGGAAGTGCAATGTTGAGTCTTTAGAAAGTACTGCGGGCCAAGTAATCGGCCAAATGGCACGAGTACGATAATTCGACAATGCACTGACTTGGTCAATGAAGGATGTGCAAACGTACATTACATGTATTTAATCTTTTCACAGTACATGAAAGATCAGCAGTGGGACCAGTAGAATATGACATGGTTCAATGATAATATTTATCGACCTGTTTGACAGTGTAGAGATACCTTAAGTAAGCATTGTAGACAACAGAACGTGAGTGATATTTCATTTCCCTCCATCTTGTTTTGGAAGGAAAAAGTGACTTTGTAGAGCAGAGTGTTATAATGACCCTGATGTCCTGGGGTGAGTTTCACTTTGTTTTGTGAAGACCCTCTCTAAGTGTGCCATTAATTCACGCTCCTCCCCCTCATACTGCTGACCTTCCTCCCCATGGAGTGCAGGGTGAAGGGGTGGAGCTGGGTTATGATAAGGTTGTCTGTGCAAGCGTGAGTGATAGCAGTCAAAAGGTCACTAATGTCTCCAAAAGCGCCAAAATACTTTAATCTCCAGTCAAATAAAAGTTAGTCAGTGTTAGCAAAGAAAATAAGGAACAATAATAGAAACCTCATGTGAAGATCGTGGCATGAAGAAATATTACACTTCATTGATATACATCATAAATAAGCTTGAGTGTTTGTGTTTGTTCATAACATTGTTATTGTTCTGTGGTGTAATATGGTCTTATGTGTCCCACGAGCTGTTCTTTCACGATAATATTGAGTTGGAGTTGAGCCACTTCTTCTCATTTACTCCAACACGACGCAATATATTATGCAGCAGCAGCATGGCAGACCACATATCAGAGAGAGAGGGAGCCAAGCATGGTAATACACTGCTGCGGGTTCGGTTAATTACTCAATTTAACAATGTAGCTAACATTGTGTTCTCAATTATGCTTTGTTGCATATTCAGAGCGGTGAAGTTCACTGTGTCCTTTTTCCACTCAATTTGATTGTACACAAACAAGCCAAAATATCTAGAAGTGTTACTAGGTTTGGCACTGTGCTAGTTTGTAATGCATCTCTGAAAGAAGGCATATAATTATCAGTGGAGAGACTGCTGTGTTTTATATGGAGGGGTTATTCACATACAGATGGCTTTATTGGTACAGTGTGTTGCGGAGACTTGAAACAGTGAACACTGCACAGAACTAGATTAGAAAACTAAGCCCTCATTATCAACCGTTTAAACCCATGTTGACAACAATCAGAGTGGTCATATTCAATGGATCCACCATAATGATGAAAACAAAATGATGCATTTACACAATGTTTCCCATTTGGACGGACACATGAAAGATGCAGAACACTATGGCATGATTGGAGA
This sequence comes from Cebidichthys violaceus, assembly GCF_023349555.1. Taxonomy (NCBI): domain Eukaryota; kingdom Metazoa; phylum Chordata; class Actinopteri; order Perciformes; family Stichaeidae; genus Cebidichthys; species Cebidichthys violaceus. The sequence continues at coordinate 11,737,284 of NW_027176483.1, forward strand.
TGGCAGTTTTGGCACTGTAACCCTGTTTGATCACGGGCAGTTGGGCAGAGCCATCGGACACAGAGGCCAAGGGGGCACAGGCAGAAAAACAATAACTGTACATGTGTCGGAATGGTTTTCTTAGGTCCTTTGTTTTTGTATGCAATCAGCAACATTACCAGTATGTGTCCGTTCACTGTAACAGTGGTTGCCTTCATCTCCGTTCACCCGTGGGTCACTTAAGACTATATACATCTATGGGCGCTGTGGTGAGGCACCCAAGCACAAGAACATGAGGCTTGGATGAGGATGAGATAAAGGGATTAGGGAAAGGAAGGGTGGATAAAGGAGATTTTAGACTCGGAGAGCAGTAACTGCGTTGTGTTTGATGCCTTGGCAGAGACTGGTGCCTGACTAATGTGGCGTGATACACTGGGTACTGAAAGCAGGGCCAAGGGTTCCTTCCTCGGCATGAGTTTCTGGGTTGGAGCTTCTGCTTAATTGGACAGCTGGACCATTTTTCTTCACATATTTTCACAAAAGAGGATGCTGTAAGCGTCTATTCTCCTCCCTAATGGTTTCTGTACTCCTTTTTGCTCTTCCCCAGGTCTGCTTGCCCAATATTGGCAGTACTTCAGTGTAGAGTGCTCGCTATCAGAGCTGTGATCAGAGATTGAGAGATGGATATATGTTGTTTTTCTCTTCCCTTCAGGTAACAGACTTTCTCACTCGACCATGACAAGCTCGGCAGTTATTGATACTTTAGTTAAGGGGGTCATACAATAATACCTCCTTCTCTTTCTGCAGGTTGCAGGGGTTCTCCCTACCCAATTTAGAGCAGAAACTCTTGGTATTCAGTGAGTGCCCTGTATTAACTTACAGGAATGCAGGCTTTCTACTTAGAAGTGAAATTAAATACACTGCCCTTTCATGATGACTTGTTTGTGTCTGCGGGGCACTCATTTTGATAAATGCTTTTAATTTGACATGGAATTTGATCTGTTAAAAACATGTTCATAAGAAGTGTTTGCATCAATGAAATATTAGGGTCAATGCAGGGCTCTGATTGTGGTAAAGCATTATACAAATGGAACAAGACATACTCTTAAATGGTACTTGGCACAAGATTATTTACGAGCCGGATGCTAAAAACCTTGTTAAATTTATAGCTGCACCTGGCACATTGCAGCAGAAGTTAAAGCATGTTTGTCTAAAGACATACCTGTGAGGTAAAACAGGGAAAATATAGGAAGACAGAGGTAGAAAGAAGGGTGGAGTTGTTAGTATAACATGGGGAAAAAATGCAAAATATTCATTCTAGTGAAAAATATATATTTTTCTTTGAAAATGTGGAATGTCATGGTAAAATCAGAGTCAACACCTGGGCTGACTGGGCAGGATGAAAGACATGTTGTGTCACATTTCTGCTACGTGTCCAGCAATAAGCCAAAATTAGGTGCAATTTCCTCTTGACTAATTAGTGTGGAATTGGTGCTGTTTTATCAGCCTCCCCTGGGCCTCAGCGAAGTGAGCTTCTAGCTGGAGCTACAGAACGCTGGAAGTTGTCTGGATGAGTAAAGACAGACACAGACAAGACAGGGACAGAGAAGTGTTAACAGTGACAGAAGACATTAGCCAGAGGTTGTTTTCTGTTGGTTCTGTTATCTGGGCTGAAACATAAACCCTGTCTTTGGTCTCATAATGACCTGAGAAAGATGCTTCTCACTTCACGTCATGGTAAGAGCACAGATGGAGCCGTCAAGCCATAAGATACTTTTACACAGTAATAGTGTGAACACAGTGTAGATTGATGTTCACCTACAGATTATTCTCTTTTTAAAACACATCAGGTAAAGAATGATCATGTCCTCTGGTCCTTTTTTTAATCAACACAATTGAAGGGTTTTGCATAAACATTTCTTCTCCTATTTCACACCTTTGCTTATTTTTCTTCAGTTTTGTTGCTGCCCATGTTTTGTCCTCCCTTTACGCCTTTCTCTTCCTTCATCTTTTGTGGCCCATGGTGATTTAGAGTAGGTAGAGATTGTATTCAGTCAGGATGGAGCAGTCCAAGGCTGACCAGGGATTATTGGGTTTATGTCAGAGTCAACGTTCTGATTGAAGGTATAAATCTAGGTGGAAGGATGGAGCCCTTCTGTTTGACCCCAGCTTAATACCAGAAGCCCCATTAAAAGAGACACCCCAGATCAATCGATCAAGCCCCTCCTTCCCCCAGACTCCCTTGCTATTGACAAGGTCAGTTAATCCATCGGTAAATGTCAGAACACACAATGTTTATAGGCTCAACTGACAGTGCTGATGTGCACATTCAGGGGTCAGCTGCGGCAAGCAATGCTATTTGATTAAAATGCATAAAAGAGCATTACAAGGACATGTAAAGTCTTTGGGAAGAACAGTAATCAATGCACTAGTGTTCTTTTCATTTGTAACTGACAAATATATGTAAAAAAAAAGTATCCGACTGTGACATGGGAGGTCTTAGCTTTCCTTACAGATCTAGCAGGATGATTTTAACAACTTTAGTTCTGTCCATGTTGTGACTTCACTGATGGGAGGTATTACTGGAGTTACAAGCTTAAAGGTTAGACTTAACCTCACAGAGACACAGGCTGGGTTAGTTGTCCCCCTTTTTTTCTGATCAAAGACTCAGCAGGGATGTAATCCCAAGTCTCCAGTATTGGTTTTTAATGAAGTCTGACCTTTGACCCCCAAAAAGCCTCAGCATAATGACAGTAGTTACTGAGTTTGTATGTCATGTTGTGTAAAATTACAGTCAGAGGGTAAAGTAGCTCCTTTTTAAGCTACTTAAATCACATTTTTCTTCCTTTTGGCATAAAACCATTAGAAAATACTGAAGGTTGATTATTATTTCTAGACTTTGTATGAGTTGGCAGGGACGGATTGGCAGGGAAAGATGCCTCTGTCCTAAGAATAGTGTATCAGCAGGTTGGAACTTTTTGAAACTGCAGAGACAATAGCTCCTGTGTGTCTTGTGAACTACTTAGCCATTGACACTACCCACATCGTGTGGAAAAAACGAGGTTTGAGTCAGTCACATGTTTTCCTCGAAGAAGTTATTGTTATGTCTACTTCCAGAAGGTATACCATTACATGCTGGGCTATGGTTTAGTGCTTTATGGTTCTCTCTCTCTCTTTCCCAACCTTTTCCCCCTCACACCTCAAGCTATACAGAGCTTACTGTGGTAACCACCAGAAGTGTGACAGAGAGACAGAAAGTGAAGTGTATGGTCACGTCAATTCGGAGCATGAAGGGAGTGAACTGTGTGATGTCTAGACCACTGCACTCCGCCGAGCTGAGTCAATAAACAGCATCAGTGATGAGTTTCAGCTTGTCTGTCTCCACCGCGCACACAAACACGGACACACAATGTTAACAGAAACAAACTAGTCTTTCTCTCTCATTATACCCTGTCCCCCCTCCCTGAAAGCGAGACTGCTCTGACATGTGAGCTCTGCAAACGTAGGTGTTTTACTCCCAAGGTCTTTATTACTTTTGTACATTAAATCTGTGAAACTGCAGCAGTTTTACAAACCTTGTAAAATATAGAATTTACGTGACAGATGCTGGATTTAATGCTGGAGTAAAAAAAAGCCTAAACAACATAAGTTATGAAAAGAGTTTCCAGAAAATGCACACTGTGTTTTTAGGTTTGGTTGTGCAAGTCTCACTGTTGTCGCATTGCTTCTTGACAATACATTTAATATTTGTTGCAAACTTCCTATTTGTAATACAAAACAGACCTTGCTTTGGTTTTATAAAATCTGATTTCAGAATATTTAAGAAAAAACATGCCTATGTCTAAACTGCGCCTGCAATTTTTGTGAAGAGGATTTTTGTGTGCTGTCCTGATTAGTGCAGATAACGATCACCAAGCCAGTCTGCAAGAGGAACAGTTTACAGTTTCCAAACTCAGTTTATGAAAGAGTATTTGGAAAAGCCTGACAGGATCATAGCACAAGTGTGATGGTTTCTTTTAAAATATTCAATAGCACTAATACTCTTCTCCAGTTGATCCATTAATAGATAGCTAAGGCAGTAATGGTGTATGACTTACGCTGCACTGTACGTCTGGTTTGTATCTCTCAACCACAAAAGCTCAGCTGGAACACATACAGTTTAGAACAGGAGCTGATTCACCACGATGGCAGATCGCTACAATGGCAACATCTCCAGAAGCCCTTTAGGACGGGGAACTGAGATTGTTATCTATGCTCTCTTCAAAGCAACCAACAGTAATTTCACAAAGGAGTTTAGTTTAATTAGTGTAATTGTGTGAGTTTGGTGTTGTAAAGGGGTAGTTCACCAAAATCACACAATAAAATAAACAAACTAACTGATCGAGCAACGTATGTGTTCTGCAAGGTTTTTTCCTCTTAGATAGAGATAGATAGATAGCTAGATAAATAGCTAGATAGCTAGATAGCTAGATAGATAGATAGATAGATAGATTGTTACTTTATTAATCCTGCGAGGGGAAATTTACAACCCTTCAAATAACTTTTAAAAATCTAAACTATCCCTAATGCTTAGAGGCAATGAGTCCAAACTGATGAAATGGGGTCAGTGTACTGCAGCTGACCCTGCACTCTAACCTCCAAGAAGGACAGAAACAATATCACATTACATTTCTTTAAAAGTAGCTTTAAGGCTTTTCATAAAGTCACCAACAGTTCTGCTCACAAATGTAATATTTGGTTCATACGTCATCCACTCTACTCTGCTAGTCTGTTCTGTTTTCCCACATGGTGAAGGATACTTTAAAAACCAAAACGTCTTGAATGACTTGAAGACATGTCTGCTGGTTAGTTTCTTTTCTGTGTGACTTTATTTCCTGGAGTATATGACCAAGCTAAGGAGCTGTCGTAGCCCCTGTCCTTGTTCGTGTAATCTCTGGCTGGCTACTTATGAGTCAGAGAGAGACTGTGTGTTTTTGTTGTTCCCTGTGGAGGTGAGAAGCAGGTAGCCGGAAGGTTGAAATATTGATGGATGATGATAAATTCGTGTGGCTGGTGAAAGAGTGAAGCAGGTCTAAACAAATGCTGGGTCTTTTAATCTTAGTTTTAATGCCCGTTTGTGGAAAACTGGTCCTCTAGAGGAGCAATGTCGTGAATGATTTGAGCTTGCATTCTTGTTAATATATAGTTACATGTGAGAATGCTGTATGGCTATCCTTGAAATTGTGATGGGCTTACAGAATGTATGTTGATATGAACTGGCAAATTGTACACTCTCAGTTTTGTTGTAGCGGACCCTCTGGTTGCCACAATGAGGGTGTGGTTGCTTTGGTGTTGAAGACGATGCTCTGTTCCTAATAATTTATTCATAACTCTGAGGTTTTTGCTGTATTTTTCATCCATTTTTCATTAAGAAAGAGTAAATCACCAACAGCATGTTGTTTATTCAGTCATTAATAGTGCACAACATACTCTGTCTATTTAAGCCATACTCTCATGAGTTTGCTTACATAGCAGAGTTGGATTGGAAAATAGTTTTTCCACACTTGATGCAGCGAAGACAGATACGCTGACATATGATTTCACCCTGTCCCAACTTGTGCTCTAAATAGTATTATAAGTATTCAGTAGTGGTCAGACTTAATGTGTTTTTCTTGTATATTGTCTTCCAGTTGCCCCTGGGGTAGGTTAGGATTCCAGTGGCTCCCACGGTGAAGAAAGGCCTTCCCTATTTCTTTCATACTAGGACTTGCCGGCTCACACAGCTGGCTTCCATCGCTGCATGTTTGTGTATGTGTGTGTTTTACATGAATGCCAATAATAACCACAATGACAAAACATCAGTCCTTTCATAAGCAGCAACACAATGTCCATGGCAGTGGGGCAAACTGCATCATTGCTTTGTATATCTCATATCGTCTGGGGCATTGGAATAATATAACATACAATGGTATTTAAATTCTCTGATGGTTTATTCCACTCAGAGGAACTGAAGGCAGATGAAATATAAATGCCTTGACAAATCTTTTTCTAAAACCTAACCTTAACCATTCCTTGATCCTGTAATATTTCTCTTGATAGTTTTTATTCATGCACTTTCTCTTGTTTTTCTCGCATGCTGCCTGTCCCTATCACTCAATGCTGTAAAGCTAATCTTGACTACAGCTGGGTGGGTGGATGCAGGGGGTAAACTATGCAGGCCGGTATTGAAAAGGGTAGGTGGGCGGCAAATGTGGTTAATTTGCTTGTCTTTGGGCTTGTGGTTAATTTTGCTGAGCCAAATCCTCTCATTTAGGGGATTATGTTGCAAAGGCTTGTGGTGTGTAGGTGGGGGTCAGAGAGGATGAAATAGAGGAAAGGAGGAATGCGGACAGAGAAATGGAGAAAGTGATGGAAAGAGTTTTCAGTGTGGGGTATACAGGTGTAGAGGGATGGAGAGACATGGCAGCAGATGGGGGTTAATGTATGTAGTGGTGTGGAGTGGGGGGAGGTGATGCTCAGAGAGAGGCAGAGGAGGGAAGCAGCTTGTGTGTGGAGAGATCTGAGGGTTGGGGGTGTACTTGTGTGGGCAAGAGGCGTGGTGAGGTGGGGAGAGTATTGTTTAAGGAGAGCTGAGTGAACTCTAATGTGGGGCTCCAGCTTTCAATGGGTATTGACAGATCCATTGCCACTTCTACTCCACAGGCCTGATCTGCCTCACTTCCAAACACACCATACCTCTCAACAAGTTAAAGGACCCCCTCCCCCTCTAGCTGCACTAGCACATATGAGTTGATGAACTCTGAGATGGTCAGAGTACTCTGGGCCCTCGGTCTTAGTGAATAACATAGTTTAGACTATGAGGCTGAATTAGTGCTTCAGAAAGAGGCATTCTCCTTGAAACACACAACTCCCTTTGGGCTCTGTAAAAACCCATACATAGTCAAGGATTTGTCCCTCTTTTTTATTGGACCAACATTATTCAGTAGATGTTTAAACCATATCTATGCTGAGCGGTAAGAGGCAAAGGAAGTATTTAACAACTTTACAAGCTGAAGAAAATGTTGGAATCTGCAAAGTAACACACAGAAGACTTGTCTACTGTCCATTTAGAGAAAACTAAAATGTTAAAGGTTAATTAGTTTATATTAGGTTATAGAAAATTATAATCTTAATATCTTAACATAAATCAAAACAACCTATGTATCCTAATAAAGGGCAAGGCTAGAGAAAGTTAGGGAGATGTGCGTGGATGCGGTAGAAGATGTGAATTGAGAGAGTTCAGTGGGGTTCAGTAGAGAAGTGGGGAACACTTGAGTTGGAAGCTCTGAATACCTTCCCTATGTCAGGAACGGGGACATTCTCACCACCAACTTTTTTTCTCTTTGAGGACGGGGTCAGGAGAATTTACTGCCAATTTTCAAGTCTACATATGCATTTTTTATAAGAATCAAAGTAACGACTCAATAATAAAGAATTATAAGTGGCAGTGCTTCAGGACCTTACTGATGTGACATATACTTCAAGGAGCTAAAGCTACTGTTATCCACTTGAACATCAAATGCATGAAAACACTTTGCAGTTATCAATATGGAAAGAGAATGGCCAGTAGAAGAGTGGAGTAACATTCTCAAGGACCCATTCACTCCTAATTCACCTCCAACAATTGCTCTGTCTGGCCTCAGTTATGGCAGATTGTGTTACATGATCCTTGGAATAATGAACTGGTACGTCAACACTGCCAATCCCACATAGCAAAGAAAAGGATCTGTCTGTTCCAGCCCCTAATCCAGTCTGTTTGGGAAGCAGAGACTGTGGCGTGACACTTGTTCCTCCACTCCCTGGAACCTCCAAGCGCCAGCTCACATTAGCATAACGGTGAGGCCCATCCACTCACTACAGGATTAGTTCAGCTCTCCTCCCACTGTCTGATGGCTCTTTATCCAGATGGATACAGCCTGTTAGAGGTCTTAACTACACCATTGCCACTAAAGTCATTATCATTCACCACGAGAAGGAATCAGCTCACTGAGGGTCTGTTTGGAGTGAGATTGACATCTCATTTGGGATGGTTTAAGAGAAAAGACAGGGAACTCCCCTTCAGACTATGATGGAGTGGCCAATAGATGCCCAATCAATCTGCTTTAAGTGACTATTTAAGATTGTTAATCTGGTTTGGTAATGTTTTTTGGAACACTGTATTTATGGGAAATGTGGATTATTTCTATTGGTCACATACAGGTTTTTCACCAAGACTATCTTAATATGTCAGTATAGGGATTCATTGTTGTTATTAGAGATTAGTGAAGGATAAGGATGGGGATGACGTCCTTTGCTCAGTACCAGAACCTTTCTTGTTTTTCCACGGAATGAGATTTGTTACACTTTGACCCATAAAACATCTGTTAAGCTTGAAAGTAATTTAATTCCAGGAACTTCTGTTTGCCCATGTGATTGTTGTAACTTAAGTGGCGCCATCACCAGAGAGATGGACCTGACAAGGTGTATTTGTCTGTTGTCCAGTTAGTTCCACATAATGAGCTACTGTACTGTAATGTCAACTTCACCACTAATCCATCAGACTCAGGTGAAGTAGATTGCTGATGTTTTACACTGCGAAGGAGCCAGTTAAATAGCATGCAGTTGGAGTCTTTTGGCAGTCCCACTGTCTGGCTTCTTCAAACAGCAGAGAAAACATTATCTAATATGTAATTAAAACACTGATATTCTTTACTGTTACAGTTTTTACTGGAAACTAAAAGTATCTGACTTTTAACAACACAGCCCACTGACTCTTCTGAATTGACTTATAGTGCAATAAATTAAATAATGTAAAATGTATTTTATGATAAAGTTACTGTTCTCGGAAATACTATTATACTATAAAAATTATAAATTGTAAAGGAAAAAGAAAACAGTGCAATAAGAAAAAACAGAGGGGATTCAGCTGTTTCCAACAGCTAATCCTGTATACCTTATGCGTAAAAACTGTCGATATACATGAACAAATTTGAAATAAATGTTGTGCAGAGTGAAGGACAGAGGGAAGGAAAAGTGAGGGCTAAAGAGATTTGCACACTGAAAATATCGTATGTGGTTAACAATATAATGGATTTATTTGATACAGATTCAGTGTGGACTAGGACTCGTGCTTCTCTTGTGTGTGTCTCGGTTTTGTTAAATGTTGGTGAAAGTTGCAAAATAGTGTACTATTTTTAGAGTCTCATTTTTAACTGAGAACTAAATCTAAAACTGTTATTAAGAATGCATTTTCTCAGAATGTTCTGCTTTCATGTTCTTCTTTCTAACCTCATGCTTTGCTCCTAACCTTTCCTCTCCTATTACTTTTGCTTTCACTGTTTTCTTTTCACTCATGCTTTCTATGCTTCCTCTCACCCTCTCTCCCACCTACACTGCACTTTCTTCTTTTCTCTCTCTCTCTCTCTCTCTCTCTCTCTCTCTCTCTCTCTCTCTCTCTCTCTCTCTCTCTCTCTCTCTCCCTGACTATGCTGTCTGCCTCAGCTGTTCTCAGTTGCACTGTGTGTCTTGTGCTGTGGGGACAGGGCAGAGCTGCGCTGAGTGGCGCTAAACTACTCCAGAGCAGTGTTGAGTAGACAGAGAGGTAGACAGAAAATCAGTGTGCATGGGAGAGAGAGAGAGAGAGTCAGCGCAGATTGTGAGTACGAAGCAAACTGGATTAACAGCTGAAACAAACTGGACCTGTTTTTCTCTCTTTAGCAAAAGAGACTCAGTGACAACGTGACAACGTGGATGGCTGTTTAGAAAGAGCTGCATGCTCGTTAGGTACCAGGACAGAAAACTATGGCAGTCGTACCCAGCTCCTCTCACTCTTCCTCGTATTTAGTACGGTGAAGATCTCTTCTTTGTGCTTGGTTTGGTTCACTTTACCTTGGACTTTCTGGTGAGGGAGGCTAACTTGCAGTGACATTGACGCGTAACCCCAAACTCTCCTTTGCAGGTTCTGTCTCTACTGGAGTTGGACTCTAATTTTGGCTTTTGACCCCTGGAACAGGAAAGGGTTTTTGATTTGGCAGGGGACGAGACCTGTGGAGAACCAGTCTGGACTGACCCACCAGCATTTATTCATAATCGCTGGACAACAGGGACATTTCTTCTAGCACACCAGATCTGAGACTGACCGCACTGGAGGCGTGTATTTAAAGGACCTCTGTGGCCTCTATTGCCCCAGGACCATGGGCTCTCTCTGGGGCAGCATTATGCTGCTGTGTGGGTTGGTTCTGCTCAGGATAGAGGGCAGCGGAGCCCAACAGACCAAGAACAACATCCCCCGGCTAAAACTGTCCTTTAAAGGTGAGTTCCTTGCATTTGTGCATTTTGTCACAAATTGTAAACCTGAAAAAACGTTTCAGGTCTTCACCTTTTGGTCTGAATTAGAGTCCTAATGACTTGCCTCTTGATCAAGTACATTTAAAATCCCAAATCACATGTGGTGTGCCGATGAAGTGACTAGAACAGCTTGTCTATAGAAGTTGTAACAACTGTGAGATCCTATGTCCCTGTGAGGCAGAGAGATTCTGTCTGATTAGCAAAGCCAACTGAGATGAAACAAGTAGAGCATTACAACTTATCAGATGTTTTTTATTATGATTTTAGTCAGGTAGTTACAATCCATTTTTGAACAGGAAATCTGTTTTATATGGTCTTAGATCACAGTCCCATTTGATGGTCACTATTTTGACTACTGTATTAATGTTCCATTTTTGCAGGAAAAAAAACAACTCATGTTAGTGTATTAAAATAGTACTAATTTGGTTCAGTAAATCCATTAACGGAATAATGAATAGGAATGAATGGAAATAACTCACTACATGTACCATTATGCCAAAAAGAGAGCAGTTAAGTGGTAATTAGGAAAGAAACTTGATTTGCCTAATGTATCTTCCCTAATTTCTTTATAACAGAAGTCTTTGCCTGATGCACTCTCTCTTCCTGTCTCTCTGTCCCTGTTTTGATTAACTGTTGTTATCAGTTTTGCAATGAAAAGTGGTGCCAGACATTGACTCCCTGGCAGTTGAGCATCATTTATTCCTCTCTCCCTTTTTTTTTTTTAACTGGATGTCATTTTTTTTGCTCAGTTCTTTCCTGCATGGTAATTATACTCAGGATGAATGGTGTAGGTCTGTTTCAGCAGATGGCTTTCCCAAAGAGAAATTTTCTCGCTCAGCACTGGGAGATCCATAATTATACACACAAGCATGCGCACACACACACACACACACACACACACACACACACACACACACACACACACACACACACACACACACACACACACACACACATAAATGCATGGCCATCTGTAGTTAGCTAATGATACCTGTGAGCGAATCAGTCACTTAAAACAACATGCTGTCAGTTTGGAGAAACACGCCCATGCAGTGATATCTTTATTAGAAGTCAGGCCTTCAGGTTGCAGCCTGGCCAGCTTGGTTATTTGGTCATTTCCACATTCAATATTTCCATTAGACCTCATTCGCATTTTGGCTGGAGGGGACAATAATTGGCAACATATCTGGCTGAGGAGTTCTAGCCAAAGGATAGCAAGCAGGTATAATTTTCATGCCTGGAACGTGGTTAAAATATTATTCATATAATACTGTAGAATTTTATCAAACATTATCCATTGTAGGTCCCATTAGGCAAGTGACATGGGATTATTGCATTATGAATCATTTATATCATCATATACATTATTTATTACCCCTGTGACAGGTGAAACAGACTCAGATTTACCCTTGGAGAGGAGGGAATCATATGATCCACTGTGGTAAATTGCAGAGCAGTACCTGCTTAGACAGCCTGAGAAGTTGTCCAGTCCTGAGTGGGGAAAATCTGATCCATGACACATGGAACTCTGAGGTGAAGGAACTCTGACCCCTACAGGTCACTGGGAATACTGGGAAAATCTCTGTGTGTCCAAATGAATGTGTGGGTGCAGGCATCCACATATTTGAACATGTTTTTTACTCTACTGATGACTTAACTCATATGAACGCAACAGGAACGTGTTTATCTCGAAGGCGTGAACCTGGGCAGCAGCCTGCTCCACCACAGTATGAGCCCCTCAATGAACACTGTTAGACTCTCTGAAGCACATACCAACTTCCGCCATCACACACACACACACACACACACACACACACACACACACACACACACACACACACACACACTCTCTGAACCACAGGAGATTCCAACAGATCTTTGAAAGCGAGGGTTGAGGGGCAGAAGGGCAGTGGAGTAGGGGGAAGATCACAATGGTACCCCATGGCTACCTAAACAAGAGCTAAGGTCCAACTGTATCAACAACTAAGTGGCGGGGTGATGATGAGATAGTGGGAGGCCGTGGATTTACAGTGCACTCCAGCACTATAGATTGAGTAATTTCACATATATGTTATCCTTCGACATCAATTGATATGGGATTGATTCACACCCTCAGGGTAAGTGAATCCTCAAGGAGTAAATAGAGATCCATATGGATTTGCAAGTTTATGGGGTACAAGAAGTAGAGCACATGTAGTTTGCTGTCCAGGAAAGGGAAGAGGGGGTACTTTAGTTTTATAGGATGCGAGTGTGTGTACTGCCAAAAGTACTCCTTCTCTTCCCGTCTCCTTCACTTCGACCTGTCCACCCCTTTCCTGATCAGAGCCAACAGCTTGCACACACACACACACACACTCACTCAGGCAAATGCATTCACAAGCATCACAACACAATTCTTACTCTTGAATACCAAGGAGGAAAAGAGCCAAGAAAATTGAAACTACAGCAGTAACCCCTTGGTTTCACTGTTTACAAAATTCCTCATCGTAGTAGTCATACATTCAGCTGTTTTTGTTTTTGTGTTATTCTTGTGTTTTCATTGTGGTGCGAATAGACTTTTAATCAGAGTTGGAGAATGGAGAAGTTCTTTTAAAGACCTTTAATCCATAAGCACGTTAAGAATCTTCGGAGTGGAGTTGGGTTTCTCGGGGTGTGTACAGCATAGACTCTAAATGGCCATGGGAAGGTATTCTATACGCTTAGAGAGCTGGATGTTTGGAGACTTTCTCGGGTTCTCAATATTCTGTTTCCCTCTAACTGCAGGCATGTTCAGGATTTGTTTTGCAGTGTTCAGTTCTTGTTTGACTTTTTTCTCCAGGGGCTCTAAGAGGAATCTTTGTAGTCATTTGACTTAGTCGTCATCTGTACCAGCTGCAAAGTAAGATTTGTCTGCTTACATAATATACAGTGTTCACAGCTGATAAACAGGCATAGTGTTTTTGTGAAGGGCTTAAATCAATATCACAATATCAATGATAACATTTTCCACTATCAATACAAATTACAATATGGAAAATGTATAAAATAAAAATCACATTTAAAATGATCAAACTAAAATGCAGTAATGTTGTTACCACTATGATATATCACACTGGACAGAACTGTGTTGAACTGAATTTCAGCAACTACTTTTGATAGGTTTTAACTATGATTAGCATGGAATTATACATTTCGACTACAGAGAAGGATCATGTCATATGATGATACATGGCAAATTAATTATTGCCCAGCCATAGATGATGTAAAAGGGGCGGCTGTAGCTCAACAGGTAGAACGAGTTGTCCTTAAGCAACATGGCTGACGGTTCAATCCTTTGCTCCTACCGAAGTGTCCTTGAGGGAGGCACTGAGCACTTCACAGCAGCACACTGCTCTTGCTCAGATTGGGTGAAATGTTGAGGTCAAATGTCTTGTATATATGTTATGATTCTAATAAAGTTTATGTTTACATATGTAACTCAAAAATGTTATTGCAAAATATCTTCTAAAGCAATTACCTTTAACCCCAAACCAGGCAAGTGTGCAGACCGGCCTGCAAAATGTGAGAGTTGAGGTTGAGAGGGTGTTTGCCTGCATTTCTGCTTGATGCTGAACAAATTACTTGACTGATGAAGCTTAGTGGTGTTTTCCCTCAGGCGTGGATGAATCAGTGACTGTACACACTTAAAGTGACACAGTGATACGTTGTGTTTTGTCAGTGTGCAATCATGCACACAGCCATATGAAGTCAGTGAGGCTGCTGAACCACGGCCAAATGTCAGTGTTCCCATATACAGTGCGGCCACACGTGGGTAATTGTTAAAACGTGTTTCTGCTTTTTCTAAGGAAGCACTTAGATAACACTCTCTGTGCCCTCCAGTTGAAGGAGAGAAAGAATGAGAAAGACCGGGAGAATGTAGGGTAAAAGAGTTTATTTATATCAGTCTCACATGGGACTGTTGATTCTTTGCATCCATTCCATCTGCCCCCGTATCTCTCTCTCACTTTCTCTCTTTCTCTTTCACTTTCCATTTTTTCCTCTCCCTCTTCGTGTCTCTCTGTCCCAACTCACAAATTCGTCATAACAGAATATAGTAGTGATGAGAACGAGGGGGGTAGGGGGTAGTTGGTAAAATAGTTTTTTACAAAAATAAATGGTTGGAGGAAAAGAATGACAAAGGAACAAGAGCATTCTTATTAACAGCCCTACCGCAACAGTTACGAGCTAAACGAGAAAATTCGTAAAACATGGCAGGGCAGCAGCTGACACCTGTTACAGGCCACACATTTGCCGATCCACCTGTCTTTGTGTCTCTGTCTTTCTGCCTGTTTGTTTGTCGCTATCTCTTTTAATACAGCCAAGCATATTCTATGCAGCACAACATCACAGACTTATTATTATTATAAAAAACTTTGTCACGGAGCTACCAGTGTATTGAAACCATTTTGCAGCAAAAACTTTTGAAGTTGCAGGATTAATGGGAAAAAAACAAGCGTTGCTTTATCCATGCACAGGGTGTCAACCCATTGTATATTTAACCAGAGGGCACACCAGTTTAGACATGTAGAGGCTACTGCCTCTGGCGTGGTTTGGAAACATCCTGATTCTTTCCAATAACACACATCAGCGCATGCTCCATAAACACACAGATCCACACACAATACCCATAGAGTATCTGTCTCTGGATGAATAGCTTTTAATAACTTAGCAGTAGTCTCTGTTGAATGGTCTGTTGCCATGGACACTACTCCCATAGACAATTTTCACGAACCAGAGAAGTGTGTGTGTGTGTGTGTCTGTGGTGGGTGGATGTGGTGATGCTGTTCTCCATTCTCTCATACATGGATGTGGTTTTAGGAGAAGTGAAGTACAGTCATCACGTCTGTACTGTTTCCTTACAGCTCCTTGACACCTTGCTGTTTATATAACAAGTGTATCATTCTGTGGGGAATCACTTATTTCCTTTAGATAAACAGATTATATACTAATTACACATAAACACCATTGGCATTTTTTTTTCACTGTCCATTTTTGTGTGTGTTTGTGTGTGTGTGTGTATAATTACCTTGCCAGGCACTAAGTTTGAATTTGCTCCAATATGCAAAGCCATAAGTATCCCCTAATTCTATGGAGCACAAGTACAATTGTATGTGAAGGATGTCTTCTCTCTGTCTTCGACTTTCTCTCCCACACACAAATGCAGCACTGGTGTAGGTGAGAGAGGGTCAGAGGTAGCAGGCGAGTGTTATTGTGCTGTCTGTGAAGGGCTTACACTAATGATTGATCACCAAGGTTACTACGGTGCATAAATCTGGGACACAGCATGGACTGTACTAAGCAATACTTTCACTGCAACTTTTTATGACATTGAGCTTCTTTTCTTTCTTAAACAGTGGCTGTGTTATGTGCAACCCAATTATACCTTGAGAAAATGTAACTAATATTCCAAGAAAATCCACGAATAAAAATCAAATCTAGTGTAACTTTGCCTGTGATTTACAGATACATAAATAGGCATACATGATACAAGTTGATACTGTAATGTGTGGACACATTTATTGGATCATAAATTAAATTGTGTTATGTGTGAATGGATAACTCTGCATTGCTACGTAATGTCTTAACGAGCTTTTGGGTTTGGAACAAGTCTCATTATATATCTTAGGCTACAGACTAGATCTGATCTTTATGACTTCAATAATACTTTTAAATCCTCATGCAATTATCAAGGCAGGTTTGGATGTCAACTGGCTCACACAGTACTATGAGTTTATACTCAAATTTGTCCAGGAATCCGCACAGGAAACCAACTAATTCACCAAAACAATGACAATACAGACCCAAAGTCAATGTGTGCGTACATGTGAACACGGCATTCACATGAATATACATGTTTATATGCACGTCAGCGCATGTACGTCAGTGAAGAAAAGGTTTGTGTTCATATTACATGAAGACAAGAATGTTTTTAACCAGAGCAAAGAGGTTCTCTGCTTTTTCCTTTGTCTTCCACAGCTGTGTTTCCTCAACCTTTTTCAAATCCAGCTTTTTTTTCACCATTTATCTCATCGCCCTTTTTGTTTTACACTTCCTGTTAATAACAGTTGTTACCAGCATACTAGCTCTATAAAAAGTAAACCTGTAAACACAACTCTCCAAAGTCCCTTCATTTAAAACAACTGAACTACATTATGATACAAAATATTGATCAGATTTGTTTGATATGTAAAAAATAAGTATTTCCATAAAACACAATATCTTATACTATTCACCCCTCATGCTTTAACAACAGGTGAATGGTAAATAGTGAATAAATAATGTCAAATGTCACCATTGTTGTCTTCTTTAGATGCTACAGCTTGTATTACTCTTCTCATTTAATTTTTTTGCTGTTCTTGTGTATCTTGTACAATAGACTTAAGTAGCCTACAGATGGATATCAAATTTATAAAACTGCATTCAGATTTTTTAGTTTTGTTGGGCAACTTTCAAGATCCATGTTTTGAATTCTTACTAAAATATGAGAGTTTATGAATGAGTAAAAGCAGACTCTTTAAATTTTTCTTTTCTTGTACAGCTTCTCCCTCTCTCGGGTTCTGACACACTTTAGAGAGGGGACATTCTCCTTGCTAAAACATTCATGAACGTATTTGCTATTTACTCCCGAGAAAGAGTAAGAGAGAGAAAGAGAGCACCAACAGAACCAGTTCTCCTCTGCTCCATAACTCTCCACTCTTTTGTGTGAGTGGTCAATGAGAGGGCATCATAGTGTGGTCAGACTTTGTGGGTGAGAACAAAATGTGAGAAGGACGGAGCATGAATGTGTTTGTGTGTATTTACGCACATGTTGCACAAAAGGTGTTTTAATGCCATAGTCATAATGCCACCTTTAGAAGTCGTTACGGTAATGAGATCCTCATTGTCTATTTGTGACAAGTTCGGCTTTCCGCTGTGAAAGCAAATGTTCCTTCGTTGCCAGACTTGGCGGACCATTGCATTACACTGCAAAACGTGAGCTGTAGCCCATGGTAACGTGTTCGGATAGCTCATGTGGTTTAGAGTAATCCTGCAGTTTGGACTACGAAATATTAGCTGATTTATATAACATTATATATTCCTCCCAGTTTTCCACTGAGAGTGTAACAAGTTTTGCTTGGCTGCTGTGGTCAAGGTCACTTCCCCATGCAGACAGTTGGATCATTGGCTACCAGTGCTGGCATTACCAGCCCAGTCCAATTTGGCTTGGCAATGGTTCTTCACTATCTGTTGCTGTGCTTGGCCAAGCTTTACAATTTCCTAAAATCATTTTGTAATAGTAATGGAAGCTACAACATACAAAAATATATATTTAAAAAAACAACAACAATTTGTTGTTAAAACATTCCTTTTACTTATTCAGTGCATGTGGAACATTACAACAGAGCAGACAGACTAGTGAATGGAGAGGTGAACCTGTGGTCACAGAAATTTAAAGTGGTTGGAAATGTTGAAAGCTTTCTAAAACCAAGGCTGTGTATTTCAGACACCCGTGGAAATTTAATAAAATAAATGAAATAAATATTGACCTGGTGGGTTCTCTTTCTTTTATGCTGCCCACAGTTGCTATGATTTTCACAAAGTGATTATCATATTATGCTGATCATCACTTTTCCTTCTATTTTTCTCTGCAGACATGCTGGAGTCCAACAACCTTGTGACGTTTGAAGGCCTGGCCAACAGTTCAGCTTACCACACCTTCCTGTTGGACGAGGAGAAAGGAAGACTTGTTGTGGGAGCCAAGGACCACATCTTCTCCTTTAACCTCCTCAATATCAGCAGAGACTACGCACAGGTACAACCATTGTTTGATTGTCTGTCTTGTGGCTTCACCCATTTATTAATTCAGCATGACTTTAAGTTTGTTTTAGTTTCTGGCCGACTTAATATCTGCCTTGAGTGTGCGTATCCTTCCAGAGTGCCAGTCGGGGGCTCAGGTATCTCGGGACTTTCTTTTCTGTTTCTACAGAAAAGAGCCTCATGAATATTTCAGACCAGGGCTGTCGCACACGATCACACGCTGTGCCAGGCATGTTAGCTGCTCTCTGCACACCTGGATTAATAATGGAGTAAACTGAAACAAAGTGGATAACAAATCGCATTGTGACCTGCATGTATACACATGCGTGCACACAAGCAGTAGCTGTATCGACTCACTTTGTTAAATTGATTCAAGGAGGGGGCTGATTCTTCTCTAACATGCACAGGAACTGTGTTTGTGTTGCAGATCCCTTGGCTGGCTTCTCCCACCAGAAGAGATGAATGCAAGTGGGCAGGAAAAGATCTCTCGGTAAGAGCTAAAACCATCCATCTTGCAAGTAGGTTTCAGCATTTTGCCCTCCACTCCCACAGATGTTTATAAAAGGACTTTGTTCTCTTGAGCTATGAAAGAATGAGGGGAGAATTGCAGGTCTGGGAGTAAAACCTCTCTTGAAGTTGCGCTGGGATGACATGGCATGTGTGCTCCATATGACATTTTAATCTTCAACAATATGATATTTTTCTTTATCTTTTAGCTTGTTTATTCCACTGTGTTGACATATTCAATTTGTCACAGGGACAGCTCACCGCCTACTGTAGCTCACCATAGGTCTGGTTATAATGTCAACCAAGACTGAGACCACCATTTGACCTTAATCACAAGCCTCTGGGCACCCCATTTAATAGAGTGAAGCCTGGGAAATTGCTGTGCTTTCTGCCAGACCTACTGGACCTATTAGGAGTTTAGTCTTCAATCTCAGTCAGTTTAACTAATAAAGTTAAACCTTTCCCTAAGCTACATAATGATGAGCATTATTCTTATCCTGTGCCCTACAGTAATATATTTGAGAACAAAACACACACACTTAATCATCTGGGATTTCCAAAGCTGTACAGTGTATTTATTTGTTTAGGCTAAGAATCTTAGGATAATTCGATGAGCTTCGAAGATTGAGGATCTGAAACAAAAGAAAAAAATGCTGTTGTGCCATTAAGATGCAGGGCATTTTCAGATTCCTTACCTCACTCAACCTTTGCATGACAAGCCAAGCATCACATCTCCCTGTGGCCGAGTCCAGTTTTAAAGCATCTTGTATGGTGTGGTGAAACTCTGTGTAAACACACTGAGAGGTTGTCTCTGCTCCCTTCAAGCTGTGTTGTGAATTCTATTTTAAATAGAGCCTAAGGCAAAATGCTGGAATCTAAAATCATGGCACTGCTGTTTGTGCCTCAGTTTGCCGCCTGGGCATCGGCCAAGCTCTCCTGCCCTTCTGTGTGGCTGATTTGAAGCGCCATGAAGTCCTTTGTGTGTTTTCTGTAAACATTGTGGCGTGGATGAATAAGGTGCCCTGAGGGGTGGTCTTTCTGTTATAAAGTCGAAGGAGAGTGAGAATTAAAGGGAGCTGGAGAGAGATGGAGAGTGAGTCTGCTGATGTCCCCTGATGTACTGCAAGGAAACACTTCAAGAGATAAAGCTGAGAGGAAAGAAAGAGATTGATGGTGTGAAAGGTGTGACCCACAAGAGAAAAAAAGAAAGCTGCAGCTATTGCAGGTCAATGCCAAACATGAAAAGCCCATAACCTAGCAGAATAAAGGAAAAATAATGTTCTGTTTAAGTTTAATATTCATATTAATTCATATATTTTGTGCTTTCTGCTGCACATTTAGTTTCAGGTCTTGTGCTCAGTTCTTCGGATCTGAGATTTTTTCATGTAAGGTATACCATGTTGGACACACTTGTATGGTTTGAGTCCTTTTGTCTGCATCACCTTTCTAAATATTCAGCGGTAGAAGATATCAATGTGCAAAGAGATCATGCAGATACTTATAGTAGTGTGTTATTTCTTGGAACAATGATGTCTATTACTCAGATATACCCTTGCACGCAGGCATTTAAATCCAGGCAAAGACAGCTGCTTAGATGACAACAAAAGCTGACGCAAACAGAGGCTGCTATGTGCTGATGACCTAAAGCCAGATGAACTTAATCATGCATAATTTGTGGCACTATTTTCTTTTTTTTTCCTTTTGAATATGTGATGACACATTCAGTTTTATTTGAGGTCAGGTCTGCTCAGGCATGTGCTGCCAGAGCACGAGGAAATATGGCAAATGGCAACATAGCAATGCTTCCAACAAATACAGATGCCTGTTGTGATAATTATGCATATGTTCCAACAATAATCATGAAACAAAGTCATAAGAGCCCAATACAATGCAGAATCAAGAACATCACTTATGTATTCTCCACTGACAGAATGACAGTAAGCCAGCGTTGGCCTGCATTACAGTGATTGGTAAACAGTAGGATTATTGTGGTTGACTTTTGTCGACTGGCTCTTTCGTTATTCTACGGTCTAACTCCCTCTTGTATGGATTTCACAATTATACCATGGGAAATTACAAAGCACATGTATTGTATGAGTCCAACAGTGAAAGATGTCACTGAGTTCAGAGAAAAACACTGTAGCGTGTGTGTGTTGATGAAGTCCAAAAAGATACAAAGTCATGGATAATAAAGCTTAGTCTGGTCATAATATTATTTTCAGAATTATTACTCCGCACAGTTTATAAAGGCCATTGTCCAGAGAATTACAGTAGATTACAGTAGGCTTTGCTTTCTGTTATCATGAGAGTTTTTCTCTCTAAAAGTGTGGGATTTTCCTCTGCGACCTGTGCTCTTAGTGAAGTCTGACCTGTTTATTTATCCAGCTGTTTCACCACTTTCTTACTGACCCAAATGTCAATTGCTATCACGACTAGCTTTTGGACGACAGTGGCACCAAAGAAAAAACTGTGAATTTAAAATAGCTTTGTGTCAAAGGTTGATTATCCATCCTGCTTAATCTGTTCTCTGTCTCTTGTCCATCAGAGGGAGTGCTCAAATTTCATTAAGGTGTTGCAGCCGTTCAACCAGACCCATCTCTATGTGTGCGGGACAGGAGCCTTCCACCCTGTCTGTTCCTACCTGGAGGTCGGCAAGAAACCAGAGGTACAGCCACACGTTTAGTTTACTTTACTGCCTCCACTTGCCGTCAAACACAACAATGCATTACAATACAAAAGCTATACCAAGTTTCATATCGTGGTAAAATTTAAGTATTTAAAGTTGTGAAGGACTATGTGTAGTCGGGTTTGATTGCATTCTCTGATGATTTGCTAAGCACATAAAAATGGCTTCATTCAGAACAATTATATGGAAAATTACACACAGGGTTTCATAGTCCTCAGGATTTTCAAGTCATCACTTTAATTTGAAACTGCTGTGTGTGTGTGTGTGTGTGTGTGTGTGTGTGTGTTCATTTCAGTAGGAGCAAAGGAAATTGCTCTCTTCTCCTCCAAATGTCACTGAGTCAGACTTATGTGCGTTTCCTATTCATTAGACGGCTATTTACAGACAATTAAAGGCAGAAAATATCTGTGAGAAAAGCCATTTGCTGTATATAGATCATAGCCTAGAAATGTACATGTAATTCATCTGATGGATATCCTATGAGTGCCGAGGTCATCAAATCATAGAGATTAATGAGATTTATTGTTTTCATTCTCAATCCTTTCCTGTCAGAGTTCATAACAAGCATTTGTTGGTCATATGGCACCAGTCTCACACATTTCCTCAGATTTATCTATTTGTTTTTAAAACATGTTTTCCACACTGCATGGCATGACATATATTTTTTTAAATTGCTTCATAAACAAACTATTTCAAGCAAAAGAATATGCATATTAATGTATAATTCAAAACCAAAATGTCTTTACTTTTGCATCACATTTTTCTGTGATTTACTATGAAACATTTGGTAAGCTTTTGGATTAAATTGTGTCCAAATTGTGTTCTGTTGGATTCTGTGGGCTGTTACAATGCTCATTTTCATAAAATACCGTAGCAGTCTCCCAACTTGGATGTCACAGCAAAACTGGTTCCCCGGAGAGAATTCCAGTCATACTGAAGCAACTCTTTTTTCTCTATGTAATTTGCCTCCTTAATGCCTGAAAATAATGTGAACCCCTGTATTTGAGATTTTACTACAACTCCTGTAACTTTCTGTCTCTCCATGTCCAGGACAGTGTGTTCAAACTGGACCCTCTTATAGAAAATGGCCGAGGAAAGAGTCCCTATGATCCCAAGTTACTCACTGCCTCCATGCTAATTGGTGAGTTTAAGACCGGATACGCTGTGCTGTTCTTCGATGTGTTAAATCAAGGTCATATAAAAACGTGGGAGTCCTGAAAACACCCTCTGCCTCGCTCTTTCATTTCAGAAGATATATAGGGTTTTAAGTAAACGTGAATAACAGGGCATCCCTGTCATTCATTACCAGTGGATCAGCTCTGTGGTTTGTATTTACACACTGGGAACCCCTCATTGACAGGACTGCAAACTCTATTTCAATCTGAATATACCTCCTTTAAGTGCTGGGCGTGAATGGCAGATGACGCTTTATTGAGCTTTCTTTGTACTGAATCCACGTATTTTGCAAATAAAGCAGAATGATATGAGCGTGTCTTTCCTCTTTACCCCCAATTATTGCCAGTCACATTGTGTTATATCACACTGTTTAACCTAGCAGATGGCCATTTTCCAGCCCATCACCCTTCATCTCCTCTCCCCTTTCTCTCTCCCCTCTCACCACCATTATTATGTACTCCCCCTGTCTTACACCTCTGTCCTGTCCCTCCTCATGTGTCTCTCCATTCATTCATCCTTCCCTTGCCTCCCTTCTCATCCTGCCTTCTGTGTTAATGTCAATTTCACACTCCTGATGTTCATCACATCCATCCCTGTCTGTATTTTCTCAGGACTCCATGTCTACCTGTACTGCTAAGCCCCTGAACAATTCCTCAGACTTTTACACCTGGATCACTGGGGAGAAATCACCTCAGACTGGTTCCTCATCCGGTGGCACTAAACTAACTCACTTCATTCCTCTTACTTTCAGATGGAGAACTGTATGCTGGGACATCAGCTGACTTCATGGGGCGGGATTTTGCCATCTTTCGCACTCTCGGAAAGCATCACCCGATCAGGACGGAGCAACATGACTCCCGATGGCTAAATGGTGAGGGTGAAGAGGAAAATCACTGGTTTACTTTCATTGCCATGAGTAGTTTCAAATATGCAATACTTTTTGTGTCCTTGATTTTGCAATCAACTCAAATGTATTATCTTGAATATTGTAAATGGCAGTTGGTGATGGCAAGACTGATGCTGTCACATTGGATTTCCTATATGCTACCGTCAGGCCTCTATATTAATACTTTTAATATCTCTGTCCACTTTTATGGGGATGACACTCAGCTATACTTACCTGTCAAACATGATGATCTCAGCAAACTAGCTAACATAAAGGATTGCCTGGACTCAATGGACGATGAGAGACGATGTCCCGAAAACAATTCAAAATTGAATTAAAGATAAAACAAAGGAAACTTGGAATAATATTGTCCCCGAGGAAAAAAATGACATTGCAGCTGTCTCTGGGAATTCCTTTTTCTTCTTTCTGTTGGTATCAGAAACATGTTCTGTCTTTTGAAAATAGAGATGAATCCAGGCGTTTATGTCCTCACAACTATGTCTTAGTAATTCGTTATGATACTGCTTTTTCTGCATGGCTTAAAATATTGCAGCCTGTTTGCTAACAAAGACAAAGCGCATGAAGCACAATACTTAAGTGTTGGCTTCTCTCCATTGGCTGCAGGTGGAGTTTAGAATTCAATATAAAACTTTTGTTATTACCTAACAGGCTCTACACGCTGAAGCCCTTGAGTAGCTCTCTTAAATGAAGGCTTACCAATCATTTGCTGTCCTTATTGCTCTTGTTTTTACTACCCTGTCTGTTTGATATTTAATACTAAATGCTTTTATTGTGAGGCACTTCAACTTTCTTTTGAAAAGGACTAAATAAATAAACACATTGAGTTAAAACGTAACCTTAATTTGACTTAATTGATACTTACCTTGATTTCCTTCATCCCAAATGTGTGTTTCTCTATGTGTTGCAGATCCCAGGTTCGTGGGCGTTCATCTAATTCCAGAGAGCGACAACCCAGAAGATGACAAAATCTATCTGCTCTTCAAAGAGAACGCTATGGACGGAGAGCACGCTGGGAAGGCCACACACGCTCGCATCGGGCAGCTCTGCAAAGTACGCATACACACATTAACACACACAGACATGCCCGTTCAAGCACACACTCACACAAGCTGGCTCTCACAAAGGACAATTCAGACAAAGACACTCACACTCTTACACCGACATAATGTGAAACAGCTTCTGTATCTGGAAAAACACTTGACGGGTGTCTGAGTGGCTTTCATAATGGCAGGTTTCAGGGGCTGTTATCTGTGATTATTTTTAGCCTGGAGAAGAGTGGGCTTTGTTGTGTGTGGTACAATCAGCCCCCAAAGACAGAAACCTGAGAGAAATGTTAAATGTCACCAGAACCTGAGAGGCAAAGATGCTGTCAATGGCAGCACTGTTATCCAAATGCCAGGCGTTTGGCACTGATTGGGGCGGCTACACCCTCTAGCTCCGGGGGATGGTTATGTTAAATCACTGGCCTTGTATCAGCTTTCGCGTTCCAAATTCTACTCTTACTCATTAAGAAGGAATCCACCAGGCTGACTGCAGATCAGCAAGTAATGTCCATCCTCAACCGCCATTTAGCTGCATATTGTGCCTCTGTCATAATCTCTGATTACCCAGTATGCCAGGAATCTGCTATGCTCGACGAAAGACAAGCCATCCATTTTGCAAGATGTGGTATTAATTATGGCCTATGCATATTTGGACACATTCTTATTTACTGTCATAAATCAACACCGACTGGGATACGTTTTTATGAGCCAGCACTTTGTGCGTCTGTGTTTGTGTGCTATGCTCTGGAAAACAAACATATTGTGAGGTGCACAGACACATATTATTAGGGTGTGTGCTGAGACATAGAGTACTTTAGAGACTAGTTTCTTCACAGCATCTAAAAATCCATTATTTATCATTGTAAATTCATGGGTTGTTTGGTTGACAAGCCTCTTAAGTAATTAAGAGAAAGTGCATCGGGCACTGAAATGCTCATATGACAATTAATGAAAAGTGTATGTTTCATATAGTCTGCCTAATCTGTTTTAAATAAACACTGATTTGTCAGTGTGTAGTGTGTAAGGTTGAAATCTATTTAGTGGAAAGAATCAGTCAATTTAAAGAGAATTGAAGACAGTTCACAAGTTTCCATAGCCATATGACCAACAAATGCAATCATTTGCCATTGAAACAGTGTATTATCATAGCGATATTACCTCATGATCTGAGCTGGTAAGACCCTGGTTACTCTCTGCTGTAGCTTACCAGACTCCTGATTTGCTTTCTATAAAGATTCATTAATCAGCCTTGACATACACAACTTCTACAAGTTTAATGTATTGATACTTTAACCAAACTTTGAAGGACTTTCTCATTTTTTACATATCTGTGTTGTAAATGACAACTCTACAGTATGCTCTAAAAGGCGTAAGAGGGAGAAAATGAGACCATTCATTGCATAGGGTAGGCAGTTCTCATGCTCCATATGCAGCCAGCAAGGGAACGCCACACCTCATTTAACCAGAGGGTAATGAAGCATATATTCTCAGCTCAGCAGTATGAAAGTATGAAATAAGGCAATGCAAGTCCTCCATCAACCTTATATAGCCAATGGTTGGTTTTATTTTACAGACATATAGTTGCATATAAATACAAAAACTTAAAGAAAGTTGTTTAAACATACTACGATAAATTAGTATACACTAAAGGAGGAAAAGAAACTATAGAAAATAAAACAGCAATTGTCTCAATATTTCTGTGAGTTCCAAATAAATACATTTCACTGCTGAACTTGTGCATGTGATCTGGCCAACAGAATGACCTTGGAGGTCACAGAAGTCTGGTAAATAAGTGGACCACCTTCTTGAAGGCGCGACTTATTTGCTCTGTGCCTGGCAGTAATGGAATAGACACACACTTTGATGAACTACGTGAGTGATTGTTCCTGCACCTTGAAATTTGTTTCACAATTTCTTTTCCTGAAGATAAAATGCAATCTTGTCAGTGGTGAATGTGTCTGTAATATACACTGCCCTCTCTTTGACTTTCAGAGGATGTTTTTCTCATGAGCACAAAGGATCCTAAGAGCCCGATCATCTATGCAGTATTTACCACTTCCAGGTACGATGCCTGACAATGGAAATAGTTTTGGCTGTAATCACTGATTACATGACCCGTGTTTTCAACAAGACCCTGACCTTTCCTTAACCGACTCATTCTTTCTGCTCCATTAGCAACATCTTCAAAGGTTCAGCTGTGTGTATGTACAGCATGGCGGACATCAGGAGAGTGTTCCTCGGTCCTTACGCTCATAGAGATGGACCCAACTATCAGTGGGTGCCCTTCCAGGGACGTGTTCCCTACCCGCGGCCCGGCACAGTGAGTGCAGTACACTATGAACTGGGACATCAATGTGTTATAACCTGAGCTAGACAGCTAGACTGAGCTAGACAATTCTACTTTACGTCCTATATCATAATACTTCTAACAGTTATCTTTTTTTTCTCAACAGTGCCCAAGCAAGACATTTGGAGGGTTTGATACAACCAAGGACCTTCCTGATGAAGTCGTAACTTTTGCCAGAAGCCACCCAGCCATGTTTAACCCGGTATACTCCATTAACAATCGACCAATCATAGTCAAAACAGATGTGGACTACCAGTTCACCCAGATAGTGGTGGACAAAGTAGAAGCAGAAGATGGCCAGTACGACGTCATGTTCATAGGCACAGGTATACATTTACATACATACTGTAAATTTGACATTCTATTTCCTACCATTCTATGTTTTATTGATGTACTATGCTATATATCATGTTATATTATATTACTAGCTCATCTAATATTATATCTCATTTCCCAAACAATATGCTAAATTACCATATTATGCTAATATGTTTTTATTGTTTTTTTGCGATATATTCTTTATTATAATATATTGCATCATGTGTGCTTCCTTTGTGTGTTAGACATGGGGACGATACTGAAAGTGGTATCCATCCCCAGAGGCTCCTGGCATGACCTGGAGGAAGTCCTATTGGAAGAAATGACTGTCTTCAGAGTAGGTTATGCTCTTAAAGGTTAAAGAATGACCGCAGAGTCAGCGGGTGTTGTCTAATCAATCTATTCTATTGTCATTTTCTGTTCGTTGCAGGAGCCAACAGCCATTAAAGCGATGGAACTTTCAACAAAACAGGTATTGATTGTCGTTCTTATAGCCTGTAAAATAAAACTATAGCAGCACTGTAGCCAAGAGGAGATCTTAAGCTGATATCAAGATTACTCTGAAAATAATATTACTTCATTAAATGAGCTCAGTGAAGGCTGGAGATAAGAGATAAGCCTCCTGGACTGCATTGGGGAGAAACATTATGAAGATATGATACATAATGAAAAAGGGGTTTTCATGTCTGAACACCCTCTCTCATAGTAGGTTAGAGCTTTTCCTCATAAGTGACACACCTTGCTGCTTGGCTGAAATACTGAACAAAGACAGGCTTGTTTTTAACACTTGGAGATGAAATGCTTATCGCACAAGATCTCAATTGTTGGCTTTTCAGCAACAGTTAGCTCATCAACTTTAATTGCAGGGAGAGACTAAACAAAACAGCGAATTGACAGGTGGGTGGGTGCTGAGCACCTGTAGGAAAATGGTCTGTCCACATTCCTGTCTTGTATTTTCACTTCGCAAACACACAAGCTGAGTCAGACATAGACGTATTACTCAACGCACACCGCTCATCCAGACATTAAATCTAAATTGAAGCTCCTAAGACATAAAATATTGTATATTTAAAGTTTGTCTCTCTTTTACCCTCACAGCAACAACTGTATCTGGGCTCAGACATCGGTGTGTCCCAGATGCCTTTGCATCGGTGTGAAGTTTATGGGAAGGCTTGTGCTGAGTGTTGCCTGGCAAGGGACCCTTACTGTGCATGGGATGGCACCGAGTGCTCCAGATACTTTCCCATGGCTAAGAGGTAATGAATGCATATTTTCACATTCATGTCATGTCGCCAACCTGTCGTAATCAGAGCTTCAAAACAGTGAGCAGGTATTTTTTAAAGTTTGGCACGAACCCAATATGATACTTCCAAACAACGGCATTACTTTAACGCATCTAACAAAGGTATACACGTTGAATTTTTTTGGATAAATCACCACATTCTCAAACTGAAACAGACCACAAGTTGCTCAGCTAGGATGTGCTTTTCATAAGAAAAGAATAACATCAACATTTGTGTTTTCCACACAGTTGGAGCAATCTGCTTTAGATGTACAATGTACAACACATGTTTGAGTCATGCTTGTTTAAAAATTACTTTTGTTTAACATATTGACTATATTTAACAGAGGCACAACAAGATAATATAGAAGGCTTTTCACATGTGATTGAGAACACATGCAGTCAGACCGTGATTCAGGGCTTAAGCTAGGGCACACTTACGGTATAGTGCAGGCTTTGTATATTTGCCAAAACCCCCTAAAGGTAGAGGGTCGTGTTTCTACCAGAGAGTCAGAAATATAACCTGCCTCATGTGTTTACCGTAAATGAGACCCAATGTCAGCCATGTCTGGAGGCTGTCTGGGTGAACCAGGGGTGAGGTCGGTGGTAGAGGTTCGGTGGTAGAATGGTTGTAGTAGTGGACTGATCTGTATGTGTTCATGTATGTGTGTACTTGTGCTCTGTGTGCAGCCTCCCACTCATAGCTCCATGGGGCTTATTGATTTGAATGCTAGCTGCACAGCATCCTGTTCTAGTTGGACTCCAGAGTCCTACGTTCAAACATAAGACAGCCAGCGCAAACTCTTATCTCCAATTACCAACACACAAACGCTGGGTCAGGACAATGGGAAGCAGATGGGAGAAGTTATCAGTTTGCTTTGGTGTCTCCATAGTTTCTTATCCTTACGGTTATGTTTCACACTTTACTTGAAACTCCATCTCTTTTGCATCTGCAACCCATAGGAATGACAGGCTGAAATGATTGGTTTGAATTCCTTCGTCATACACACCCTATAATTAAAGCTTTTCTATGATGCTATGGGCTGTCTACTGTTAGTTTATTTATTTGTGTTGGCCTACATTATTGCTGCACAATGAAACCACATCCCTGCACACACACACACACACACACACATATAAGGAAGCCGGTGTGTCTGCTGACTCATGAAGGTATTTATATTTGTTTTTCTGCAGGAGAACAAGGAGGCAAGACATCAGGAATGGAGACCCACTCACACAATGCTCAGATCTGCAACACCATGGTACATAATTGAAAATAATATCTATTCAACAAACTATTGTATAATCAAGGCAATGTGTCATACATTTTTTTTATGTTGGGCTTAATACCGTAATTATTGCTCTGTCTAGTAACATGTCTAGTAATATGTTTATTTATTTCCAAATGACATGCTGAGCTTTTGTTTTGAGGATTTATTTCTTCTTTGAACATAAAAATGGTCCCAAAGCGGCTGCTGTCCTTTCCTGATGTGATCAAAACAGTAGAGAAGCCAGTTGAATGTGTGTGTTTTATGTTTGTCTGGTGGTGTGAAGATTACAGTTGGTCCATGTGTAGCTTCTAATTAACATGGTCAGGATTCCACCAAGCCTCCTCCCTGTTGCCAAGCCCTCCACTCTACTGTCCTGTTAGTGGTCATAGTCCAAAAGCAGTACTCTTACTGGCGTCTAATACACCGTGATTATACATTTCTTTCATTTAATCAACTGAAAAGAACAAAAGAACAAAAAAGTGTTGAGAAAATGAGGAGGGAATAACAATATTTTGTAGCAGATCTCTCACTGGAGTCTGCATTTTAAAATTTACATCATGATTTAGGAAATCAGTCAGAAGAACACTGACCTGACTGAATAGCATTGCACCTACTTGACAGCATTAAACCCCTTTCCTCCAGCAAATGCCTCAGTGGTTATGATTGAGTGTGATTAAAAAAAAGTAAGTAAGAGTAAGAGACAGGATAATGAGGGACAAAATAATGTAAAATGCAATCATTGACAAAAATAGAAACCAGGCTCCTATCTCAGGCAGTACAACGTTTTTTACATTGCAGTCAGATAAAAAGTCTAAATAATGTAATACAGAAATCAATTGATAATCATCATGGTAAAAATTGGTCTTAGAGCATAACATTCAGCCATTACACCAACTGATAATATCTGCAACAAACTGCAAAAATCATAAACTTGGTGACTAACATGTTCTGATTTCTATCCAGACGAACTAAGCGGGCAGGCGACTCTCCTGGATAAAACAGTGTATGGTGTGGAGAACAGCAGCACCTTTCTTGAGTGCAGTCCCAAATCTCAGAGAGCCCTGACATATTGGCAGTATCAGCGCTCTACTGATGACCGCAAACAAGAGGTAGGAATTAACTCTTAATCTATTGTGTTGGAATAGACTCCGATACATGGATACATGATGCATGGTACTAATGAACATCATTTTAGATAATACAGTATCATATTTTATTAATATTTGATGCCATAGTTCATTCAAATACATTTTGTGTAATCAATACAGCCACGAGGTATAGTGAAATAGATATTTGGAAACCTCATATCTTTCCTATCTGTATCTCTGTGTCCTTCACTATGTCTCTGTCGCTGCCAATCTATCATTCTGCAGATCAAATCAGAAGAACGTTTCATCCGCACAGACCAGGGCCTACTGATTCGCACACTCAACAAGAAGGATTCTGGGACCTATCTGTGCCAGGCGGTGGAGCACGGCTTCATGCAGATGCTTCTGAAGGTGACCTTGGAGGTCATTGACACCGAACGCCTGGAGGATCTGCTGCATCGGGATGAAGCTGCCGCAGCCGTCGTCCCTGCACAGGATCTCTCCCCGCCTCAAGAAACCCCAAATCAAAAGCTGTGGTACAGAGACTTCCTGTCTTTGGTCAATCACCCTACTCTGAACAGTGTGGACGAGTTCTGTGAGCAGGTATGGAAAAGGGAGAGAAAACACAGGAGGCAGAAAGCTCACCTGGTGCAGCAAGTACAAATACACCAGCAGCACCAACAGCAGCAGAAAGTTGTGAACCCTCGCACTCACATGCATGCTCAAGGGCTGGCAGCCAAATGGAAACACCTGCAGGAGAGGCAGAAGGGACGCAACCGCAGGACCCATGAACTGGAGAGGGCCCCCCGCAGTGTCTGACCTATAACCCTTGACTTTTAACACTCAAACCACAACCTTATTCTGTAACCCTGATTAACCTACCCACATTTCTCCTTCATACTGAGATAGAGACATCTTCCACAAAGACTTGATAGAAAAGTTAAACTGGTAAATGGTAATACTATTCTGATCAGCCGGCTGGTTTGTTCTGTGCGTGGGCAGCCATGTTTACCGTACGACAGTACAGAGGACTGCAGGAAACGGGATGTTGTATCACGCCAGACCATTTGAGCATATTATCCTAGCTTGCCTCTGTGGCCCGAACACTGAAGAGAAACAGTGTCAAGCAGCACAAGAACTGGATACACATACCACCCTACAGACATGACTGACTCCACATTGAGATGTCAATGGCATTGTCTCCTGGCATGCTAGTTAGGTGTTTATCAGTGTGAAACTAGGTAAAAATACCTGATCATTTATTTTTTACTTCACAAATATGAGTAGGTGTGATTGTTGAAGAAAACCGCCTAGAGGGTAAATGGACTTGCAGTGGAGTTACAAGCACAAAATAAGTAAAGCTCATGGAAAGCACAATTTGGGATATTTGGTCATTTTTGGTATTATAGATGGTTAAATCAGTCAATACGAGAAAGAAAAACGTCCAAGCACTGCAAGGAACTAGGAGCAATGGTCACCATTTGACAACAAATACAACTATGTAGCTAAGATGTGTAAATACTGTATTCTATGGTGTCTCATCCGACTAAAGGGAATGGCTTACAGTTGTCTTGTTGTTTTATGTTGTTTCCCTAGATAAACATTTATTTAAGAAAAAGTCTGTAAACAGAGAGATTTTGTACTAGTCCGTGTGTCTACGCCCTAGATAAGCTTCCCAAACAAAGTCAGGTTTTACTATTTTTTACCATATCAGTGCATGAAATGTCATACTGACTTCTTTCATGTTCATTTGATTTGTATACACTTTGTTTCCACTATATGTGTATTTATTGATATACAATTATGTACATTGTGAGAATATTTTTCGATGTGCAGGCTTCTTTTTCTCCTTGGTTTGATTAATCTGATTTACAGGACCAATCTCTTAAAATAACTGTATCATCAAAAATACTGTAGTTGGACTGGAAGATATTTATCATTATTGGTCAATATTAAATGCATTACATATCAAATGCACTGAGCAATAACCCAGTATCCATACTCTACTTTTCTTCCACATTTATTGCCTCATAATCATAGTCTTCACAGGCAGCGCAGTGTAACAACTTCATTTCACTGCACTTAACATAAAAACTCTAGTTTATCTGATTGTAACAATCCTTTATTAGACAATGCACACACACACAAACATGGAATGTAGCTGTGAACATTATGTAAATATAAATACTATAGTGTATGTTTGACAAGTATGACACTGTGTACTAGTGCATGTGAATACTATTGTAGTGTTCCTGTTTTGCTATAGCAATGATATACTAGTCTGGTGTTGTCACCGTTATTCTGTTGTTTGCATATTCAGTACACAATATTAAGTATTTCAAAGATTTACATACTATTTCTGTTAGGACTCTTAACTGTATAATTGATCATTCCTGAGGTAGGTATTCATAAAAATATATAAAGATCGAAACAGGATCTAACTGTCAATTTAAACATTCATAGACCTGTTAACAACAATGAACAACAATGTCAGCTGAGCATTGCAACACATCAGCATGTCAGATGACCTTGTCAAGTGAGTGTTTGCAAACCTCATCTGCTTTTGGAAGCCATGACGGCAGAAGATGAGAAACAGCTGGAGCCCCCTTCGAGAAAGCAATTTAAGGCTAACAAGACAAGCTCAACTCCAGAGTTGTGGAACTTTCAATAGAGATGGGCATATGATAAGATCATCATTATAAAGAGAAAATATAGGGTGCCTCACTGCATCTGTCCTGGACATACGGTGAAAGTGAGAAAATGAAGTGCTGCTGCTGCTGCTGCTGCTTTTTGGCATGATGATGATGATGATGGTGGTGATGTATTCTACTGATCTAATAAATGTCTCTTCATGAAGTGTTGGTTTCATTAAATCTATTTTTAATGTGATCTCTCCTGCTGCTGTCATGGTATGTGGTTAGTGAAAATAAGAGTTTACCGTAGCGTAGATGATTAGATTAGATTTTGGATTTAGACAACATTTTTATAAACTTGTATAACTTATCCTTAATATTTGGATCTTTGTTTAATGCTGTACTTGTCTGTAATGTCCAGACAATTAAAGTATACTGACATGGAAGAATGGGCTGATTAATGATTTCATATGTGGAAGTTCTTAACATAATAATGTAAAATGTATAGCAACAAAGTGGTTAAAGAAGAATATCAGTCAGCTCAAGTGCTTCTTACATAATAGAGTGTATTGGAAAGTGAAACTGTTTACTATGGTGGGCCTCAGGCAGTAGAGGAATTACTGTAAGTTATTATTAAGACCTTGATGTGTGATGAGATGTGAATAAAACATGAGGTCCTCTTTGGTCTCTCACTGGAACCCAGCTGTTGTATTTGCATAGCGACAGGAGTTAGTGGTTTAAGATAGAGAATCATTTTAGCTTTCAGTGTCTGTGACTGAAGCAGAACCTATAAACAAAAAACAAATAACCAACATTGTGCAATCAAATATTAAAAGCTTGACAGACTTAATTTCAATAAATACTGCAACAAAATATAAACTGTGTTTTACTACTGCCCTCTGGTGGCTTTAATAGAAAAGCACACAAACAAACACACACACACACACACACACACACACACACACACACACACACACACACACACACACACACACACGTGTATATATATTATACCCCTACATGGAAAAAAACATTTTCCATCTGTTTGTATAGCAGTCCTGGAGCAGCAGTTCAGTTTTTTTTTTCACAATAGAGCTTCTGTTTGCACATTGGGTCACCTTTGATCCAAAGTCACAGGTCAGCAAGCAGATGTCTCACCTGGCTTTGACCTTAACCTGTCTAGTCAATTCAACTGCTGCTGTGGGAGCTCATGAGTTTCAGTCTTAACTTCCTCAGACGCTTCAAAGGGAACATTATTGGGAGGTTCTCGTGCTGATGGTGTCAGCTCAGAGAACACACACACACACACACACACACACACACACACACACACACACACACACACACACACACACACACACACCCTTTGTGACCCTGCTCCTGACCATGGTCTGACATTGAATAACTTTTATATGACAGGGTGAACACAAATGTGTGTACTATACCATACCATACTATAACAACATTATTCAAATATTAGATTAGATTTTGGCAGTATTGTTTTGCCCTATAATGCAGAAAATGCTTGAGCAGAAACAGAGAGACGGAGATCAATGTAAAACTACAGCATACAGTACACACTTTGATCATGTCATCATCTTAGAAAAGTAGTGCTTTGTCAGAGCTCTTCCCCATCTGCCTCCACAAACAAAGGTCTGCACTTTGGCGTCTCAGTCATACCTGTAACATAGAGCATGACTGCCCTCCAGTGGCTGAAGGGACCTTTTTCAATACCGTTCAACTCCAACATCCCACTCTGCCTGATGGAAAATAGCAGCTTCCACTTTGACTCCCAGCCAAGGCCATGGATGAGTGAGAAGGACCGCCCTGACACTCACACAAAGGACCACTACACTCAATGGAAAAACTGACACATGAGTGACAGAGTGGGAGAGTGAGAATACAGGGATTAGAAGTTAATAACCCTGCTGTTTTTATTGCACTGAAACTGTTCCAGTACTTTGGTGACTTTCTGTTAGTGAAGATTAAAGTAAAGCTGATTTAGTTTGAATCAGAACTTTCGGTAAAAGTTACAGTCATCACTAATACAACAGTTTAATTCTATTTTCTTTTGGGAGCTCCTTTTGTAGAGGGGTAATACACCTAATACACACCGCAATATCAAAACATCTAAAATACAGTACACTCAATGAGTATGGGTGACACCATAATATATGATCTAATAGAGAGTTTCAATCGAGTGTGATTACACACCTTGTGTGTGTGAAACCCACCTTGCCCCAACATGGACTCATCAAAAGAAAGGTGTGGATTAGGAGTCATCTGGCAGGCAGCTGAGTGAAAATGTAAGATCACATGTTTGCACACACAGTGCATTAGACTCTTTCCCTCAGACGCTCATCATCTTTTACTGCCGCTGCATCCTTTACTGCCGCTGTGGGGAAGAGGCATCGGTGTATTCCCTCCTATCAGGGGGCTTGGGAAATGTGAAATGGAGCATAGGGTCATTTATTTTACTCTAGTGACAATACACCGGGTTGATGCTTCACTACGCCCAGTAGGCTTCTGCTGAAGACATGTACACACATGCACATATCACTGGTGCGTTCCAGCTGGTCTGTTCTGGGGCACCGCGAGAGACAGCACGCTGTTTTATCTGGAAGATTGATGGAAAATTCCAAAAGCAGAAGATTCAGCACCAAGTTTTAGCATGCACATCCACATATTTGTTGATGTTTGGATCATAATGCAAACCACAGAAATGGATCCTCCCAACATTTGAGTTGTTTTCCTAAAGGAGGACACGCCACACAGCTGGGAGCTGTGGAGAGAGCTGCATCTCCCTCAGAGCCCCAGTGGAGCCAAACACGACCCACTCAGAGACAACATGTCTGATATTTAAACTAAATAATGACCACAGACAGCAACCAGCCTATTAGCCAGGCAAGAAATAACATTCAGATGTCGTAGCTCTGTTCTGCCACCTAATAGCTGAGTACAGCATGGTATATCACATTCACAGTACTCTCTGAGTGAGGTAATGATCTTTTCTTCCCCTCCAGCTGTCACTTATGAAAGGCTTGTAGATTTCTGGCAGTGTCCCTGTCTGCGTCATTGAGTCAATACTCGTGGTGGAAGTCTTTGTATGTGAGTGTGTGTGTGATTGGGTTGGGGGGAGGGTGGTCAAAACATTTATTTTCAGGAAAACTTAATTTTGCAGGTTGGAGGGGGGGGGGGGGATTTACTAGATCATCGAAGGAAAAAGCTTTGAAGCACGAGCAGCTTTGTGTGTCTGTGTGAGCTGCTTCCCATCAGACTTTGTTAGCGTGTTAATGTTATGTTTGCATGCAGGGGCACATCTCTTGCTTGGGGTAAAACAGAGGACAGAGTAATTTAACTGTGGCAGCTTGGCAGCGGTGGTGCTGGTGGTGTGCAGTACAGTTGGCAGAAACCTCAAGTGTCTCTTTACTATGAGTGACAGATGGCCCAGGAAGTTTAGACTGGAGGTATGACAAGACCTTTAACTCATTTCCTATGTGGAAAAGACCTGCTCTAATGTTATTTCTATGACTGTGGTGTAGTCTACTTACTCTTATGGAACAAACATGTATTTTAATGTTTATTATGGACTTTTTATTTTACCCTGCATGCCAATAAATCATAATGAAAAAAAGGAAGCTGTTTTCTTTCATGCAGATATTTCACTAATGGAGCATATGCAGAAATTATTCTTTGTATAAATAGGACACACAAGCTGAGCACACTCACACAAACATACCTCTTAAATTTATATAAATTGCGGTGGCGAAGCCAGACAAGATGAGATAAAAAAAACAATTTTCATGTCACATACAATTAAATAGAATTTTATTGGTTTCCCTTAAGTACAAAATTACAGTGTAATTTGTGGGCTGCCATGTTAAGTATTATCACAATTTAACAGTTCACAAGTATAACAAGTTTTTTAATCAGATATTCCGTCAGTTTTTTTTTAATCCCACCAGACATTTGATGACTTGAGGCAGTTTTGGAACATCTCACAGATCAAGTAAACAAAAGAAGAGGGAAGTTTCATTCTTCCTCACCATTTGTCAAGCTCACACTTGACAAATGGAGCACACGCTCATAAACATACAATTACATTGGAATAAACTTCACCATAATGGGTCAATCACCCTAAATCTGTTTGTAAGCTCCTTGAATTGTTTATTCAGTGACAATGATGTACAGGCCCAGTAAATCAGCTTATGTGGACAGTACTGTGTAATGTAATTGTCTAGACAGTCCAACATTAGCATCGGCAAGAATGTGATTCTGGGTGAATGTTAGTGTTTATCTACCACTTCAGATGGAGGGAGGACAATGTGGGTATGATTTTATATTGAAGATAATGCAAGATAATTGTTGTTTACACGTATTACTATGTTGTCTGTAAAATGTCTTATTGGTCTCACAAAAATGCAGAAAAGGGTACAATCAAAGTAAATATCTGATTAATAATTAAGACTTCAGGGTAAAGGGTGTAGGCTATAGGCAGATATTAAATTAAAGATTCAATAGGTTGCCATGTAAAGAAAAGCATGAAAGATGCTCAAAGCAGCTGATAAGATGGGATCAGACAATGGATGAATGAGGCCTCAGGCCTGACCTTAGCTGACCCTGATATGGGTAAAAGATCTGTTGTCAAAGAGCAGAGGTCAATTTATCCAGAGAAATTTGTCTAGGTAGCGTGCTGTGTTGCCTGGCTGCTCCCCTCCACACGTTTAATCTGTAACTGATTGGGGTCTGCTTGAACGGGGTTTGGCTGGAGTTCCTGGAACACATCACCCAGTGGAGGGCTTGGCTTTGTGTCATTCTGGCTCAGCCCTGCTTTAAGAAAATTAAGAAGATCAAGAGTTACTGATTCTCCATTTGAAAGCAGACAGAGCCTACAAAAATGTATTAAAAAGGTCATATTCTGAGTGATCTATGTTAGAGATTTTCCTTCAATTAACCACATTTTCAAAATTTCCAAGACTTTGCAAGGATGTTGAAGTATACACAAATAAATCCCCATCTCCATCCCTGCTCCCTCCCTGTGTAACCCCTTGCTCCGTGTTAAAAATGCGTTGATGTAATTTCATGATAAATGAGAGACATGAAGCTTAAACACTCAACACACAAATTCATCTTTGTCAGTATAGATTAGCCACTGCAGCCATATACTGTAGGGAATGTGCACTACACAAGCTCCTTATCGTTCATGTAAAACACTGTTATACTATCTCAGTCCAGCTGTGATTAAGCACTAATGTGCAAGGAATGAAATTAAACGAAAAGAAATGCACATAATTCATTTTCTGAATGGTTTCTTCTGTCTTCATTTCACTCTCAAGCTGGTGATGGAAACCAACATACAGGAGCACAGTACAGGACTGTCAGTGAAATGTCACTCCTTTAGCACTGAGAAAACAAATTCTATGCATTTCATGTAAAATGCCATTGTGCTGACTCAGTCTAGTTGTTGCTGATACAGCATATTTACCAATATTTTTTGTTCTGATTCACACAAAAATTCTCCAGCAAAGTTACAAACCTTTGGCGTTTCTTTCTTGTTACACAGCAAAAAAAAATGTTGAATGCTAAAATGTATCCTGCATGTCAACTCTCTGCAGTTTGCTAAACAGGACAAGAATGACTTGTGCATATGTTATTCACAGGTTAAGGGACCCCGAGTACTTAATAAATTCCAGTGGGAAATCGTCTTGTAACAGAAGCCAAGTCATGTCAATCACAAATCAGAAACAAGAAGAATGCTTAAGGCACAAAGTACAGTAAAAAATAAAGTAGACATGCCATCACACACAGATTTGACAGGTAGATAAAATGCAGGTGCTGTGAAGTTTTCAAAAAGGTTACCTTGTCGGAATGTGAAGATAATTTTGCAGCAAAACTGGTGTTCAGCTGGAGCTTTAGTTGCAGGTGTTACCTTTAAGGTGTTTTCTAAATTTAACCATTAGCTAACCTGTTCATGTGGTGAACACATGAAAATAGCACATCTGTTTTCCGTTGTTGCCACATTATCCAATTAGTGGTTGAGGAAAGAAATTTTGT
Source organism: Cebidichthys violaceus (assembly GCF_023349555.1). Lineage (NCBI taxonomy): Eukaryota > Metazoa > Chordata > Actinopteri > Perciformes > Stichaeidae > Cebidichthys > Cebidichthys violaceus. Next base: position 11,776,734 of record NW_027176483.1, read on the forward strand.
CAGCCACCGCATAGTCTACTTTTCACAGTTCATGCTGGCTGTGCAAGACTATGTTGATGAGTATACACTGAGGCTCAAAATATGTGACCCAAAACAAGTGTGTTTTGTTCCTGGAAACGTGTTTGTCAGTTGACATAAAGTGTTGATTTTATTGACTTTGAAAACCCCGGTGTTTACCTCCAGTTCTCCTCACACAGTGAAAGCGGATCTTGCCATGTTTTTGTGGAATTGTTAGTCCAGTGATTATAGACACGTAAAGTGACAAACAAAGGCGGTGAAGGTTACAGAAGCATGACACAGTCAGACAGAGCAGACACCAGCCTTACTGGCATTCCCCTGATCAGTGCCGCACTGGCATCAGTCTGAAACTGTAAATTATTAATGAGTTTAAAGCTAACAGGACATTTTGTTTTATTTGTAAGAATGAATTGGTGTCAATGTTTTAGTTGGAGCGAGGCACGTGTTGAAGTCAAAGGAATAATATGACATCATGCAAAAGTCTTTTACACGCTTTTTAGAGTCAGATGAAAAGATTGATACCACTCGTATGTCTGTACCGCAGTGGCGGGCCGTGTATTTTATACCTGGGTCTTCAGTGCTGTCCTACTATAGTTGAACCACCTCTTAATAATAACCTCACTATGACGCCAGCATGACGAGATGCTGCGTGATTAACAGATAATGCATATAGTCCAAATCAATGTAATTAACACAATGACAAGAACAAACTCAGAAGAACCAGTCACATATATGTATATGACAACAAAGCAGGTAGAAAAACATCAAACCCAAATAACACGATTCAACAGGCCTCTGCTCATCCACACACTCAAGAGCACGGGCCATTCAAATATTATTCACATCAGAGGGAACAGTATTAATCATATGATAAAAACAACATGATAGAAAAATGAACACAGTAGTAAACGCTACTGCAGATGTAAAAACAAAAGCAGTTCACTTAACACAGAACATAGAACACAGAACACAGAACACAGAACACAGAACTGATTTTTTTACTTAGAGACAGCATAGGGGCGAAATCTGATTGGATAAAAGCTCTCCTTAAAACAAAGCTGCGCTGGAAGCAGTGCAACTGAGGAAGACAATAGCTATGCAATGAGATAATAAGCTAATGGGAAATATTTAGAATACGTGTAGTGTATTTATGAAAAATAATTAAATTATAAAATAGCTATAAATTTGGGATTCTGTCTAGGCCAGCAGAGAAGGCCTTGCTGGCCCTGATGGCCCACCACTGCTGTACCATAATTAAGAAGCTACTGCCAGCAGCCAGTTATCTTACTTACCACAAGAACTGGAAACAGGACGAATATAACCCCTTGTAAAACCACAACGTGTCCTTTAAACACTTTAGACTTTGTAGAGATATATAATGGTTCAATTAGTGATCTTTAAAGGTGGATTTTGTTACATTTGGTTATAGCCAGACTAGATGTTTCTGCCTGTTTCCAGTCATTGTGCTAAGCTTAGAAAGCCATCTGCTGCCTGTAACTTCACATTTATTGTACAGACATGAGACTGCTAGAAAACATTTCACCAAATCTCAAACTATTCCTTTAAGTGTATTTGGCCCAGCTGGAGAAAAACGCAAAGGCTCTCTTTTTTTCCAAGGTTATGATACTGCCTTCAACATTCTTGTGTGTATATGTGCATATACATCAGCATGCTTGTGTTTCTCTGGAAAATGTCTCATTGGGATGTCAACGATTGGTAAAGGTCATATATCAGAGTTAGGGAGACATGTAAACTAAGTGACGTGTGCAGATGGATAAACAGGAGATTTTGACACAGGTCACTGTTTGTGCCATTTAAAGCAGTCAGAGTGATAAAGTGTAGGTTAACAGGTCAACTGATAGTTCTGCCGAAACGAACAACACATCTGCAACAAGCATTAGCCCTGATAGCTTCCACCCAATCGTCCTCTGCCCGCTCATATTCTTACCCATGCTTGACAATGACAAACACATGCTGCATGTAAATGTGTGAGCAATGGGTGCAACAGAAACACAGTGAATCTTAGTATTAAAGGGCTGTCTCACATCTCTGTCCTCTTGATAAGCAAGGCCTTGGTTCAGACAAGGACAAGGTGTTGATGTGAAGCGTGTCTGGCATTTGTAGGAGGAGAAAATGCAGAAAACAACAGACACCATAATTTACTAAGAGAGACATACCAGCAATCAGATACACCCAAAGTATGACTCACACTCTTAATTCACGGATGTGGATACCGTATGCACTACTTTTTCCTGCATTTGGCCTCAATTAAACTAGTTTTCAGTTTATGTCTGTCTGCATCAAACAGCAGTTTCCTTCTTTATAATAGTTGAATGTTTATTTGTTAGATTGGTTGAGCAATTAATGTCAGGGTTTGAACACCAGAGCTGGCCTTTACTGTTCACAAACAATCAATCCATAAAGAATTTTGGGGAACTTTTACTGCTTCAGAGCCACTTCAAAGCAAACTGTTAGAAATTGGAGGCAGGGTGAAAGTGCCACAATATTTCCCTTGTTGCTGCAATGCATGGTGGTCCTGCCCTGGAGCAGAATGGGAGCACTCTGATTCAATTTACGTGTCACCATTTATATTTCATAAACACTGAGGGATACGCATAAACATACGAACGGCGTCTCGCACACATAGACGGGCAAGGCGCAAATTTACACCCAGAGTCACACTGAGAAAAGTTGTCTTGCCAGTTTGGTTGATTTTATACAGAGAGGCTTTTCAAAAAGTCATCTGAATTCATGAAATGTATAGCAGCGCACTGTATTTTCCCCACAGTGATCCAAATTCAGCTGTTTTTTCCACATATCCAAATCCTTGGTCCTGAATGAAATGTGTCTGACATTTCTGTATGGGAATAAACCACAAACCAGTGAACTAGAAAAAAACAGCCATAAGTACATGCTGGAGGCAGATGTTTAGTCTATACTTTTCACTCATTATTATTATTACATATATATCTTTATTTTGTCTGCTAGCGACAAACAGACAGAACTAGACTACATCAAAAAAGCTTTTCAAGCCTGGTTTTTCAATCTTAAACTTTTCTCCATAAATACACTTATGTCACTCTGCCAAACATGACGGATAACAATGCACAGGAGGATGAATGGGTACTTCTACATGTCTGTGAGCTTTTTCTTCCTGCAGGGCTCATGTGCAAAACCATGTCTAAAATTCACCTGAAAGCACACAAACACATGCACACAACACACATGCATTCACGAGCAGACAGCCACACCTGCGCAAACACCTGTAGGTTATGTGACGGTTACCATGATGATGGATGAGAATACACATGAGGCCAGATGGTCACTTCCACATATCACTCCAGAGGCGTAACCCATTCCTCCTCTTCACCATCTGTGACTGCAGAGCACTGGCCTGGACTGTATTTCCCATTACTAACCCTATAACTAAGAAATATGCCTTGAGAGCTGAATCACAGGAAGCAAAGAAAGCCAAAATGCAGACCACATACCATCTTTGATAGCGGTTTTCTAGCCAACTGAGCTTGGATGATACATTGTGGTTTCTGGAATTACATTTGGCACAGAGAAAATGTATTTACTGTTGCCATCGACACTCATGCGAAACACGCACCTACTTAGGACCTCACCTGAGGGTTAGCAGCAATAAGTAGGAGAGATGTGAGGAAATAATGTGTAACAGAATATATAAGTCTTTCCACTTCTCTATAACATATGCTAAAAGTGGTTACAAGTTTGATTTCATATGTGTAAAGGTGTGCACAGTGGGTTTTATGCAATAATGTTCGCACTCAGCAGACACAGCTAGGCCAACCATAACACACCTGGATTCGTAGGTCTACACTTCTCTCCTTCCCCTCCTGTCCTTCCCTTCTCCCAGTTTGTTCATTTGTGGCTTAAAGAGACTCCCTCTCGCTGCGTGGTATCATACACAATGCAACATGAACTCTCTGACAGAATCTCCAAATCACGCATGAAGAGAATAACATTTGTGTGTCTTTTTGAAGTTTTGTTACCTGGCCACTCAAGTTATATCGTGTGATCGCTGATGTATAGCAAGGAATCAAGGACTGATACCTGCTGTCAAATTCTGACTGATGTCTCTGTAGTCAGTGTGTGCCGTGGGCACAAACTTTACTGGCCATATGATAGCCACCTGTGTAAACGGTTGGAGTATCTAGTGGCTCTGAAACACTGGATCCTCAGAGTGCTGCTTCTGTTGCTGCTGGAGACCAGGGAGCTGACCTCTCTTTAGCAGAGGGGAGCCCAGCAGGCAGTCAGTGGCAGACATACTTTAACATACACACAGTTTCATGCATAAATGCATGCACACATACTTACCCACTTAAGTTTATCTTGCTTTTAATATCTTTATTTCTTTTTTTTCTTACTCTCTTGCACAGTAACCCTGCAGTTCAGCGCACATAACTATTAGACACTTGAATGGGCATAAACAGTGTGTATGTTCGAGGGCTGGAGGAGTGTCTCTCTCTGCGGGTCAAAACAGGAGGTGAGGGAGGCTTCTGGTGAACAGGATCGGATATTGACACAGCATTAACATGAATGAAAATATTTTTTTGTGTTCAGAGAGCATGAAAGGAACGCAGCCAGACGTTTGGACATGGCCTATTCAAACAAACGCTAGACATCAGCACTCAATCAAACAGTCATTACACACACACACACACACACACACACACACACACACACACACACCAGCTTCCTAAAACAGCAGCTAAAGGAAGGTGACATTTAGTGATGTGACAGGCTGCTGGTCAGATTTTATGAACGCTACCATCTTTGAAATTTTACGCATTCACAGAACTCAGATAGTGCAGAGCAAATATATCTGCAGTGCAGTACATGCTGAATAAATATTCTAGCTATTGTTGGAATCCCAGGGACACACGTAAGAGGACAGAATTTCAATGGAGGTGGAAAGAAAGTGGGTGTATGGCTGCTGAGTAGAAGTGCTGCATGGCTGGGCCCTACAAGCTACTAGCATAGTCAGAATCATACTAATGGAAACATCAAAGGCGGAGAGTACAACACAAATCAAGAAAAGGGGAGGGAAACAAGGACAGAGGGATGTTAAAAGGAGTGGGGAGGTGGGGGATTGAGCTGTTGTTCTTGCTGTTGCTGTTTCTGGTCTGAGGCAGACTTCTGACGGATTACTGCCATTAGAAGGAGAGACCCATTCAGTCACTGTGGGGCCAATGTGAGTAAGTGGAAGCTGCACCCACTGGCCTATGTGCATTAGCCTCCTTAAATGGCTATCAATCTGAGGTAGTGGCTTAAGAGATCGGAAATGAAAATCTTCCTGCGCACCTTTCATCAGGATGCACGGCTAAAATATGCTCTTAGTTTCAAACTGATTAAATTGTGTGTCACAGTCAGTCAGATAGTGTCAGATAGTGGGAAGCTGACATTGAACAGTTGTCTTACCCTCAACAACAGATGAGGGTCTATAATTGCACCAGGCAATGGAATAACAGTGATAGTGTATGTTACTTGACTACCACAAACACAAAGTCCTTCTGTTCTGGAAGGGAACAGGTGCAATGTGGGAGTTGGAGTCATCAGATCTCAGGGGGGGTGCAAGAGGGTGGGGGTGCAGCTGCTACAGCCTAATGGAATCATTTCCAATTCTGTATTACTGTATGTGTCTTAATTTAAAGGCTTGCCATTTGTTGATAGGTATGCATTTGCACTCACATTCACACTCCCTTTGCCTTCTTCTGCCCCCCCCCCCTGCACATGTGATATATGTGCAGTTTTATGTTTGCTGTTAATCAATGTGGATCTAAATTATGAGTGAAGATTACTACTGGGAAGTGTTCTGAATAAATATCTTTTTTTGCAAATTAAAAAATCTCATCACAAAATAACCCATTCACAGAGTCACAAACAACAACAAAAAAAGGTTTTCTTTGCAGACTGATGCAATGCTTCCATGTTAGGGATACACGTGACTTCATGTTGGTGTCACCACAGAGCCACGAGAAAGAGACAGAGAGAAACAGATGTATTACAGAGGGCTTTGCAGTAGACAGACAACGCTCTGCTCCAGTAACTGGACGCCTGTGGGACTTCCCTGTGGGACATGTGCAAAATTCAATAATGATTCCAGTCAAATCTTGTACATTTTATGTTTTCTTTTTTGAGTGTGTATGTGTTCAGAAAGCTGTGGACCTTGAGACAAAACAAAAGACTACACGGAAACTACACAAGACTGCATATCAATAAGTTCAGTACTGACAATACCTGAATGGCTGTACTCACAAAAACATTTACACATAAACAAACAGATGTAGACAGTAACTCATTTAGACAGAATATAGCAGGACAGACAAAAAAGCCAGGCATGGCAAGATACATTAAGGAAGGACAAAGTAATAACTAGGTTTTACAGAACTGAGGAGTGGGAGAGGTAGATACTGTAGATAAACAGAAGGAGAGATTTAATGGGCAGGGCATGAAAGAAACCTTGTACATGAAAATCCATGGTAACAGTGATAATGACTATCCACATGGAAACAAACACAAAGAGGGCAATAATTGAAAATGAAAAAAGTGCCTGAGTTAAGAGGCTGAAAACCTTGGCTCAGGTTTATGTTAATGCAGTGGAGGTAGGAGCAAAAAGAAGGTGGTGAAGGAGGACGGCAAGGGGAGAGGAGAAGCAAGGGGTGGTCTGTAGAAAGACATGAGAGGCAGTATTTCTTAGAGGAGAGCAGGGGAGAGTCATACCGAGCCTGCCTGGGAGACACAGCACATTTAATCCAGCTGCCTGGGAGGGAGGGAGAGAGAGAGAGATCTCAAGACGATCTAGAGGAAGGAGCAGGTAATTTTCAGCCCTTCAAGCTGATACGCACTCCCCTCATTACCAACCACACACACAGGCTTTTACTCAGACACCACGCAGAGGCAGGTGGCCTCTGCCCAGATCAGTAGCCGTGGTAGAAGCCATCTTAACTGCACTCACTGAGGTTTGAGGTGAGGTTTGGATCCTCCCTGACCGTTGGAGCGTGAGCAGAGTTAGGAGAGCTTCACTTTCTTGCCCAGTGCAGGGAGACCGCACGCCAGGCACGAGGCTCCCCACTCCTCCCCACTCCTCCCCACTCCTCCTCTCTCCCACTCTGCCTTTTCCTGGGCTTCCGTCCAGAGAATGACTAGCTCCAGTGGACCCAAGAGGAGGAACGCAGCCTGAGGATACAGTAAAGCAGCTCCAGCCTTGCCTGCCTGCCTGCCTGTCTGCCTGCTGGGAAACACAAATGCACTGAGGTTTTACAAATCACCTTTGTGGAATTCATGAGCTTGATTTATTATTTTATATTTTTTCTGTCATCAGATCACAAAGACTTGATCTGAGCTGGGCATACAGACAGACAAACAAACAGACGGACTGACATATGGACAGAGAGCAGTGGGCACTGCGGCGTGAATGTAGCAACTGGACTTCTTTTCTCCCTGGTTACCAAACAAGGATAACAGCCAGAGCACTATCCTGTCCAACGAGGTAGTGGGTGGATGCAGCTTTTATCAGGCTGCTATAGGGGAAAGCAGAGACTGTATAGAAGCTGCAGATACATCTAGTAGATCCACATTGTGGTGATAGTCAGAAAATGGACAGTTACCTCCAAGTACACTTTTGTTGGATTGCTATTTCTTATTAAACATTGTTTGCAGGAACTTACAGCAAAAATACTTTATTTTTTTTCCATGGACTTTGCTGCTCATATTGAGTGGACTTGCAGGATTTTTGTGTAGATGAACGTGGAGAGAGTTTCTCAATGAGGATGGCAGAGTGCATACGGACTGTGTATCTCACACTGATGCTGCTGTATCTTGTTCTGCTCGGCATGGCTCACTCAGCCCACAGCATCTACCCAAGGATACGGCTCTCTCACAAAGGTAAGTAATACCTGTTTCTTTTATCACATTAACTCTTTTTTAGCAGCACATTGCTATGTTGCACAAATGGTGATGCTCTGTTGTGCTGCATCAATATAAAGGCAAAGTCAGCCTTTAGGTGATGCAGGACAGTGTGTTAAACTATCAGGAATAGTCAGTACAGCCTCAACCGAAACTAGCATTCTCTGTTCAGTGCCTTTTTTCATCATCAAATCATTTTTCACATTTTAATAGACCTCTGCTCTCAATTTATAGCAGCTTTCATTGTGACATTTCTGTCGGTACTACTAAAATTAACAAAATTATTGTTAAAAATAGTTTCACAAGTGAATTACATATTTCTCTTCAAGATATTGTGTAAAATACAGAGAAGATACAACCACAAATGTGCAAATAGAGACAGTGTGCTATAAAAAAAGTAAAGTCAGAGAAGCGGCATCCTCTGTGATCGAGCAAAAGAAGCCGCAGGTTGTCATTATCACGTAATGACATGGTCATTGACGATGTTTCAGCCTGAGAGAACTATGCAGGGTTTGATCGGACTTCTGCTCTGACTTTGTGAAGTGCATTCTTTTTTCACTCACTGCTGATTTTCAAGGAGTCTCCTTGTAGTTTGTTTTGATTCCATGGCCATGTGGGCTGAGAATCCACAATGTGGCTGTCTCTCATGCCATAGCGGCAGAGCGATGGTGGTGGCTTTTTTGGATGTGGGAATGGACGCGGCTGCATAGAGAAAAGTGTTTGTGTGTGCCTGTTTATGTGTGTGGGAGTGTGTGATATGGATGTGCATGCACTGGTATGCGGCCTGATGGTCTTTTATCTCTTGGACAATAATGGTGGTTTTATCTCTGTAGATAAAACTCTTTTGTAAACATTGGCTTTTGCACACAGTATCTTTGATCTCTACAGCAACAGAAGGTGATGATTCCACATAAGCCTGTTAGTCATGGTTGAATATAGGTGTGGAATTTGGTCAATAACTCATACATACATACGGTGCTGTGAGTCCGTTAGGAGAGTTGACAAGTCTGGTTCATCTTTGAAGAGGGTTTGCAATTATTATAAATTATGATGTGCATATCTACTACAACAAATAAGTAATTACATTAATACACTTTTCTAGTGAGACTTAGTGGAAATGGAAATATGAACTTAATGAAGTTGAAACATAAATTGAGAGAAGATAACGAGAAGAAGAGATCGGCTCTTTTGTCCACAGTAATGCAAAGCTCATATGACAAGAAAAGTGAGCAGATCAGTGCTGATGTGCTTAGTCATAAATACCACATCAATATTTGTTATGACTAATTCCATAACCACCTGAGGGGAAAGCTGCTGAGGTGATTGACATCCTGGCTCTCTCTCTCTCTCTCTCTCTCTCTCTCTCTCTCTCTCTCTCTCTCTCTCTCTCTCTCTCTCTCTCTCTCTCTCTGAAAAGCAACTACATGTTCTGGCTAGCACAGAGCACCATGAAATGGCTGCAGTTGGGTCCTATCATTATGGAATGAAAAACATCTAAGCCATAATATATACCTCATGGGTTTTGTCAGTGATTTTTGCATTCCACACACGGCAATGACTTGGATGCAGTTCAGGGAGACCGAGAGGTATGTGGTTTAATATTACCATAACATATGGTATCAAAACAGGGTGGAAAAACTAGATTCTGCGCTTTGACAATAAGATTGACAATGGGAAATAAAAGTTGAAAATATAAGTATAGAAATATTTTTTTACCAGCTTCTGGTCGCATGGGCAGATAGCAAGTCGATAGAAAGTCCAAATCAATACACATCTCAATAATGTATCAGATCAACTTTCTCCCAGTTTCTGGGAACAAATTCCTTTGAGCACACTATCATGTGTTTCAAGGACGGCCTTTCTACCATTGGGTATGGATCTTTGCATGCTTTGATGTTAACCACACCTCACACATGGCGTGGAATCATTATTAGCTGTCTCTTTCATCTATTCCCCATCTTCTTGTCTAGACTTCTGGACCAGTGGAGATTTTTCCACATGCACTTGATTTCGCTTTGATCCCATTCATCCTTTCCTTTGCCTACTCCCCGATTAACTTCAGTTCCAAAAGGTTATTACCCATTTCACATGGAGTATTGAGTTACAATCACAGATGCACAGCTGTCTGTAGAGGTAATTGAACCTAATCTTTGACTACACAGCTTCTGAAGACCTTAAACTCAAGCTAAAGACCTCAATTACTTGGACTTTTAGCCAATCAAACTTCCTAAATCCCGACTTCTTATACATAGAAATGCCCTGCAGAGAGATGTGCTCAACATAGCAGAATAGAAAAGTTTGTTTTGTTTCATTTGTGTGCCTTTGGTCACAGATCCATGAGATTTGGATCTGCATCGTCCTAGTCTTGTGGCCTGTGGAGTGAAATGAGCTTTTCTTTTCGGATGACCATTAATTCTGCTGCTAATGAAGCTGTTACGCAGATAGCATGTGTTCTTCTTGACAGGCTGCAGGTAGGTGGCCAAGCTTCGACTTATTTTGTTGCCTCTACAGCACTGTCATCATGCTTGGCTTGAGCTGCAGGGAGTGTAATACAGCACTTTTCGTAATAGTATTGACCTAATCAGATCAAAGACACTTCCAAAAACTTTATATTTAAAACTGATATATTTGCTTCGTTAACTTTGCACTTGTGTTGGACATTAAAATCCTGTTGATTCTGTCATTTCAATTCAGTAGTGTTTTTAGACGAATAATGATTTTCTGATTTAGTGAAGCTTAAAACCCATATACATGTCCATAACTGCTCCGGTAACGTGCCCTTACAGAAATTATTATCTGATAAAGAAATTGAAGAAAACTGTGATATTACAACAAAATTCTTCATAGCTGAGAGAGTCTGCATGCTCTTGCTTCTGTTTGTAGCAAAATCCCCTAGATTAATATTACAGTAAATCTTTCTCTCAAAAAGATTTACTGTAAAAAAACATGTGTCAGACAAGTAAAAGTGTTCATGAGGGCAGCGATGGCAAGCACACAGAATAAAACATAGCCATTTCACAATTATTAAATTGACCATGCATACCTTCAGCATGTCTTCCAAAGATGTGTTTACTTAAAAGTCGTAATCGTTTAGTAGGGATAAATATTTTTCCTCAACAGATCTGTGAAGGTGAATAAAGTTATCTGGTGATGCGAAGCTGTTCTGACAGGTTTAACATCATACTGTATATGTTCACTTATATAAATAAACACATGTGCTTTCCCTATTTCAACCCAACATTTACCTCATTGAAAATATAAACAGAAGTTGGTTAAAGCACTTAACAGCTGGATTTACTCATACACGATGTATCTGTATTTAGTCTTCAAAAACGGAATGACTGAAAATATAGGTAAGCACATAGAGCTTGTGGATATACATTGTTCAATAAATACTTAACCTATTTCTTTTCTTCAGCATTTACTGTAAAATTAGGAGATTTAAGTAGAAGGAGCTGAGGTGCGTGCATGTGTGAACACAGGGGTTACTCAGGTAGCAATTACTGTATGTATGAAAACCCCCTTTGAGCTGTAATTTTAAACCTTCCTCTCCAGACAAGAAACCGCTTTCTCTCTATATTTTACAACCTTGAAATGATGTGGCTGTAGGTGACTGTCTTCTGAAGGTGAGATGGGGAATACCAGTATGGCCTCAAGTTGTGTCTGCCTAAAATGAAATGAATGGGGGGATTTTATTTTTTTTATTTTTTTATATATAAATCTAATTAGTGACTTTCTTCCACCTACATGTGCACCCTATAATTAACATTTACCACATTGGATCATGGCCATAGGGCAGTTATATACCTTATATATAAAACCACTGGAAAATGGAGGTTATGGCAGTGATTAGATAAATCACGCCTTTTAGGTCAGCAAAGGAAAAGAGATATTTTCTCCACCCTCTCCGCTCCGCTCCTCTCTCACCTCTCTCTCACTTTCTCATTTTGTCTGTGTACATCTCAGCGTCCTTTTCTCTCCCATTGTGTTATGTGTGCTCTCCAGTTCATTAATGAGATGTCCAGAGGGGAAGGCAGCTGGTGAAACTCTAATATCCTTTCTGACCTTTTCCCGGTGAAGGGATCAGGGAGAGGAGATGAGTAAAGTTTGGGGCCTGAAAAAAAAAGAGAAAGCACAAAAGTAGTTTGGGTCTTCAGAGAGAATGTTGCAATAATATATTGAGGGAGGGGGGAGGACGACAGATGACAACTGAGGTGAGCACTTCAAGACACAGAAATGAAAATTGCTTATAGTAGGATAGCAGGTAAAAGCAACGCTTGTTATTTTGTTATGCCAACTAGTGGGAGACAGAGAAGAAACAAAACGGAATATTGCTACTCAAGTTGTTGGTTAACTTATAATAACCTTAAAAGGGGGATAAACATAAGAACTAATGCACTTACAAATACAGCAAAGAAATCTATATGCAAATTTGTTCACTGTGTTCTGCGGCTTAGAACGGAGCAAACCTTTTTCTGTATTGACATTGCTTTAGATATTTCACACAAAGTAGAGCATTTATCAAAATCTATTTACATTTTTTCTTTTGACATTTATGCATTGACACACAGTAACCCACATCAATAACTAATTAATTTGGGCTCCAAAGTTATTCACATGTATATTTGAAGAAATAAAGTTTGGAACTATTGTAGATGGACTTTGATTAAATGTCATTCAAATACAGCAGACTTGTAACACACATACTGTATGTGATTACTGCATGGTTCGATTAAGAGGTATATACCTGTTCGGGCAATAACAAAATAAATTGTCAGTTGTAAATGTGTGCCCCTGATTTATAACATCAATCAGGTCACAGACTTACACTTAGTCTTTATTACAGAGAAACATACGCTGCTCTCGTTCTCTCTCTCTCCATGTGGCTTTCATTTTTCTCTGTGACATCATTCTCCCCACACACACAAGAGGATACGGGAACACAAGGCTGTACACCGATAATAGCATAACACCCCAGATCTCCGACTCCTGACCCCCTCCCCCCAGGGGCTCCACAGTCTCAGTCCTTGACGGCACGAGGAGAACAGACTCCCTCCTCATTCTTGTCCCCTTTAACTCCAGCCCACTCCAATCATTCTCTTTGTTTCTGTTCCAGCACAACTCCCATAACTCAATACATAAACCTACATAAGCTTGTTTCACTGGAAATATGAGACTGCCTACCACTAGATTTATTTCTCAAATGAAATGTGTGTATGAGCAACTATCATTTTTGTTTTTAAGTTTCCTGAGGAATGTTTTATGTGAACTCCTGTGTGCATTTATCTTTGACTAAACATGAATATTTACCATATCTTCTCGGGCATCTCTCAGCACTCCTCAGACAGCCGATGAAAGTGTTTGTCTTAAGGGAGTCCTTTTTCCCTGTGTTTTCCATTTGAAGTGGGATCACAGTAGGGCCATGTGTCTCCCTGGCTCAGTTGCCGATGGAGGAACACCCTCCTCTTCTCAGCTCCTTAGCTTACGGCTAAGGAGCCCTCATTGGCTGCAGATGGCAAGAAAAACTTGGAGAAAAGATAGAGAGAGAGAGAGAGAGAGAGAGAGAAAGGGGAATTGCGGAAATCCCCCCTTTCCCTTCTTCACTATAAGCTGTGGCCTCAACTGTCTGTAACCGGTGCACATAATCACAGAGAAGAAACCTTTTAAACACTATTGTGATCTCTGTTTCTCTCTCAGTTTGTCAGTGTAATTGCATCAATGGTGTTTGATAGTAACTCTGAAATGCTGTGTAAGCTGATTAATCAACACCTTATTATAAATTAGATTTTACAACCTAGTCTTACTTCCAACTCGCCAAATGCTGAAGCTTGGTCAGGGCATCTGATATCGACGCACGGAGCTTTAACATCTGTATGCGACGCACAGGGCTTTCAACTAACTCCAATGTAAACTCATCCGTATCATTATTAGATGCTCAGAGCAACAGAAGAAGTATAAAGTGTGCAATATTCCACTAAAGGCAGGTGGGAGGAAAGGACTTTTGTCCATGAGGCCGCTGTAATGCAGATTGGTCAGCGCTCCTATCCTTAAAATTATGACGCAGCGTCAGTTTTGCGCGTGTGAGTGACTGGTGGTTTAGGTTTCGGCAACAAAACCACTTAGTTAGGTCTAGGGAAAGAGCATGGTGGACCTAACTGGGCCACTGACTCAAGTGACTACGAGTGACAAACGAATCGCGTGACTAACGACTCGTGACAAAATGGAAAAAAAAAAATGGGTTAGCTGTTCGTGTCTGGTGCTAAATTAAAAGTAAATGTTCACACTTTGTCATGTCAGTCGGTAGTCACGTGACTCACATTAGTAGCACATGAGTCATTTCTCACTTGTTGGTTACTTGAGTTGTTCGTCAGTCAAGTTAACGTCAACCACGCTCTTTTACTAAACTAAAGTGTTTTTTCCTCCTAAGCCTAACTTCCTGTGAAGATGGAACTTTATTTTGAAAAGACAATATGCACGTAAGGAGTTGAAACTGACACGCCGGCCATGTCGCTTCCAAAACCAATGCTGGAGGGGAAGAGCATCAAAGTTTGAACCTTAGGGCCACTGACTTAGCGTTGGCATTTAATGAGTTGGGAGTGAGAATGTGTTGGATTACAGTTTCTTTTCACTTGTATTTGCATACTGGTGGGAACGGAACTTTCTTTCTTTCTTTCTCTCTCCTTTTTTTTCTCTTTCCTTTGAAGCTGATTATTGTTAGAGTTTCCTCTTTCTGTTTAACCACATGAGCATGGCATGGAAATATTCCAGTTTAGAATTGAAGACTATACATCTAAAATATCATATTTACAATTCTACACATGTAAACAAAATTATGGAACGAAATGTATCCGTATTTGTGTTTGTGTGTGAGAGAGCAAAACAGCTTGTGCGTGTCTGTCTTGCTGTATGTACTGTATGTGTCGATATAAATCAGCTGCCACTCATGATTACTAAAAAAGACAAGTGAAAAGTAGATGAAAAAAAAAGGGTTTGGCTCGTGGACTGTTTACTCCATCACTTTAAATAGCCATCCACGTCTGTCATCTAAATAAGTGGTAGCAGATTCAACTTCACATGAAGAAGGAGCTGATTGTTTGAGAGCTCGGCCTAACACTTGGACAGTTGGAGTTGAGTTGTTTACTATCCTCGAAACAAGTTCAGCTTAACTCAGAAGGGACTCTGAGGAGATAGAGACGAGAGACAGTGTGTGGGTGTGTGGGTGTGTGTGTGTGTATGTGTGTGTGTGTGTGTGTTACTAAGGGAGAGAGGGAGAGAAAGAGCTCCAAGTGTGTGTGGATTAGATAATTACAGGAAGCATGTCTGAGCCCTGGCAGAACGCCACTGCCACATCCCCTCAGTCTCTGCCACCTAACCACCCGAGATCCAATACTACTCAAACAAACAGTCGCTTCTCTCCAATGCAGAAATCTTAATAGCAACAAAATATACACAGTCACCCACTCTCCTGTGGATACCTAATCCTATGTTAAACAAATAAAACCTTCTACAGAGTGTATGCCATTGCTATGAGTAATCTACAAACATTGGATAAACACTCTCTCTTTATATCTTGGAGATCAAGTATCACTAAAAATATACAGATGCTAGAAAAACAAATCATACAATTACCCCTTGCGACCCCTGCAGTTAACGACATCTCAGCATTATTTGAGGTAGCTGTAAGGTTGGCATAGTATTACACTCATACTGGTGGTCGCCATTTCTTTTACTCACTCTCTTCATTTAAAGGGAGTTTTCTGAAGAGCAGTGCACAGATGGCCTGATGTGTGGAATTCTCCCCAAGTAGTGAATGCAGCATAGGGTGTTGTGCTGTGAACGCAGCCCTAAGGCTGGGTCCTCCTCCAACCAATTCCCTAATCGGGGCCAGATTTTAAAAGGCACCTGTTGGCATAGCGTCTTTTTTTTGGCCTCTGTCCTGTCTCTGTGGTGGCTGGTAGTGTGTTGTGTTTTAAGTAATGAAGTAGAGTGAAGTAGAGTGCCATTGTTGGGAGGCTAGGCACCCATGATGAGGCCCCTACACCTTATGCATGCACTGGGATATGAGTGTAGACTGCACAATTTCTGTTGTGAGGACAGTTGTGTTGCACCTGAGATGAGTGACCGGTAGCACCACTGGGCACTCCTTAGTGTAGCCTGCCTCCCCACCAGTGGCCTCAATTTAAATCCTGCAGTTTTGCTTGGTTATGTTGGACAGGACATTTTAGAATATTAAAGATTGTGATGTACTTTTAGAGTGCAGTAAGAGCTTTTTAGCTTAACTTGTAATAAAGAATTATTTTTAATCCCTTATATGATTTAGTGATTTTCATTTGTTCATTAATATTTCCTCCCCCACAAAACACTTCTCAGCCTCCGATCGGTAACGAATGTGCCTTATCAACGAGTGTGCCTTATCAATTCTCAAAATGATATCTTAAGTCTATGTTTCCTGGGGTGTAATTCCCCAGGTGGTGTTGTTGGTCTGCTCTCATTTCCCTTCTAAGTGCTCCTGCCACATGTGCATGAAAGTAAAACCAAATGGAGAGAATACAGCATGTGCAATGCTAGTGCTATAAATTTGATTGCAAACCCTGGCTTGTCTGCTTAAGTCTGTCTGAGGTTTCAAAAGTTGTGCTAACACACACCAGATCCCCATTTTGTCTTTTACAAGGACACCCGGTCTAACCCGGTCATGTGTTAATGAAAGGTTTTTCAGGCCAATGCGCACCAGAGGAAGGGCACACCTCTGGGGCCTCAGCACTTTGTTTAAATCCTTTCACCCTCATCCTCTCCAGAAGCTCACAAAGAGCAGGTATAGAGGAGCGGCTTGTCAGTTTCAATCAGGTAGATACAACTGGGTGGTGTTGTATGGCGTGTTTCATGTGTGCGTGTAAACTATATGTGTCTGCTTGGTGTGTAATTATTCTGATGAGTGTGCGTTTATATTTTATGACATATCTGTCATGGTCCACTGCTTCCTTTTTAAAGTAGGATTTCAAAACACCTAAAGCAAGACCGACAGGGAGTGGCAGCTGATCTAAAACTAATGGCTGATAAAGAGACTGATTCCGTTTCCTGTCTGATAAAACTGCTTCCTCCTGGTAAAAGAGTCCATAAACCCTGGCTTGTACATCAAATGTACCTCCCATTAATCTCAACATCTTTCCCAGGACTCATATCCAACTTCTTCCATCCCTACTTCTGCGAAGTGCGTTCATGGTTGCTATCATTCTCCTCTCAGTATTAGTTTATATGTGAACTTTTACTGATGGTAAAAACAAGATGCTTTGTAGATTTATGACCAAGCCAATGACACATAGAAGCGTAGCTGACTTGGGTGAGAGGAAGCATAGATGCCACATGAGAGGTGAGATATAAAGATAACCCTGCTGCTGCTCTTTGACCTCCGCTTGGGGAAGCTATGAATCAGAAACACATGTTGCAATGTGCCCTTGGCCATGGGGCCATTTGGGACATAGACGCAGGTTATTGGAGCAGTTGGAAATCCCTTGAGTATGGGGTTTGGTCAAATTTGATCTTGCTGGTTAGTACAGGCAAGAATATAGATGAGGATGTTTGAAATCTTTCGACCTTTCTATATCTTTCTAGTTGAAATTACTTAATTGCAGACCTCTACTGTGTTGGTTCTGTGTATTGTTTTGTCTTAATCTCTTTGTGCGTGCTTTGTTGTCTGCAGAGCTTTGGCAGCTAAACAGGACCTGGGTGTTCCAGGGACATGGGGCAGCATCTCTTCAGCCCCAGACCATGCTGCTGGATGAGGGCCACGGGAGGCTTTATGTTGGGGCCAAGAATACTCTGTTCTCCCTTAGCCTGGACCAGGTCAACACACACCACAGAGAGGTAGGGCTGTTTTCATCTCTCACTAGGAAGAGAGACATGTTGTAACTCATACACCCATAGGGCCATAAGTTAGCCAAACTATTTTTGCATGTGTGCATCTATAGGACTGTTATCAGTACAAAACAGCACTTTAACTTTGAGTCTTTTTTCAAATTAGAAATTGAAAAGGTGGCACGGTACCCCTGTGAGATTATTAGCAGTGAACATAATACACGCCTAACTATTTATTTAAAACAATATTTCATGTATTTGTATTTATTTATGTTGAAACATCTTTATTGTAAATATGAGCGTGACTGTGTTTTTCCACAGATCCAGTGGGCCAGTACAGAATCTCAGATCGAGGAGTGTTTGATGAAGGGAAGGGAAAAGGTACGGGACACGGTCTACATGACTGCATGCAAATACATGTTCCCAACTGGGCAATGGTAGAATGGATGAGATTGATTTTCAAGGGAAAAGCACAAATGCCCAGTTAATAATGTGCATTACCTTGGCATGTATATATGCAGTCAAATCAATTTGATATGTGGGTAGATAGATCCATTATAGAGATAGATACTGTCAGAATGAATCGATTGATTTACATATCTCATGGTGCTCATTAACCTTTGTTTAACCTGAAGAATTTATGTTATTGATGAGGCCGTAAAAGGCCTGTAATTTTTCCAGTACACCATTTTCTCTGCTGGCCTCACTCACCCTCATATAGCCTCCTCATATATCCTCACCCAACAACTCTCCTCCCCACCCACTGCTTCATCTCTGTATCTCTTCCAACAGTCGGAGTGTGCTAACTACATCAAGGTCTTGCAACAGTACAACCAGACTCATTTGCTGGTCTGTGGAACAGGAGCCTTTAACCCCATCTGTGTCCTGGTCAGAGTGGGACACACTGGGCAGGTGAGTCCCAAAGATAGAATTAGAGTTTGGTTTAACAACCAAATATTCAAGTGCTATCAAAAGGGTTCCTCCTGCTCCTTATTTTAATGAAAATGTTGTATATTTCTTCATTATACTGTCAGCCAAATTTTGGATCATGCTCCTCTGCTGTACACTCTTGTCTCTTTAGTTGGAGTAGCCAAAACCTTCTTCACACTGTTTTGATGTTTTAGTCAAGAGCTCCTAGAACTATTAGTACAGCTTGGAGTGTTGAGCTACTAATCTCATGCTACTGTGATTGAGTTTACCCTCCTAGCAACAAGCAGTGATGTGAGGTAGAGACGGAAAAGACAGTAAGACAGGGTGGAGTTTTTGTTTTCCTTAGAGGGAGAGGATTGTTTTACACAAGGTTGTCATTTTTTGTGAAAAAAGCTGACACTACTGCTGTCGGAGTAAGAGGCCAGGTGTTGCTTTCTGTGAGCACGTTTCAAGAAGTTAGTGTAGACTAATGCTCTTTCTCACTCAGAGGTCAATTAAATTGTATAGCTGCCTAAATTAGTTTTTTTGGGTGCACAGGAGCATTTTGCGTGCATACTGGTGTCCATGCAAAATTCTTGCATCCATCTGTGCAACAGTATGACACACATCTCCCTGATGTCTAACAAGAAACAGTCTTGGGTGTATTTAGAGTGCAAGGAGGGGAGAAAGTTTCTACCCTGCATTCCAGCAGATGTCCAGTAGGTTGACCAGGCTAGTTACACCATCCAAACATCCATCACTCATATCACTGGAATGCTCATAGAGTGAGCAAAACTGGGTCCATGTAGAGTACTCAATCTCTGTACAAAGTTGCCTCATAAAAATGTTATACTTGGTGTATGAGATTACAATTACCCTTAAGCATGAGCTGAATAATATTTACGATTAATAAGAAAATACTTTTGCTATTTACCAAGCAGATCACTGAGTAACAAATTAAGTATTAATGCACCATTGGCCTGGACATTAAAAAAAAAACAACCAAAAAAACCAGCCCATATTCCAGGGTACTTATTGTAGGGTAATATTGTATCAGCCTATTTGACCTATTTTACGTTTGGTTTTGTTATAATATGATGGATGAGTTTAGCCCAGACTTCTGTTACAGTCATATGCCGGGGAGCAGTCACAGCACAGTGGGGTTCTGGGGATACTCGTAAATCAATATATGACATCCCCTCTGTTCTGCCAGTGACAGTCATAAACACTGTGGTGGCCCACAAGATGAAAGCTGTGGTTCTATAGGGAGTTCCCTATGTATGTGTGTGTGAGTGTGTGTCTGCACACGTGCGTTTCTGCCACCTGCTGTGGGGTAATAGGAGCAGAAGACAAGAAGTAATGAACTCACTATGTTGGTTATACACATCCAGACAAAAATCCTTCATTCGGTCATCCATCACTCCTTGTCTCATCTGTCTTTCTTCCTCTTTCTCATCCATCACTTTCTGATCCCTCCTCTCTCTCCTTCACCTTTATCTCTCTCTCCACGCACCACCTCCTGGGGTTTGTTTGGATATTTGGTAAAGCCTTTGCAAGGGCACAGCTTTTGAGTGTTTCATGCATGTTTGTGTATGAATAACTATGCCTGTGTGTCATGTGTTAATGTTCTTAGGACAGGCCATTTGCTCTTGAAGAAGACAGTATCATGAGTGGCAGAGGACGCTGTCCATACGACCCCAACAGTCCCTGCACGTCTACGCTCTCCAGTAAGACACTGATCACTCTATCACTCATCACCTCACCATCAGCTGAGTTAAAAGCACAGTTTGTGACGTATGTTTTCACTCATAGGATGCAATTCCACATTGAAGAGATGTGTTTACTTTGTTGACCTATAACCAGTCAATACTGCCATCTGGTGGTGTTTTTTCATGTCTGTATTTCAATCACAGTAAAAGGGGTTTCACATTTAATCACATTTATTTGTATGCATTGTTGTTAATTGTGTGTGTGTGTGTGTGTGTGTGTGTGTGTGTGTGTGTGTGTGTATTAGGAGGAGAGCTGTATATTGGCCT
The DNA here is from genome assembly GCF_023349555.1 of Cebidichthys violaceus. Lineage (NCBI taxonomy): Eukaryota > Metazoa > Chordata > Actinopteri > Perciformes > Stichaeidae > Cebidichthys > Cebidichthys violaceus. The sequence continues at coordinate 11,797,481 of NW_027176483.1, forward strand.
GTACACAGACTACTGGGAGAATGATGGTGCGTTTTGTCGACTTAACAACCAGACCTACACACGCACTGAAAGAGACGACAGGCAGCAGCTTAATGGTTGGTGTATTTTACAGGAAATGTATATCCTTTTGAATGCAATGGAGTGCAAACATAGCAGAGAATATGTGGTAACAAATTTAACAAAGCATGTTTTCAAAAATGTATTCAAAATAGTGTGGCAGTTAAATGAGATGGTATTCCCATGAGATGTGATGATTGATAGTGTAAATGCTCTGTACATATGTTCCTTCCCAAACCTGGTAGTTTCATGATTGTAAATCAAATTGAATTGTTTGGTTAATAAACGTTAAAGAAAATGTGACACTGGCTGAGAGTACTGTAGATATATGTTCCTTCCACATGTTGTTCTTATCAGGACTGTCTATTTGAGGATTCATGAGTTTGTGTTGTTTAATTTTTAAATAGTTAAACAATATCTTCCCATGCATATATGTTTTTCTTAGTACTGGCTTGGCAATTAATACAATATTTTCAAGAGAGACCATTATAACTTCATGGGGATACATTTCAAATGAACAGCTTATAAATAACAGGCATACTATTTGCACTAAGCTGCTAGCTCCTCTACCTAACAGTTTTTAACTTTGTTTCATTCCAAGCCTTTTGTGAAAAATTCTTCTCCTTACAGAACCTAAATTTGTGGGGTCTGCAGTTATTCCTGACAACGATGACAGAGATGATGATAAAGTTTACTTCTTCTTCACTGAGCGAGAGATGGATGCTGAGGGAGGGAACAAGGCTGTGTATACTCGTGTGGGCCGAGTCTGTGCGGTGAGAATGCAAATGCTGTGAAAAGATGTCTGGCCATTATCCAGCCAAAGTACAGCAGCACTCACATTCTATATCTGCCTTCATCTCTCAGAATGACCAAGGAGGACAGAGAATGCTGGTGAATAGATGGAGCTCCTTCCTAAAAACCCGTCTCATCTGCTCTGTGGCTGGACCCAATGGCATTGATACACACTTTGATGAACTTGGTGGGGCTACAAGGAAACTCTTTGCATGCCATCTTATTTATTTATTGTTAACATTCAAGGTTTATAATGATTGACACTAATGTGTTCATCTGCATCTACATCCCTCCAGATTTGAAGAGTCACTGTGGTATGATGGATTTTTGTTACATTGTGGTTCTGACCCACTGTAGTGGTAACCAATATTTAGTAGTGTGCTAAACCAACACATTTCAACACTTGGGATTGTTTACATAAGATACACAGCCAGTAGCCGATGTATAGAGTGACTAAAGCCCCAGTGGGTTCCTCTCATGTATTACATTTAGGCTACATTCTAGTCACAGAGATACATTTTCAATTACAAAAAAAATTAAAAAATAAAGAAGGGCTGATCTTTGAAAATCCTAAAAGCTCATTTAACAAGGCTTCCTGCGGTTCTGAATATTCTGATATTTCCAAAATCCACAAAGAGTCTTCTATCCATCTGAATGAACAACATATCCGTCCGATAAGAACAATTTTAACTAATTCCTCAACCTGTTAGGAGAATACTTCAGACCTAGACTCCCAAAAGACTGTTTGTTTGTACTTAACAAACTGTCTCAACCAACTCTGTGAAGCTGTAGCACAGGTCTGCATGATAACATGCTCACAAAGACAGTGCTAAGGGGGCAGGAATTATTTATTTACTTTTTTTATATTTACCATGTAAAAACTAAAACACAAAAAAGTCAACCTTGTATGGCAAACAAACAACAGCTAATTTCAATATCTTGTGTTTCAGAGGATGTGTTTGTGCTCAAGAACAAGGATGGGAACAACCCTGAAATATTTGGCCTCTTTAGCACAACAAGGTCAGTGGAGTGTGACGTCAGCATTTCATTATAGTCACAATTTTCCATCCATAAAATCACTAATGAAACCTTCTATTTCAGTGCGGTGTTTAAAGGCTATGCAGTATGTGTCTATCACATGGATGATATAAGAGCAGCCTTTAATGGTCCATTTGCCTACCGAGAGAGACCTGAGCATCACTGGACAGCTTATGAGGACAGAGTCCCCTACCCTCGACCTGGATCTGTGAGTCTTAAAGTCCGAATAAAGTTATTCCCTGATGTACCAACATTATGCATTCACAGCACTCTCCAGTAGTCTAAGTCCATGACAGACGCCATTTGGGAGGAACAAAGTTGATGTAGGAAAGCTCTGGTGAATGTCAGCACTACTGTAGCTACCTCAGCAGTCCATACAGGGCCAGTCTGAGCCAGACGAAAGCATGTCATCTTTTTTTTACACCGTATAAATGACCAATCTGTCTTTGTCCCTGCCCCTCTCTGTTCCTATCACACCCTCTCTTTAACAGTGTGCCAGTAAAGTGAACGGAGGAGGCTTCTCCAGCTCTAAGGAGTTTCCTGATGAGGTTTTGCGGTTTGTGCGTTCTCATCCTGTGATGTATCGTCCAGTCCTTCCACAGCACCGTAGACCTGTCCTGCTGCAGACAGAGCCAGGCGGGAGAAAGTTGACCCAGATCGCTGTGGACAGAGTCCAAGCGCAGGACGGACACTATCATGTTCTCTACATCGGCACTGGTACACACACTGTGAAGAATAATGTGTAATACAGAATGCCTTATGCATTATATTGCAAAAATTAAAGAAAAACAGAAGATACTCTGAACATTTGGGTGCACAAACGTACATTTTGATGGTATAAACTCATATAACAACAGGAGTTGCATATACTGAGGCAGTTTTGAATCTTTGCAATGGTTGTGAAAAAAAATTGTAATTGTATCCCATTACCTGTAAACTGTAACAGTAACAGTGAAACATCGTTGTCTTCTTTATTAGATGACTCAGTGCTGTTGAAAGTTATCACCATCTACAACAAAGACACAGACACTATGGAGGAGGTGCTGCTGGAAGAGCTGCAAGTATTCAAGGTACTCATTTTTAGCTACACACTGTGAAAGAAAAGTAGACCCTGTAACCAAGCAAATTCTCTATTTTAGTGCAAACAGACCACAGTCCGTTATTGCTGCAGTTACACAATAACGGGGTATTTTGAAAACATTAATTGCTGATTTGATTCCTTTCCACCATCAAAGGGGCACAAGTATGAGCAGCAGACCTGCTGTGAGAGATCTTCAGAATGATTTGAAGATATCAATTCCACTGAGATCAGTTACATTTGAAAAATAGTCTGCAAGCCTTTTAATTTAGGCCTGATTTGGGATGGATAGAAGCATGACGAAAAGCCTCTAGTAACAAATCTTCTCGTATTACTTTATTCTTATAGCATATGATGATCCACTGATTCAACTTTATTTTTGAATAACAGTAAGATGTTTCCTGTTTGCAGGTGTCAGCACCAATAAGAGAAATCATAATATCACCTAAACGGGTAAGAGGACCATGTGAATCCATTTACTGTTCACTCATGCAATTCTGTTATTCAGCCACAAGATGTTAACATTGGTAAATTTTTTATGGAATTGCATTGACATAAATGAGCTGTACTATTGCTTACTTGCGTCTAATATAACCCAGTTGAATGAGGTAAAGACAGAAAGCATACGTATGGAATCCAATTAAACTGTGTTCTGATATTAATGATGCTCATGCTGTTGGGTCAACAGCAACAGTTGTATGTTGGGTCAGAAGTGGGAGTGGCCCAAGTCAGACTGCATCAGTGTGACCTCTATGGCTCAGAATGTGCTGATTGTTGTCTGGCCAGAGACCCTTACTGTGCCTGGGATGGTCTCACCTGCACCAGATACTACCCTGCTGGAGTCTACACCAAAAGGTAACAGCACACACACTCAGAGACAGGACCATATTTTCTCCTTGCAGACGTGTGTGTGTGTGTGTGTGTGTGTGTGTGTGTGAGAGATACCAGCTGTTCACACCTTTATCAGTAGTTCTGTTCCATCAAAGCATCTTGCACTGAATGTCACAGTGCTCTGAGGCTGGTGTGCCAAGTCATTATCACAGGCTGTGAGAGACATGATAGCCAGGTGTTGTTTAATACCAATCATCTCCGTCTTTCTGTATTTTCTTTCTCTGTCACCCTGTTTGATTTTTTTTCACCCGTCTCTTGTACATTCCTCACATGTTCAAAACTGCTCTCGCTACTTCCCTTGCTCCCATCACAGCAGACGATTCAGACGGCAGGATGTTCGCCATGGCAACGCTGTCCAGCTGTGCAATGGGCTGCAAATTGATGGTTAGTGTATAAAATGACTGTATGATGTGTGTGTGTGTGTGTGTGTGTGTGTGTGTGTGTGTGTGTGTGTGTGTGTGTGTGTGTGTGTGTGTGTGTGAGAGTGTGTGTGTGTGTGTGTGCATGTTTGTGTGTATTCATTGGTATCAAAAAAATGTGTCAGACAAATACTGTACACAAGCAAGGAAATGATGCAGTTCTTCAGAAGCATTAGACTGAAGATGAAAATATATGACCTCTTCATGTGTCATTGTAGTTGGAGGTAAGAGGTTAGTGTGCTTCTACTGAGGCGATAGATTGGAACAATCCACTCTGTTTGTCAGCTAAGGAAAGGTTGCATCAATTTGTTGCAATCTCTCTTGCCACACTATCTTTTACAATGTGTGTGTGTGTGTGTGTGTGTGTGTGTGTGTGTGTGTGTGTGTGTGTGTGTAGATGAACAATGGCAAAGAGCTGAGGAGAGGCTGGTGTACGGTGTGGAGAGCAACAGCACTTTACTCGAGTGTGTCCCTCGATCACTTCAAGCCAAGGTCCTCTGGTTCTTACAAAAAGATGGAGAGAAACGCGAGGTGAGTTTGATATACTGTACATAAAATAATCTAAATGTTAACATACTAAACAGGCTATTACACTACAAACACACACACATACAATACACTAAACGTATAAGAGTCAATAAACTTAAAACATATTTCATATTTATTAACCACTTACTGCTATTGTGTACACCACTCTAAAAACAAAAGGTCCCTCGTACTCCTTTAGATATATGTCCTTCCATGCAAATAGGTTTGACTGTTATTTCTGCTGCTACTTTAGTGCAAAGGGAGTGAATGGTATTACATTTACATAGCGAGGTTTGTGGACTGTCCTGAGTAAATGTGACATTCTTTCTGGAAGGTGTTGTTGGGTATTTATCTTGATTGTTCAAGTGAGTAGAGTCTCACAAACCATGGGAAATTAATTTAAATGTATAAGAATATATTGAAATGGTTATATTTGAACATTATATTCAAACATGCAGTGTAAACTACAGCAAACGGAAAACTGGGATGGTTACATGCCTCACAGAAATTTAGATACAGAAGTCACTGTACTGAGTGCACTGCATTGAAGTTCTGTTTCTTCATTTATCCTTCAGTTCTGTATTTTTTTTAATTAAAATGTCTCTTGAAAGAAGAACAAATGCAGCAGCTGTTGAAATGTCTATACTGATAGACTTGAAGAATGGCAATATCAATGGCTAGAAAAAAATGTTTTGTGTTTTTACCTCCATATAGGTTCGAGGTGATGAGCGAGTTATCATGACCTCCCACGGGCTGCTGTTTTTACGCGTGAGAAGCTCTGATGCTGGTATGTACGTATGCCAGACTGTGGAACATGGATATGTGCACACATTATTACGTATCTCTCTACACGTGCTCAAGGGGGAAAGGGTGGAGTCAGCGATTCACCGGGCCAATGATGGGGATGGAGATAAAGCTGCAGCTCCCTGCCCCTCCTCTATGGGCCCCCCACTAGTCCCCAGCATCAGCCCCAGGGCTCTGGGGCCATCCTCAGTCCCAGGCCCCCACTCCAGGCTGTGGTACAAGGAGTTTCTCCAGCTGATTGGCTACGGGGATGCTCAGAGAGTGGAGGAGTACTGTGAGAGAGTGTGGTGCTCTGATAAAAAACGCAAAAAGACCAAAAGGAGGTATGCTCCTCCGAGTGGCGAGAAGAGAGGGAAAGGGAGAGGAGAGGAGAACTCCCACCGAGCGCCCAGGCACACCGTGGACACCTGAGGAGAACAGAGATTAACTACACGCATACACACACACACACACACACACACACACACATTAAAGGTCAGACTCAGTCCGTGTTTGCACCATGTAAAAGGTATTCACTTTGCTTTCAACAAGAGCAGTAACAACAGTACTGTAGCAGGCTGTCTAACTGTTGTAGCGACATTCATCAGTAGTCTGACTGTGATGTTTCCACCTATTTTAAAATGCATTTTGCCTTTTTGTGTGATGTAGACTATGTGGTGCAGACCCTGCGTAAATACATTACAAGTCAGTGTCAGAGCAGCAAAGGATCTGGAAGGAGATGGAGGACTGATTTAGCCATGTTGCCTCTGATCTGAAGAGAGAGAATATAATATTTAAGCTCCTGTGGACCGACCCAGCCCAACCCAGCTGTCAATCCAAACGCACACAGAGACTGCCACACTAAACCCACGACCCACCTTTCATTCAATGGCTCAATATGACAACCTCTTACTGTATCTATTATGAGAGAAAACTATGTTAAAGATAAAGGCCTTCTAATCTTTTTTGCTACTATGATAACTTATTTTCTTTGTCTATCCTTTGAGTTCTGTAGCTGTTTTTAGATGTCATAAACTGGAAAATATAGTGTTGTAGTTTTGAACAGTGAATAATGCCTTGAGCTTTATGATAATGCTAATTGTTGGTCATCCCTGTGGTGTGTGTGGTTACAATAGCCGCAAATCATACATTCGATGCTGCAATGCCACTATTATTGATATTTGAGGCATGTTTTAATTATAAGTATGCCCTCAATGGAATAATTACTATCTAAGCACTTGTGAAAATTGTTACAGTAGATGAAAAGTGGTCCCATCAGTGAATCTAATTGTTCTTGTAAGTGTCTACATTTACATCAACAGATCAAATGTACCAACAGTATTGTGTGTATTGTATATTGTATTTATCTAAAATCCAGGGTGGTCTTTGTGTGCATATCTGGTAACTATAACTGTGTATTTAAAGTCATCACTCTCTGCTGGCTGTTCCCTTCTCTTTCCTCCTCTCTCTTTCTCTCTCTCACTCTCTCCCTTCTTGTTCTCCCTATCTCCCTCTATCACTTCTTCTATCTTCATTTCCCGCCTTTTGTTCGTCTGAAATTATGGGATTCATAATTACCACAACAAAACAGCAATGTAGAACACCACATTTCTCCCAGAAGAAAAAAAGACAAATAGAGTGACCATCCAAGCTTGCATTTAGCAAAACTGATGAGTCAGCCTCATGAACATTCAGTTAATCCTGAGATGACAGAAACATCAAACAATCTGATGTTACATTAAAATGCATTGTATGGGTTTTGCTAAAAACAGTCTGGAGGACCACCTCTTCTTCCATATTGTGCCTTATTTATCTCTTAATTAATATTGTCACTTTAGAGTTTTGACCTTGTTGTATTCCCTGTTTTCATAATGGGGTAAAAACATTCAAGGTTTAATATAGTCACTCATCATTCTCCTTGAATATTCTTCAACTAATTGGTTGTTGTATCTGCTATACCCAGAATAAATACCTGCCATTAAATAAAAATGGACCATCCTTCCCTGGTGTCACCTCTGTGGTTTAGCTATCAATAATGACAACGTAAACTCAGTACACACACACACACATACACAGATATATTGAGAGATTGAACCACTGAAGCAGAAAGAAAGAGGTAAAGAGAGAGCCGAGTGCAGTAGCCACTTAGATTAAAACATACATTTTCATAATTATGTAATGCTATATTTTCAATTGATAGAGAAAGTGCTTTAAACTGATAGTAAGGAAGTTGCTTTTTTTCCTAATTTTGTAGAATGTGCCAATTGTTGGTGAAATACAAAATCCAAACCAGTAAGGACTCGTTATGATTGTGTTTTTTACTCATGATGAGCTGCACACTAGGTTACCATGCTCATTCAAATTCTGTCTGGGTCTTCCTGAGTCGGTGGGGTGCTGAAGGCATTTGAGAATGGGATTCATGCTGCTGATTTATTCCACATGGCTACCATAGCAACAGGCTCTGAACCAGTTCAGCTCCCTTCCTCATCAAACCCCCCCCCCCCCCCCCCCCCCCCCCCCCCTCTCTCTCTCTCTCTCTCTCTGTCAAGTTTCAACTGTTACTCTGGCCCCTGGCCCCCTCCAGCCAATGGTCCCTGTAGCCACTATTCTATTGTAGCCCTTGTTGTCCCCACACACTGCTGTTTCTATCAGGAGCCAATGCACCAGAACGCTTTATTACAAGTGAAAATGTCACAGAGGGAATGAGGAAGAGGAAAATGAACATTGGAGGACAAACAGTAAACAAGCCTCTACAACACTTTACATGCTATCAGTATGTACAGTACAGTGTATTGTATGTGTACGTGTTTTTGCGAATTTTGTTTGCATTCATATACAAGCCTTGATGGGTATGTCTGTGTAAATAACAATTACAGCTCAACAGAAATTACCAGAAAGATCTCTCTCCCTTTCTAACCTCACACATCTTTAAGCTCTCCACTATGGCAAAATGTCTCTTGCATTCATGCCTTTTGCTTCATATTCACTTAATAAACTTCCATCATGACCTGTAAACTATGGATTAAAGCATTTGAGAAATAAATTGTTGTAAATAAAATAAATAAAAATGTTTATATTCTTGATTTACTTGCTCAGCCTTCATTTAGGTTATCATTGCAGTGCCCTGCTCTTAATAGTTCCAAAATATTCACCTTGTTGGATTTGCTCCAATCTCTATTTCATGATAATATTTAGTAGTTGTTCATGTCTCAAGTCTTTGTTCTTGATCTTTAGATGTTCACAACAGGTGCAAAAAGTGAATGTTAAACATCAAGTGATCTGATAAACTACTATCAGTAGAGGCACAGGCAGTAGCTTGGACTACATATCAGGTTAGGACAAAAGAGACTAAGGTGTACTCTTGTTACCAATAGATATTGTGAAACACACAAAAAACACAAAATACAAAGGGATTCTGAAATAATATAGACATGCCCACACTGTACACACAAGCAGCGTGTCAACATGTACTATGTGTTATCTTGCTGACACAGCTGTCTCTGAGGTACAGAATTGGCCCTCTGTAGTCAGTAGCTACAATAAATAACCAGCATTAGGAGAGGTTGGACTGACCGCTACAAAATGTTGTTTTTTGTTTTGCAATTTTCTATTTATGTATCTATTTGTGTCCATTATCTTTGTTTTTTTCTCCCACATGTGGCTTCCAAAAGCATATACTGTACAACATACAGTCTAATAAAAATTAAATCCATTCATTCAACATGAATCACTTGGCCACAAGCGTGTGTGTGTATGTGCCTCGCTGTCATTCCTGGTAGGAGTTTATATGTATAAAAGATGCCTACCACCCATAATACTGTGATGTTTCCCACAGCTCACAAACCCAGAGGACAGCCGAGGGAGTGAGAAAGATGGGAGACGTAGATCATCTGGCCTTTTTCTTCTGCTGGTAAAACAGAGAAGGCAAAGTGAATCAGTGAGAGAGTGAGAAGTGAGCAAAGCAGTGAAAAGTAAAAGGAGAGGAAACCAGAGAAAACAGAGGAGCGTGTATGTGTGAAGTGAATCTCTGTGCTCTCCACACCTTGGGGCTTTGCCTCTCGTGGGACCAATAAGTCTTTGAATTATAGTGCTGCCTGATCTGGCAACCTGAACTTTAAGTCTGCTAAGAGAAGTGGGACAGGTACCTGATGCAAGTAAAAAACAGGGATGCCTTTAACATGGTGAACACAAACATGTCACACAGGTATAACTTAGTAATGCTGTTTAGCACAACCCAGAAAATAACCACAACTTATTGCCATGCGTTTTTATTTATTGGAATGCCTTTTCAGCAGAATGTATGAATATAAAACTATGCAACCTTTTTGTCCGCTTGTCTTTGTGTCTGCATGCGTTAAAGTACATTATGTTCAGTGAAGGAAATGCCCGTGCCATGGATGTGTGTGAATGACATGTGTGTGACGCATGTGCTGTGTCATTAATCTGGGTGTAATCACTACATCTGTGTCCCTGCGGAGGTTGCTCTCTCCTCTAATCCATCTCTTTATCCCTGCATCGTTCTCATTACATCACTCTGACCTCTGCACAGTGGCCGCCCCAACAGCTGGTCAAGGCTGTTAAACAACAAATAGCACGTTCAGTCAATCAACACACCATATTGACTCTACATGAATCATAAAGTGTAGCATTACTTACAAAACATTACTATGAATACAGACACATGAAATATAAATGTTTGAAGAGGTTCGCTCAGGCAGGTAGTGTAGTAACAGGAATTCCTCTATAGCTATATTCCCAAAAGATTTGTATAACTGAAAAAGTGTATGTATTGAAGATTCAAGGCCTTGCATGTGATGTGAGTATGTAAAGTAAGCATTTAACTTTTCGCTGGAGTGTTTGGGTGTTGACTGAGCAGCTTCACTTGTCTAATCAACATGCCTACCAACATGCAAATGTGAATTTTTTTTATTTTTAATTTTTTTTAAACGAGGTCAATAAAAGTATTGAAGATATGTATATATTGTATCTAACTATTTGTCCTGAAAAATCTTGATCGTTATAAAAATCAAAATTGATTATAAACTAAGAATTGCATGAAATTGGTATACTGCACTGATATAATATGCTATAATCCCTGAATCATTCATTTAAATGACAAAAAGCTAAGTTATAGGAAATCAAAGATTACCAGAAAACAACTGTATCTCCGACTGTAGTGAGGAGATACGAAATGCAAAGCTCAAGAGAACATTTTGACTGAATCAGCCAGCCCCCTGACTCAAAGCTGCAGTAAGAGAAAGACACTGCTTAAGGCCACTAGTTGCCAACAGATGTTGCTCCCTCAGAAAAAGTAAGGATTTATATGAGTGATCTAATTAAAGTATTAAGCAGATTTTTCACTCTTTGTGACATTTTAGGAAACATTCTTCAAAGAGTCTTGTAGTACATTTGTAAATGATTAAATTAGATTGGTCTCAAATGTAATACATCACTGATTAACTACCAGCTTTACCTTGCTTTTGCCACCCAATTCCTGCTGCACAGACCCTTTACTGTACGAAAGAAAATGTAATCTTCATTTTGCAGATATGCCTCAACAATGCATAAAAAAAAGATTTGCTTCAAATCATTTCTGACACTGTCCTTCAACCAACCCTGTTGCATTTGCAGCACCAGTCTGAGCTGATGGCATTTCATGATAGCATGAAACAAGTCAACTATGAAATTAGTTCCCCCAATGAAATATTACTACTAACGTATACTGTGTATCTTTATCTGTGGCCTATTACAGAATACCTTGAAATTTAAAATAAAGATACTTTTAGTGGGGCTGTCTGTTTTATCATATCTGAAGTGATTTATGATTTTAGCTCATTATCTGCAACAGTTTACAGTATCCTTAAATGTTCTGTCAGTAACATAATACTATACTCATTCATTTTGAGGGGATATTTTTTATTATATTATATTTTATATAATCTAAAATACTTTACTCTTAATTCTCGACTTTAGAAGGTTTGTTGCATGACTGTAGTCTGTGTAGTTCATGTACAAGATTATGCAACATACAGTAAGCATCATGATTATCATCATTAATGTAATTTACATTTCTACTTCTTCTTGCAATACCCCAAGAATTTTAGGCAGCCTGTATCTGTTCCATCATTGTACTTCAGCACAAATTTCCATTTTTGGTAATGGAGTTCTAGACATTTATAATTTATGATTTCACATTTGAGTCATATCGGTTTCAAGTCACATACATTTTATTTTTCTCCTTTCAAAGGCACTGTCATTTATAAATGTATTAGATGGAGGTGGCTCATGTCACAGTGCTGAATATATACCAACACTGTGAATAAATAAGACAAATGCACACATGGGCGTTAATTATTTCTCTCACAGGTCTTTCAATCAAACAATTCATACATCGCTTTGATAGAAGAACATGATATGCACTTTTTTTTTTTTTTTTGGGGGGTGGGTATTATACAAACAGCTGTAAGATACTCTGGAAGCGCATGAGCACGTCTTTGAGACGAAATGGACTTTTAACTCACATTCTAGCAAACCAACCAGCTTGCATTCAAGTAGGAGATTTCCTGTATCCAGGTGTAGCTGTATGGGAGTGACACCTGAAGCCAAGCTGCATAAACTTGAAAAATGATCCTCATAATGGACTGTTCAAACATTTTATGAGACACTTTTTCCAGTGAATACATCAGCAACCAATAACACAGCAATGTGTGCGCATTACAGCAGCAGGCAGCTGGGAGCCTGTGGCTGCTGGTGAATATTTGATGAGAGAATGGATCCTCTCCCTGGGCAGGTTGAGTACAGCGTGCATACTCAATCGCACACACGAGCACACACACCAGGTGGTACAGTTTCTTTGCTGTTCCACAGTCTCACGCCAAGAAGGTACCAATGAAGATGATATAAGTACACTGCTTAACTGCCAATGAAAAGAACACCAGAAAGTGATGCCTCTCATTCTCCATGATCTCCATCTTAGAAATCATGGAGACACGCACTCACGCACATATAAGGTCAACTTCTCTTTGTCACTAGTGTTTTTCAAGTGGCTAGAGAGGAATAGAGAGAGTCAAGACAAGAATGCCTAGAAGCAAGCAATAATAAGTGAAATTGTTCATTCATTTATATTCAGCTTTGCCACTATTTCCCCACTTTGAGTATCACACCATTAATACCATTTATTATAAATCCTTTTGAGGCTTAATTGTGTTGTTTTTTTCTGTGTCACTGCAACACAGACTTTTCCAAATAGATGTGCACTTATAAATTAATTTACATATTTTAGCATAAAGAGGGTAACACATCTCTGGCAACAAAGCAATCAAACATGGTGCTCATTTTGATAGACTAAAGCAAGTTGTAAGCCTTTGTTAGGTGTTTTTTATACTGTTGAACATGATAAATACAAATCAAGAATCTAAAACTATAGTTTACATTAAAAAGTGTTAGCAGTAATGTGTGGTTTGTACCGTAAAAGCTAAATAGACCTAAACGAATTGATTCAGAAACCTTGCACTGAAATATAAATGCAAATTTGAACATTTCTACAGTCCTGTAAACCTTTAAAAACAATGCTTTTGAATCATATTTGATTTCTTGGGAAGGAAAATATTCACTTGGTACAGTACCTGCCTGTTAACAGAGCATAGTTTGCCTCTGACACTGTACACTGGAGGCTGTAGTCTAAAACCCCATCTTCTTTTACACCTCTTCAATTATATACAGCCTGCTGTCTAGACCTTATCACAGCACCTCTGCAAACATTCTGATGTCCATCTCCCTGCAGGACAGCAAACAACACCGTTTATCAAACAGCAATATATTTCGGACGATATACCAACAACAATTAAAGTTTTATCTATTCAGTGGCAGGGTGCATACATTTTCAGTCACATGGCTGTATTTCAAAGGCTTGTCCATGTCAATTTCCTTTTAATATTAGCGATTAATAGTGACAAGATATGTCTGATGCAAGAAAGAGGCCTAACTCCAGGCCTTTGCCAGTTCCAATAAAGGCATACGTTAGCATTGAAGCATCCACAGCTCGACATCCTCCTTCCTTTTCTATTTAGAGCAACTCCTTCTCTACTCCATTCCTGCCCTCACATCTGCCAATGACTTTTTCCTCCTTATCTTTATGGTATTTATCAAATTAGTGTTCTCATTTCCATTATCTCATTTTCTACCCACACTTTTCCAATCTTATTTTCATTCCCTCCCACTCCTCTCCCCTTTGCTAGTCTGACTCTGATCAGCAGTGATTTCCTGCTCACTGATTTGTAGGATTTGGGGGCGTGAACTATGTTATCCATAGAATTCTCTCATGACATAGCAGCCAAGGGAGGGGCTGGTGAGAAAAGGGAGACAAGAAAAGCGAAAGTGGCGATAATGGTGTCTTGATGCTCTGTGGACGCTGTTCCTTTAAGAGTATTTTTAGTACGTCAGATGGCAATGGTCACTGGTCATGAAAAAAAGACTGGGTGGCTTTAGAGACTTGTGCAGTGTTCTGGCATGATGTGGAGTGAGGACGAGAGAAGGCAAAGCACAAACCATGCTCCCTAGTGACACACAGCAGACTGACAAGGCTCGGTAACTCCACCTGTGTACCATGCCCATTCTAACACAATCACGTTATCAGTCAGTCAATTACATTGTTAGTATGTTTAGAATTTTAGACACTGTCTTGAATCAGTCCATAAATAACCAGCTGTTCAAAGACCCATGATGAATCAACTTAATTTATTATTATTATTATTATTATTATTATTATTATTATTATTATTATTATTATTATTATTATTATTACCATTTTCATTAATATACCTAGACTTAAACGTCATACTTTAAAACCAATAAATCAACTGTCAATTTCAATTGAATTTGTCATTTTGGTGCATTCCAGTGGTCTTTTGGTTCCATCTAGAGAGTAGTGTCATGAGTGCATATTTTCCCTTCCTCTGCGCAGATATGTAAATTTAATGACACTGGCAAAGTGTGTGTGATCAAGTTACTATATAGATTACATGGTGACCCTGCCAAACACACAGCCACAGAGACCTAGAGACCTAGAGAGGACAGCAATACACCTCCATGCAGGTTACTGCTTCACACCACTCGGGCTCTTCTCCAGAGATAACCATGCCGGGGAAAAACTGCTTTGCTTTCCTCAAAGGTCAACGTCAGAGGTATGTCTCTTTTTTCAAACTAGTTTCTTAACCACAATACTTTGGCATTTGTTAGGGACTGTTGTTGTTGTTGTTATGGAAGTTGCAGTCTCATCCATGAGAATTACAGCTGAGGGAGTAAAAAACTGCTAGGCAGCATTATGCTCCAGTGTGTCGGCTTAATTAAAATGAGAGAGAGATAAGTATTGCTTCTGAGCTCTGTTTGTTTGAGTGTGTGTGTGTGTGTGTGTGTGTGTGTGTGTGTGTGTGTGTGTGTGTATGAGAGAAAGAGGGAGATAGAAAGAAGATGGGTGTGTGAGTGCTAGGAACGGGCTTGATCGTGCAGAGAAGAATACGAATGCTATCTAAATGTGATGTCTTTCTATTGGTGTATGCCTGAGTGGGCAGAAAGGCAATGCTGCAGAGAGGAGAACCACAGAGGCATCTGCTGTCAGATGGGACATGCCCTCATGTCTACATCAATGTATTGGAAAATGGTATTCAGGGATAAGTCCATTTATAGTTATCATTAATGGACACATGGTGGCCTGATGGTTTTTCACTTTTGGCTCTTAGCAAGAAGTTCCAGGATTCAAACCTGCGTGGGTCAAAAGAGTTGCAGATTGAGTGTGGTACAAACTAAACTACTAAAAGGCCTGTAGGTGTGAATGCATCTATCTGTATGAACCCTGTGATGGACTGGTGACCTGTGGAGGATGTACCCCACCTCTCTCCCTATAGGATCCAGACACCTGAACCTTGAACAGGTTAGGTTTCTTCTCGTGGAGATCATCTTTCAATTTCAGCTATGCAGTATACACTGTAGTTAATTTGTACTTCATTTAAATGTAAACTGGAAGCACACACGATTTTAGACAATCGTTAAGGCCTGCCATTAAACGAGTAAGACTATTTTGTAACACTCCTCATCATTAATATTCATTATTTATATCAAATGCTAGCCTTCCTTTTTCAGATGTGGGAGCAGATGTGTGAATGTTATACCTTAGCTGAAGAAATCATGAAATGGTGAACATGGAAAGAAATATATTACTACAAGCTTCTGGTAAATAAATCTAGACTTTGTGTCTCCATTAGGACTGCTAAATCACACCACAGAGAAGGAAGCAGAGTGATTGATGATTAATCATCCCTGTCTGGTTCCTTAGGGAATCTGCTTGGATGGAAAGAAATTGAAAAAAAATATATTAAAAAGGCCTTTGATGGGAATTTTATCTCAGTCCCTCATGTGAATTTACTCACTACACATGTGGTAAAGCCAGACAAAAGAAACTCGTTGGGAAAACATGTTTTAATACTCAACCTTTTCAAACTGTTTCCAATGAGCAGCTTGAATTCTTTTCACTCCTCAATACACTCGAGAGCATGCAATTAATTTTTGGGTTTGTCTCTACGAACGAGTGATGCTGTTAAAGTCTATGATGCTTCAGCTATGTGAGCGCAGGATTTAAGTCTGGTCTGGCGTTATCAGAGTGTGCGTGGGAGGGAAAGGAATGGCGACAGAGGAGATTTTAGTTATTGCATTTAAACTGACAAGCGGGGAGAGATCAAAAGAAAAGAACATGATGGTGCCGCATCTGGTGATTGCCTGCTGTCCTACAGTCTTACATAATATTGTTGACTGACAAACACGACTCACTTGTGGAGCAGGATGAAAACAGTTTAACAACATCAGAAACATTAATGACAAACCAATGATAATGGTTTGTTTACTGGGCCTGTTTCTTGAACCAGCAGTTAAGTATTTCTCAGGATATATTGGTCCATGGGTTAGACAAAACATTCAGTTACATCTCCCACCTAATAATAAGTAGTGGCATATAAGGACATTAGGCCTGAATTGACATATTTTCTATTTTGATACTCCGCAAAAACAGGAAGAGGATCATCATTTATTATGTCTACCAAAAACCTTTCCAAGTACCACATTGTGAGGATGAGGGAGATATTAGTAGTCTGAGATTACTTAAAGGATTTCCGGACCATGTACAAACCCACTGCAAAGCGAGAGCATATTTCCCCAGATGGAGATTGTACTGATGAATGTTTCCTGTGTGTGTGTGTGTGTGTGTGTGTCGCCAAATCTGGCGCTTTCCAAAGCGATACCATAGCGATTCTGCCTCTCACACATCACACATGACGTAACTCTTCCACACGCCCACACTCCACTTGCTCTCCATCCTTCCCACACTTCTCTCTCACGCTTATCACATACTGAATAGTGAATAGGAATTTATCTACTGCATGTTGTGTGTAAATGTGCATGTGACTATGGAAGGGGGGAGGGGGGGTGGTCTGTTCAGAAATTCTAGATAGATCCTTTTCTTTATTGGGGACATATCATTGCTGTTGAATAATCTTTCTTGTGGCAGAAGGGTGCTCTATGGAGGTGAAAATGTGTTTTCCCTATTTTGTGGTGCAGTGTTCCTCTTGCTCTAGATATACAGACAGACAGACAGATAGACAGATAGATAGATAGATAGATAGATAGATAGATAGATAGATAGATAGATAGATAGATAGATAGATAGATAGATAGATAGATAGATATTTAAATTCTACATACATACTTTCAAGAATCATGGTCAGTTCATGGTTGGACATAAGTCTCTGCATGTCTATTCATCTGGTCTGGAGCTGGAAGGAGAAAAGAAGAAAGCCAGCTAGTTTTTTCTTTCACTTTGACAGTGGCACACAATAACATTGCCCAGATTGTCTCTTCACATCACATCTGCTTTGTAGAAAAACTCTTGTGGGAGAAATGCCAGAATAAGAAGGCCGGCACAGAAGAGACAGGTTACACACACTGAAGAGGTGTGTGTGCCTGTGGGTGTTCACGTCCTGTTACGTACATCTCCATTAAGTATTCTACAAACTAAAATGGAACCAACATCAACAAGCTTTAATTCAGGCCCAAGAGGAAATGTTCAGACCGTGTATGCATAGTGGAGGAATTGCTGCGTACTGAAGAAAGGCGTCTCCTCCAAAATGCATTTTTCTTTTGGATTTTGCCTTACAAGTATTGAGTGATGTCCAAAGATGGAATCTTTATGGATTATATCCAGTATATTGTGCCTGATGGTGTATTAGGTCTGGAGGCAAATGGATGGAGAAATTAGGTTTGCTAAACCGGAAAAGACAAGGAAGTTTGAAAAGGCAATTTTAATGATAGTTCTGTAATTTATTGATTGATTAAGACATGGATGGTTGACATATGTGTGTTGTTTAAGATATATGAGATGGAGACATATGATCTATCAGTGTCTGACAATATTTGTTGTTTGATCATATCAGGTAATATTTTCCAGTGTATATAAAACAGAAATGTGATTATGAGTGTTTTGAAACGATTTTGCATAGAAAATACTTATAGCCATGTGAAATGGAATACAAAGCTTACTGAATACATCTATTATCACTCTCATGGCTCAGCACACTTGGGGCAAAAATCACGATAGTAAATATGTCAACGGTCGCTGAGATGTGGAACATATCACGGGGGGCGGGGGGGGGGGTTAAGTCTTAAGGTCTTCGACGCGGATCACACGTGACTCCGGGGAAATAAATCGCCTTGTCCCCTTTAATTTCAATTTCCGTGCGTGATATATATTGTGATCACCTGTCAGATGCGGCGCCTGCGCACTGGAGTGGGAGGCGGAGTGGATGCTGATCGCTCTCTATCTGCTGCCCTGTGCCCTCCATCCCTTGGCGATCAGACAGACACGGACAGGGGAAATCCGAGGAGCGGTGGGCGAGGATAGGGAGACAGACCTGCTGTTGATGAAGGTACAATTTCCTTCGCTTTCACTGGAATACCGCGCTTTGCGTTTGACATTGTGACCGTGGAGGGTGAACGATGCTCAGCTGCAGGATGGGAGGAGATGAGTAGGGGGGACACAGAGCGGAGATCAGAGGGTATTTCAGGATATTCCACCGATGACATGGCTTTTGCTGTGTTTCCTCGCTTATATAGGCTGGTTTCATGTTCCGGAATGTAGGAGCATTTTGACTTTTCCGATATCTGAACAGACTCCCGGTCAAGGGCACACAAGTAGGTGATAATGTGTTGTTTTTTTGTTTGTTTATTTAAATCTCCGCTCACCCGTGTGCACGGAGCTGTCATCACCTCGCACCCTATGCGGACTAGCATGTTATCGGGTTTAGAGTGGTCGGGCGTAATACATGCCGCTTTTTCATTCGGCTACTACGGTAAAACGCTTTGGATACATCGGATCCACTTCACCGCCTCTGGTTGAACCATCGCTGCCAGTGGAGTGAGCGTAGACACGCTAAACCCAGCTGTTTCATATTTAAAAAAAAACAATTGCTTATCACAGACCGTTATTGCCCTTATTGTTCCTTTTGTAAAGGAAAGTATCAGTATTCACTTCCCATGCATTATTTGATGGGCCCCTACCCGGATGTGCCTGCAGTTTCTCCAGAGAGAGCGCTAGATTTCCTGTTTACTCGTCTTACTGCTGTAAAACACGTCCTGCAAGAGATTTCTCAACCCCCAACACTCGGTGCTATTTTGGTGATGGGTGACATCCGACGATGCGATTAGTGGCGAAAGTCTAATTCTTTGACGGTGGAAGAAAAATGTAACCCGTGAGTCCAACTTGCATAGTCATTTGAATTAGGGTTTGTATAGTAGTCGAGTCTATTAAGAGCTATATCACTCTCCTGTGTTACACATTGGTCAGTATTGTATTGCTGGCTGAAAGGGAGCTCTGAGGTTTGTGTAAGCTGTGATCAACAGTGCGGCTCTGACCCTGTCCATGGTTCTGAAAGCAACAGTCGGAACGGAGTAAATCAACGTGATGTTGAATCGTTAATGGTTTTCTCCATATAAAGGCGGTGATTGCTATGCAAATGATAATCGCTTCAACTGAAATGGAAGTAAATTGTATTTGTCAAGCACTGTAGTGTGTCACAGACTCGGTTTCTTCCCATTCATAGTGTAAATGTAAATTAATATATTGTAAAATGTGCAGTTTGCAGATTTAGATAGAGATGTGTTAGCCATATCATAATATGTATGTGGAGTTATTAGATATTATAATTCTGTCTCAATATGTATAACATGATCAAAAACTCACCTTGGACAGTGAATCAGTTGATGAGTGATATTATGTTTCATCTGCATCCATTATACTTTAGACGCTGTTGCGTCAGGTTTTTTATTTTGTTTACCAGACATCTTATTAGCTCAGACAGTGCAGGAATGTGGTTCACAAATCCTTGTGCTCTCTTTCATTATCCCTCCCTCTTGTCTTGTTCCCTGTCATCTCACACTTCCTCTATGTCTGTTTCTCATGCATTTAGGAAGTCTGATGTAGATGCTGAGCCAGAGGAGAGCCCAGGGAGCAGCAGCAGCAGCAGTGGGGCTGTAGATGCCCTCTCCACAGCTCCGTCACCAGCCCCCCCCCAGGCCTCTGCGGGAGAGCCAGGACCGAGAGGAGACAGCTCCTGCTCTGACTCGGACAGCCCTATAGAGTCCAGCTCCTGCAAGGAGGAGGAGGAGGAGGAGGAGGAGGAGGAGGAGGACACAGACGAAGACCCAACTATGTTCTCCTCCAAATTCCTTAGTGGGGCCAACCCCCTCAATGCCGTGTCCTCTGCTGTGAATAAGTTTAGTTTATTTGGAGATGATGGGGAGGGGGATAAGAATAAGAAAGCACCTTCTCAGCAGGGGGTGAAGCCAACTGGAGAACAGCAGTCAGGAGCAGGCTCAGGCAAAGGCCCTCAACAACAGCAGGGACCACAAAAATCCAGCCAGGGCATCCCTATGCAAAAGGGCCAGCCACTCCCTCAAGAAGGATCACCACAGCTGCATGGGAATGGACAGGCTGGACCCCCAAACAAGCCTGGTGGGCAACAAGCTGCTCCAAAGGCAGGGACACAGGCTGAAGGCCAGCTTAAAGGCGAGCCTCAAAAAAGTCAACCTAAGGGTCCACCACAGAAAGGTTCACCTAAGCCTGGAGCTCAACAACAGTTTGGGAAGAGTGGAGCTCAACCAGGTTCTCCAAAAGCATCATCCCAACAGGTTCCACCTAAGACAGGGATGCAACAACAAGGGCCTGCTAAGACTGGTGCACAACAACAACCTGCAAAGATTGGGGTGCAAGAGTCCACAAAGGTTGCCTCACAAATAACTGGCTCACAACAAGCGTCACCTGAAGTAGGAACTCAACAGCGGGGGTCACCAAGAATTGAACAACAAAAACAGGGCTCACCTAAACTTTCACAGCATCAACAAGATTTACCTAAAGTTGCACAGCAGGGCTCATCTAAAGTGGGACAGCAACAGCAAGGCTTTAAGGCTACAACCCAGCAGCATTCCTCCGACAAGCCTGGGTCACAACAACAAGGCCCTAAGGGACCTGGTACACCTGGCCTGCGAGCAGGGTCTTCAGCACCGGGACTAACCAAAGCTGGACCTCAGTCAAAAGCAGTAGCTAAGTCCCTCTGCCCAGTGTGTAACACAACAGAACTAAATATGGCCACCAAGGAATCGCCTAACCATAAAACCTGTTCACAGTGTAAAACTGAAGTGTGCA
Source organism: Cebidichthys violaceus (assembly GCF_023349555.1). Classification (NCBI taxonomy): domain Eukaryota; kingdom Metazoa; phylum Chordata; class Actinopteri; order Perciformes; family Stichaeidae; genus Cebidichthys; species Cebidichthys violaceus. Next base: position 11,818,809 of record NW_027176483.1, read on the forward strand.
GCTTGTGTGGCTTCAGCCCTCCAGACTCTGATGTAAGTAATGATTTTTCTTATGTATGATTTTTATTTAATTATATATACTTTGTTCAAACTAAATGTGCATGCATTGTATTCACTGCAGTCATAGTAGTACAGTGTTCATTCCTGAAAGTTCATTTAACATGAAGCTTTACTGCATTATATGACATTGATTTACAATTGCAAACCGCACTATATCCATCTATATATTATATTACTATATTATTATACTAATTTTAACGAATTGAATTAAGAGGAAATTAACAACAAATGAATTACATTTGCATGGCTAAATGTGTGTTGAAATTATTACATTTTATTCTATTTTTGTGAACTGCAGTTTTTTTTTCGTATACTTTACATGCATTAATATGTCATCATTGTAATTTTTTTAATAGGGACGTGAGTGGCTTTGTCTTCCGTGCCAGATTCAGAGAGCTCAAGGAGCTTCTGAACTTCAGGGAGCTTCCATTAGAAAGCCCACGCCCAACAAAGTTTCTACTGCTCAAAACCAGACACCATCTCCTGCTGCACCTGTCAAAAAAGAGATGTCAGCACCAGGCTCACCTCAGAAAATGCAGTCTACTTTGGCAAAAGTGCCAGCCAAGGGTGAAGCTGCTAAAGGTCCAGAAAGTCAAAAACAGGCCAGCCCAGCATCTGTTCAGAAAATGACACCTGAGACCCAGCGTACATCAGGGTCTCACAAACCAGATCAAGCTAGTCAAAGTGGACGCAAGCAAAGCAGTGCCCAGCAAGAGTCAGGAGGATTATTTGGCTTGGGTGGTGTTAAAACTGAAGCTGCAAAGCCTGAAGAATCAGTGACTGGAAAGATGTTTGGTTTTGGTTCCTCCATTTTCAGTTCTGCATCTACTTTGATAGCCTCAGCTGTTCAGGATGAGCCTAAAACCACACCACCAGTATCTCCCAAAATGCAGTCTACAAAAGAGACCAAACCAGCTACTGTCCAAAAGTCAGTGAAAGACAAGACACAAGAGCAACCCCAGCAGGCAAAGGCTAATCCAGCAAGACAGGTCAAAGTGGACAAAGAGCCATCAGAGACTCCAAAGGCAGCAGAAGCCACCCACAGCGTTCCTAAAGGAGGTCACTCCACTTGTCCACTCTGTAAGATGGTGCTCAATATGGGCTCGAAGGATCCTCCAAACTACAACACCTGCACTGAATGCAAAAGCACTGTCTGCAACCAATGTGGATTTAACCCCATGCCAAATGTCAATGAGGTAGGACACATGTGATATTGATAAAATTAACTAACTAAATGAATGAATACTTGTAGAAAAAGAGGAAGGAAAGGAAGTATTTTAAATTGGATTTTTTTTTAAAGTTACATACATCACTATATAATTTTATAATTTTGGAAACAAATTGTTATTGTTTCCTGAGAGAACTTGTTTCTAAAGAACCTGTGGCTGGTTCAGTTACATGATTGCCACCAAAGTGTTCATTACTTGGATACAGAACTGTAGCACAAACATGATACTTGTAAATTAAGCTATTTGAAGCTGTTCAGTTCCCTTTTGATGTTCAGAGTGGTTGCTTAAGCAATTTTCATTTCATTATTTGGGGTGTTATTCCTAAATAGTATAACTCAAATACATGAACAGATGACATGGCAGCAATATTTTTTAGGCTACAGACTTATGACAGAGGCATGTTTGAGATATTATATAGAATGTGTTTTTCTCATAATGTAATTATTGGAGTGGTATCTGTCTTCTTTTTTTTTTTGGAGGGGGGGCAATGTCAAATCCTTGGACTAAAGTTGCAATGCTGTGAAGTCATTTTCATTCCATATCCTACTCACAGTGCCTCTAGTCTCGAAACAGCAAGATGGCTGGCTCTGTGTCAGAACCTAGGCCAGACCTGGCAGATGAGGGCTAGACACACATACAAATGCAACTCCACATACCTTTAGTTTCACTGTTGTTTGCGTTAAGCTGAGGGCCTAAAAATAGGGCTAGGATGCAGAAGGTTAACTCTCATCGAAGTAAAAAAAAATAGTGCTAGAAATAAAAAAAATTGGGGTAATTATATTACCATTATTGCATGGTCTCATATAATTTTAAAATAATTGATTCAACGCTCTTGGAAACCAGTTTATCATTTAAACTGTTAATCTCATGGTAATTGTCTCGCAGGGAATACCACATACAAGGTAAATGGACATGGCATAGTGACACTCAAAGGACTTGACATTTGACTCTGTAATTCAATGCACAGTTAGTAAGCTACCTTGCCAAGGACAGTCCAAGGCTACTTGATCTTATGATACTGCTTACTCAACTAATGGCTAAAACAGTGGTAAACCAAGATCAGGATGGGGAGATCCTCTTTTGCATTTTGAAAGCACTCTGTGAAAGTGGTTGTTTTATATAAATATAGTCTAAACCACTGAAACTTTGGTCACTTGGTTTACTTTTTTATGAGCTTTCATTAGCACTTTTGTCCTAATGGAATTAGTTGATTTAATTAAACACATTTAATGAAATACAAACATCGTATATGAAATGTTCTTGATACTGCGGCAAATAATGGATATAACCAGAGTCTGCTCACTGTGGCCATGGCTCACTGTGGCCATGGTTCTTTGTGTGTGTGAGAGTGTGTTTTTCTGTTTAGATTGGGACGCCTCAACTCCTAGATTCTCTATTACTTTTTTAGTTTATTTTTTAAACATGTACATGTATAATTTGTTTGTTTTTTGTGTTTCTTAAGGGAAAGGAGTGGCTTTGTCTAAACTGCCAGATGAAACGAGCTGCCAGCGGAATTGAACCTCAGAAAGACACATCTTTGGTCAATCAATTCAAAAAAACTACTCCAGCACAGCCTGCACTACAAAAGACATCTGCACCAGGCTCTCCTCAGAGGAAAATATCTACACCTACAGCACAAGCAGTCAAGACTGACACTGCTAAAGGACCAGACAGTTATAAACAGGCTAGTCCAGCTACCGGTCAGAAAACACCTCAGGAGAGCCTGACGACAGCTCAGAAACAACCAGACCAGACAAGCCAAACTGCACAAAAGCATGGGCATGCCACAGCAGCTACACAGCAAGAGCCAGGAATGTTCTTTGGTTTTGGTGGTTCTAAAAGTCAGCCCGATCCTGCAAAGCCTGCAGTGACTGGGAAAATGTTTGGTTTTGGTTCCTCCATCTTCAGTTCCGCATCTACTTTGATAACCTCAGCTGTTCAAGATGAGCCCAAAACTACACCACTTTCTCCCAAAATGCCTGCTGCAAAGGACTCTAAATACCCCACTGCCAAGAAATCAGAACAGGAGAAGAAACCAGAACAACCCCAGCAGGCCAAGAGTTCTCCATCAGTACAGCTGAAAGCGGACAAACTTCCATCAGAGCCGCCAAAGAAAGCATCATCTTCCCAAGTTGTTTCCAAAGCAGGCCAGTCTACCTGTCCTCTATGTAAAGTGGAACTCAACCTGGGCTCTAAAGATCCTCCCAACTACAACACCTGTACCGAGTGCAAACACACTGTCTGTAACCAATGTGGTTTTAATCCCATGACAAATGTTAAAGAGGTAAGTTAAGAGTACTGTATATTACAGAAAGGTTATTTGAACAGTGATAGTTGCTTTTGTGTAATTACTGTAATTAATATATTGATAGAATTATATTAGAAGTAATAACATTTCAATTGTACAACAACAATGATCTAAATTTTACTGTTTAACTGTTTGCTCAAATATAGGAAAAGGAGTGGTTGTGTCTCAACTGCCAGATGCAGAGAGCACTAGGAGCATCCGAGCCTCCAGGAACTCCCATGATGAAACTACTGGCCTCACCAAATAAAGTCCCTGCACCGGCCAATACCATAAATAAGGAAACTCCCCCACTAGATAAACCTCAAAAGAAAGACATTCAAAGAGCTGCTGAATCAAAGAAGACCTCTGCACCAGGCTCCCCTCAGAGGAAACCACCAACACCAGCAGAGCAGCCAGCAAAGTCTGAAGTCATCAAAGGATCAGAAAGTCAGAAACAGGTCAGCCCAGCTCCTGGTCAGAAAACTCCAATGCAAGGCCGTAAGACAGGTCCTCAGAAACCACAGGACCAGACAAGTCAAACTGGAAGTAAGCAGAATAATACTACCTCAACTACACATGAGGAATCCGGAGGGTTCTTTGGATTTGGCAGTCCAAAACCTCAACCTGATGGCACAAAGCCTGCTGAATCACTGGGTGGAAAAATGTTTGGCTTTGGTTCCTCCATCTTCAGTTCTGCATCCACTTTAATAAACACAGCTGTCCAAGATGATTCCAAAACAACCCCACCATTGTCTCCCAGGATGCCTGCTGCAAAGGCAACCAAATCTCAGCTTGCTGAGAAACAAGAAGAAGAGAAGAAATTGGAGCCCATGACCTCTCCATCCCATCAAGCCAAAGTAGAAAAAGCTTCATCAGGGCCTTCAAAGAATGCAGCTGTTTCCCCAGTTGTACGAAAGGCAGGCCAACCTACCTGTCCACTCTGTAAGGTGGAACTCAACTTTGGCTCTAAGGATCCTCCAAACTACAACAAGTGCACTGAATGCAAGAACGACGTCTGTAACCAATGTGGATTTAATCCAATGCCAAATGTATCAGAGGTAATAACAGCAAATAATTTAATTGAATTTTGATATACAATAAAATATAAAATTATGAAGGGTAAAAGTAACATATGGCAACCCATAATTTAATAGGAATACACCATGATCTATAAAGTACATATCTTGAAATAGTGAAATGATTGCATGCTGGTGTTGTAAATGTTTCATATTTTGATTTCAATTTAAATATTTTTTTCTTTTTGTAGGTAAAAGAATGGTTATGCCTGAACTGTCAGATGCAGAGAGCTCTTAGTGCATCTGAACTCACAGGAACTCTTTTGACACCTCACAATACAGCTAACAAAATTCCTCCATCGGCTGTGCATCAGAAGATAACAGTTCCCAATCAAGTGGAAACTCTAAAGAAGGAGTTATCAAAATCGGGTGCACCTTCAAAGATAGAGACTCCAGTGCCTGATGTACTTCAAAAGAAGGGAAGTCCGACACCAGGTTCTCCTCAGAAGACACAGGCAACAAAGGCTACTAAAGGACCAGAACGTGACACACAGGCTAGCACTACTCCTGGCCAAAAAACTACTCTGGATATCCGGGGGGCATCAGCTTCTCAGAAACCAACTGACCAGGCAAGTGAACTAAAACAGAGTAAGGTCAACCCGGATACAAAGCATGAGCCAGGAAACCTATTTGGCTTGAGTGGTCCTAAAACAGAGCCTGATGCCTCAAAAACAACAGAGTCAGTGACTGGGAAGATGTTTGGCTTTGGTTCTTCCATTTTCAGCTCAGCATCAACTTTGATATCATCCGCTGTTCAGGAAGAATCACGTACTACACCACCAAGCTCTCGTAAGATGTCTGCACCAGCACAAGTCTCGCCCAAGATGTCTGCAGTACCCAATATTTCTCCAAAAACTACACCGTCAGTTTCCCCCAAAATGTCCCCAGCAAGAGAACCCAAAACCCTGGATAAGAAACCAGAAGAATTCCACCTGAACAAACATGACAAAGCTCCATTACAGCCACCAAAGGCAGCAACAACCTCCAAAACATCTCCCAATGCAAGCCAGGCCACCTGTCCACTGTGTAAGGTTGAGATTAACATCAGCTCCAAGGACCTTCCAAACTACAACACCTGCACTGAGTGCAAGACCACTGTCTGTACCCAATGCGGATTTAACCCAATGCCTATGGGCAAGGTAAGTTAATAAGCAATACATTATTTCTTAACATACTGTATGCATTTATACTATAATCTGTGATCTGTGGTCTTTTTTACAATTACCTCATTGACCAGTAGTGCAGTTTTGAAGAGTCTGTTTCTCTAAATACTCATGTTGTTGTCAATTACTGCAATGCTCAATTCCAAAGCAACACATAACTGGTGTCTACTGTATTTTAGGCAAATGAGTGGCTATGTCTTAACTGTCAGATGAAAAGAGCAGTTGGAGCATCTGAGCCACCAGGGCCTCTCACATCAAGGTCCCAAACATCTACTAGTAAAGTTACTTCACCTGTTGCAGTCCAGTTGAAAGATTCTCCAAAACCAACCACACCTCAAAAGAAGGACGGTCCAGGCCCTGCTGTATTAAAGAAGGAGACTTCAGAACCAGTCTCACCACAGAGAAAACAGTCACCATCTGTTCAGTCAGTGAAACCTGAAGCTGCTTCTGTACCATTGAAACAGGCCAGTCCAGCGCCTGATCATGAAAGACCACAGGAAATACAGAAGGCAGGTAAAAAAAAGCCACCAGATCAGGCAAGCCAACCTGGAAGCAAGCAACCTGATTCTGCAAAGCTTGCAGAGTCAGTAACAAATAGGCAGACTGAACCTAAGCAGAGTGATGCCTCAGCAGCAACACAGCAACAGGCAGGAGGCTTCTTTGGTTTCAGTGGTGGTAAAGCTCAACCCGAACCTGGAAAGCAGGCAGAGTCAGCGACTGGTAAAATGTTTGGCTTTGGCTCTTCAATCTTCAGTTCCGCATCTACTTTGATAACCTCAGCCGTTCATGACCAACCCAAAACTACTCCTCCAGTGTCTCCCAAGATGTCTCCTGCAAAAGAGATCAAGTCTCCCAGTGCCCATAAGCCTGATCAGCAGAAGAACACAGGGTCATCCCAGCAGACCAAGACACCTCCATCAGGACAGGCCAAATTGAGCAAAGCCCCATCAGAGCCTCCAAAGGCCGCAGCAGCGTCCCAAGTAGCTGTCAAACCAGGCAAATCTACCTGTCCACTCTGTAAGGTGGAACTCAACGTGGTTTCCGAAGATCCACCCAACTACAATACCTGCACTGAATGCAAGAACATTGTCTGTAACCAGTGTGGATTTAACCCTATGCCAAATGAAACAGTGGTAAGACTAGACAAAACTAATATATGTTTCATTACAACTTAATTTTACATTTCACTGCTGACAGACTTAAAATATTTGAAAGTGTCCCTTGCTTGATCTTCATTGTGTTTAAATCATACATGCTTTTGCTCATTATTTCCTGGGAATATTAAAGATTGGAATCCCCATTTACTCATTGTAACTAGATTTACAGGTGCTGAAATATAACTGAACATCAATATAAAACATAATTGCACACAGATTACCTAACAGTTTATAATGAAACCTTTTTTCTGTGGGGGTTTTTTTAGGTAAAGGAGTGGCTGTGTCTGACCTGCCAGATGCAGCGTGCTGTAGGCACAACACAGCCCAAAGGAGTTACTTCTGTCAACTCCCAGATACCTGCAAAACCCCAAAAGAAAGAAATCATCAACCCAGCCGAACCTGAAAACAAAGACTCACCTCAGAGGAAACTTTCTGTTGCAGCACAGCCAGCTACAGCCAAAGCTGCTAACAAGCCAGAGGGTCAGAAACAGCCCAGCCCAGTTCATTCTCAGAAGAGGCCACAGGAGCCTCAGAAAACACCAGGCCCTAATAAGTCACCAGACCAGAGACGGCAAACTGAATGTAAGCAGAGTAATGCCACAGCAGCATCAAAGCAAGATACCGGAGGCTTCTTTGGTTTTGGTGGTGGTAAAACTCAACCTGTTGGTGCAAAGCCAGCAGAGTCAGCGACTGGGAAAATGTTAGGCTTTGGTTCTTCCATCTTCAGTTCTGCATCCACTTTGATAACCTCAGCTGTTCAGGACCAGCCCAAGACTACTCCACCAGTTTCTCCCAAAATGTCCCCAACAAAAGGGATCAAATCCCCTGATGCCCAGAGGAAAGAACAACAGACAAAGACAGAACAACCCCAGCAGACCAAGACACCTCCATCAGCACAGACCAAAGTGGACAAAGCTTCATCAGAGCCTCCAAAGGCTGCAGCAGCCTCCAAAGCCATTGGCAAACCAGGCCATTCTACCTGTCCACTCTGTAAGGTCGAACTGAACATGGGGTCCAAGGATCCACCTAACTACAACACCTGCACTGAATGCAAGAACACTGTCTGTAACCAGTGTGGATTTAACCCCATGCCAAATGTGTCAGAAGTAAGTAAGATTTGCTCAAGATGTGTATATTAATGATGTTTATTTTGTATAATATCTACATTTTATATGGGTTTAATTTTACATAAAAAATATATAATTGCTCTCCAAAAATATATAATGTGGTGTACCGAAGATAAAATGTAGAAATGCATACATAGATGCCATTGTGCTGTACTATGATGTAATTGTACAAAACCTTTTTATGTTTAATAGTCACACTTACTCAATATAATATGGTTTTCCCCTTAGATGAAGGAGTGGTTGTGTCTGACATGTCAGATGCAAAGAGCTCTCAAAGCAGCCGAATCAGTAGAGCCTCCATTGATGAAACCTCAGGCATCACCAAACAAAGTGTCGACACCTGCTGTTGCCCAAAAAGAGGTCACTACCAATCAAAAGAAAGACATTATTTTCACACAAAAGGTAGAAATGCCAGAAAATAATCCAAAGGACTGTCCAACACCAGGTGCACCACAAAAGGAAGAAGAAACTACACCTTTAATTCAAATAGACATCACCCAAACATCAACCACTGCCTCAACACCTGCAAAAGAGACCCCAGGTACTGTTTCAGCCCCCACAAAGGTGGAGAAAGCGGCTTCACCACCTACCAAGGAGATTCCAACCTCTTTTGCACATCCCATCAAAGAGACGACAGCTGTAGTTTCAGAACTCAGTAAACCATTGCCTGCTCAAGCTCCTCCTGTCAACACAGATATTGTAATTTCTCTCCAGAAGAAAAAGGATTTCACTCAACCAAGTTCCCCTGCACCTAACAAAGTATCAGAAAAGAAAGAGGACAAAGCTGAAATAGTTCAGAAAGCAGCTGATAAACCAGTCACATCCTCTGATGAAGTACAGCCCCCAAAAGCCCTAAATAAAGAATCAAACTCTGTTGAAACATCCCTTGCCAAATCTGCTCCACCAGCAGCACAGCCAACAAATCAAGAATCAGGAGGTTTCTTCAGCTTTGGTAGTCCTAAATCTCAGCGTACTGCCTCAAAAACAACTGAAGCTGTGACTGGGAAGATGTTGGGATTTGGTTCATCCCTCTTCAGCTCAGCATCTACCTTGATAACAACTGCAGTTAAAGAGGAGTCCCGCACAACACCACCAAGTTCCCGCAAAATGTCTGCCCCAGCGCAAGTCTCTGGCAAGATGGCAACGTCACCGATTTCTCCAAAGTCCAGCCCCCCAGTTTCTCCGAGGATGGCTCTAGCAAAGGAGGCCAAACTGCCTGCTGCTCAGAAACCACATCCGGATAATATACCAGACCAACCTCAGCAGGCCAAGGAACCCCCATCAGTACAGGCCAAAGTTGACAAAGATCCATCAGACCCTTCAAAACCAGAAGCCTCCCAAGCTGCTACCAAAGTAGGCCAGTCTACTTGTCCACTCTGTAAGGCGGAACTTAATATGGGCTCCAAAGATTTTCCCAACTACAACACCTGCTGTGAATGCAAAACCGCTGTCTGCAACAAATGTGGATTTAGTCCTATGCCAAATGTAGCAAAGGTAAATAAATGGTTGTAGCATTCTGCATTTTTTGTCAGCAGACAGTTGTTCTGCTTTATGTTCATACATGGCAATGGTACAAGTCACAGGTTTAATTTTGGGTTGACATTTTGAAATACAAAAGTATTGTTAGTTGCAAATTGACATGTTCCCATGCCCTTTTAATTAATTTAATGTAAATTGAAATTTGCTCCTCGTTTATCTGTTGTCACTTCCAGTTAAACAAAGTATTTATTTGGATCAATACAACAATTTTTTGAGTGTTTGTCAATAACAAATGCAAGAAATGTTACTCATTTGTTTGTTTGTTGTTTGTTTTTCAGGCGAAGGAATGGCTTTGTCTCAACTGCCAGATGCAAAGAGCACTTGGAACTTCTGAACCTCCAGGCCTTCCCATGATAAAACCCCAACCTTTACCAAGCAAAGAGGGTCCTCCTGCCACACAGAAGAAAGAGAACCCAATGTCAAATTCTCAGGAGGACATCCATAAGCCAGCCACACCCAAAAATGAGCTTGCTATTATTGCCACAACCAAGGAAACTGAATCCCCAGCCCTTGGTCCACCAACAAAGAAAGTTACCCCTGCAGCTGCTTCATTGCCTGACAAAACTGCTCCATCCACTACCACACAGACTGATGTTTCACCAGCTTTACAAAAGCCTTCTGAAGATAAACACAAAGGACAACCTACTACACCCCAGCAACAGCCCCCCAAAGCTGTAACATCTGCTCCTCCACCAGATCAAGAGGCAGAAAAGCCATCCCCACAACAGCCTCCAAAAGCTGTGACCTCTATTGGTAAGTCTGCTCCTCCACCAGATCAACAAGCGGGAGAGCCACCCCCAAAACAGCCTCCAAAAGCTGTGACTTCTATTGCTAAGTCTGCTCCTCCACCAAATCAACAAGCGGGAGAGCCACCCCCAAAACAGCCTCCAAAAGCTGTGACTTCTATTGCTAAGTCTGCTCCTCCACCAGATCAACAAGCGGGAGAGCCACCCCCAAAACAGCCTCCAAAAGCTGTAACTTCTATTGCTAAGTCTGCTCCTCCTCCAGATCCAGAGGTAGAAAAGCTACCTCCACAACAGCCTCTAAAAGCTGTGACTTCCATTGCAAAGTCTGTTCCTACACCGGATCGAGAAGTGGGAAAGCCACCCCCACAACAGCCTGCTAAAGTTGGTACCTCTCCAGCCAAATCTTCCACACCATCAGCTCAGCCTGCAAAACAGGCATCAGGTGGCTTATTTAGTTTTGGTGGTCCTAAAACACAGCCTACACCAGCAAAGTCTGCTGAGTCAGTGACTGGAAAGATGTTTGGCTTTGGGTCATCTTTCCTAAGCTCTGCATCCACTTTGATAACCTCAGCTGTCCAGGATGAACCTAAGACGACACCACCAACTCCACATAAGATGTCTACTATAGCCCATGACTCACCTAGAACTACACTGGCAGCCTCCCCTAAAATGTCACCTGCAAAGGACACCAAGCCACCTGCTGTCCCGAAAACTGAGGAGAAGAAACCAGAGAAACTACAGCAGGAAAAGACTCCTCCAACAGTACAACCCAAAGTGGACAAAGCTTTACCAGAGGCCCCCAAGGTACAAACAGACATCCAAGGTGCTCCAAAAGCAGTTCCAACCATCTGTCCACTTTGTAAGGTCAACCTCAACATGGGCTCCAAAGATCCTCCCAACTACAACACTTGCACAGCATGCAAGACTACTGTCTGCAATCAATGTGGATTTAATACAATGGCAATTGTGGCAGAGGTAAGTCACTGTCCCTACAAGTCTTTGCCACTGAAACATTTTTTGACATACATTGTTTTGTTAACCTCATGGTTTGTACTGTACAACAGGTTTATTCTGTCTATCCTATCAATATCATAATTGCCAAACCAACATGAATTAGGAATCAACCGATTGCATCTTTATAATAGGCATGATTTTAGTCGATATGAATTAAAGATCCGTGAATATACATGAAGGTGCTTAAAGTGGTTGAATATTCTCTGTACTCTTTTAGTTATGAAATTACTTAAAATGTGTCCTGTAAAACATTTGCCTCTTGGTTTGACAACAATGATACTTACATTATATTTAACTTTTTTTCAGGTGAAAGAATGGCTTTGTCTGAACTGTCAGATGCAGAGAGCCCTAGGAGCATCTGAGCCAACTGGACATCCTGTTTTGAAACCACAGACCCCCCCATGCAAGGTTCCTGGTTCTGAACTGAAGGATATACTGACGTTAGTCCAGCAGAAGTCTACAGAATCTACAGCAGTCAAAAAAGAGGTCACTCAAGCAACTCCACAGAAAAAAGAAACCCCCAAACTTGAGGCTCCAGAGCCGATTGCAGTCCAACAGACGGAGACACCACAACGAGTTTCTGTGCAAAAGACGCAGGTCCTTTCGGGTACCGAACAAGGGCAGGGCCAAGGCCAGAATGTGGCTGGCCAGCAGCAACCTGTTGAAAAATTCCCACAAGTACAGCTTTCGCAAACTCTAAAGCCAGAAGTTAAGGCTGGTCTTGCAAAACAAGAAGTTGGAAAAACACCACAACAGTCCATAAAATCTGCAACCCTTCCTGACAAATCTGGACCTCCACCAGTTCAGCCTGCTAAACAGGAGTCAGGAGGCTTTTTTGGCTTTGGTGGTCCTAAAACACAACCTGCTGCTGCAAAGCCTGCTGAGTCAGTGAGTGGGAAGATGTTTGGTTTTGGTTCCTCTATCTTCAGTTCTGCATCTACATTGATAACCTCAGCTGTTCAGGTGGAACCTAAAACTACACCACCTACTCCACGTAAGATGTCCACTACATCCAGTGTCTCTCCTAAAGCTACACCACCTACTCCACGTAAGATGTCCACTACATCCAATGTCTCTCCTAAAGCTACACCACCTACTCCACGTAAGATGTCCATTACATCCAGTGTCTATCCTAAAGCTATACCTCCAGTTTCTAAGATTCCAGCTGCAAATGACTCCAAACCACCTGCTGCAGGAAAATCAGAGCCACCTCAACAGGCCAAGCCTGCACCATCAGCAGAGGCCAAAGTAGAGAAAGCTCCACCACAACCTCCAAAATCTACAGAAGTGACCCAAGTTGCTCCTAAAGCAGCTCTGTCCACCTGTCCACTCTGTAAGGTCGACCTCAACATGGGCTCCACAGATCCTCCCAATTACAAAACCTGCACCGAATGCAAGAACACTGTTTGCAACCTTTGTGGATTTAACCCCATGCCCCATACAGGAGCGGTAAGTGCAATATATTACATTCCACATGTCATTTTCAGTTACATTTTTTTTAGGTTTGGTAAGTTTTCCTTGCTGTTTAGTGTTCATTCTTTCGCAGTCAAGGACACATTCTTTTTGGTTGGAGTATGCTAGCAATACCATTGATTTTTAGTACTTTTTTCTTTTTACTTTGTGGAATAAGAGTGTAAAGAGTGGATAATTAGGAGATTGTTGGTCATACAGCTTCACTTATATTAAAAATGTGGTACACAATTTTACCCCATTGTTGATTTGATTTCTTCAAAAGCATGTATTCCAAGTGTGGTGGAATAACAGATGAACATGCCACAGCCGAGAAAATATACGTAGGGAGAGCTTGATTGAATTGGTTTTCAGACTATGACTGAAGAAGTCTGTGTGTGTGTAGTTAATTAATGTAATCTATTTTAATTAATGAACAAAGAGTTCTCAGACTAAATTAAAAACATACCAAAATGCAGGCTATGTGGTGGTTGCTTTCAGTCAACTAGAGTGGCCCGAGTTATTACGTAACAGCTCATGAGAAGGCAGCTTCAGCAGACCGGCAGCACTGAAAATGTATAAAAGTGATTGAGGGTTGTGCAACAGCATTAGTGAGATGGGATCTGCTGCCACAGCTGCCAGGGAATCTCCAGCCTCTGTGAGAGATCTGAGATGGTACAGCCCTGTGGTATGCCAATAAGCAGAGGTGAAACAGATTAAGTCCAACACAACACTGTGCAGTACATAAGAGCTGCAGACATTTCCTTTCAGGCCATCTGCTCACTCACAGATCTGTGGCGCCATATCATTCTACAGTTTCCCCTTTGTTTTATGTGGGTGGCAATTGCACAAGATGCATGATTGTGTACACTATGAAGCTTTTTCATATCCTATATGTTCTTCTCTGAACAGCTAACATTACCCTGTAGGGTTAGTCTGTTTTCCTTGCAAACAGTATTAGCAGTTAATGCCTTGAATAATTAGTTGGATGGATTTTGTCAGATCCATCTTGTGAGTGTTTTGGTGAAAACATTAAAGTTATTTCAATGGTCAATTTAAAGGTGTTCAAATGATATAACACTGCATGGCAAGTATTTATGAAACAGTACAGTTCAATAATGTGCCATGACAGTCATGTTAATAATTTTACTGGAGGCTTTCGAATAAGGTTAATGTTGATGCTAATACTTTCATAATGTGAAATCCTATTAAACAAGTGACAAAGTTGGTTACATTAAATCAGAGAAATATGTAAAAAGATATTCTTTTTGACCTTTTAATACATTTAGGGCAATATGTTATTTCTACTTTCTATGAAAGACAAAGTATTTCTGTCTGACAGTTAAGAGTTGACAGTTGAGACTGGGGACAATGTTTTTGAATCCTTTACTCTCAGTAAACAACAAAACTCATCTCTGTAGGGATTGAGTGGCTGTAAGCATTATTTTTTTTCACTTTTCTTTATTACTGCTTTTAGTTGGGTTTTCCGGGGACAGATTACCACACGCTCAGCCCAAATGGCATATTATTGTGGAGAAACAGAAAACAAATAGAAACAGAAGAGATGTGGTTCTCATGTAATTGTCACATTTTTTGTGAACACTAGAGAGGGGGAAGAGCTTTAGAAGATGTTTAAGGAGGAAGGGACAAGTGTGGATGATTGCTGCTGTGTGTACAACATTGATTCATTCCTCTTACTATAATAGCCACGGCAAAAAGAAATAGCTTGGCCTTAACACCACTGGATGAGGATGAGCTGCCATACTTATTGCTGTCCTACGACCTGCTTTATCCAAAGGGGCTGTGCCTGTCTACTATGAATGTGTGTGGCTTTTTAGTTGAAGGGCAAAAATGTCTCCTTTTAAAATATAAGAAGGACCTGTAAGGTTCAAAAGATGAGAAGGCCACTTTAGGCAAAGTGAGTGCTTGCAGCAAGTCTATCCATTTTTCCTTTTTCCTTTTCTGCTTCAGCTGATGCCATCAAAAGCCTGTGAGTGACTGTTGGCTTATAAGTAGGACACACGTGTGTCGTGCTTTGCTTTGTGTGTGACGAGGCAGCATGAATGATATTTTCTCAGTCATTTTCTAAAACGTTATGTGCCTGTATCTTTCGCCTGAAATGTCGTTTGATTTTCCACTACAAAGCAATGTGTACCTTATATGTTGTCTTAAAGTAATAGGTTATTATAAGATCCATTTGAGAAATCCACTGATAAATGTTCTGCAAAGCTTCCATGAGAGACTGACCACAGACCGGTGGCCCCATGATAAGGTGGAGACACCCCCTGGTGCACCCAGTGACTGTGTTAAAAATATCCACTCTGTGGAGAGACCAAACACTGCCTACCTGCTGCATCCCTTCTCTTTTTTCACAGCCTCTTTTGGGAAGTGCAATGAAGCTAGCATTGCTAAAACATTGACCATTATGTTACATTAGTAAATTTTTTAAATAGGGTTTCATCAGTGTGAACATATAGTTGTAATAATTAATTGCCACTGCTCTCAGTTGTTTTTCATTATTGTATTACTTTATTGGCTTTTGAAAGAACAGAGGATGTTTGCTGTTTCATGACATTATTATGGTGTGACACTTATCACTCAAGCTGCAAAGATTTTCCTGAATATGAGAAAATGACGCTGCTATTTTAATACATGCTATGGCTTTCTGTCAGAGGGAAGGAATAGGACCTCATTTAAGAGGTTTGACTTTGTTAATGCACTTCCTAGTGTCTTTGCTTTCTATCTCGGCCACACCCTCTCACTCCCTCTTCTACCTCAATCTTTATCCATTGCATCCTGCCATGAACAGGAAGGTTGCTGAAGCATCATTTGTCAGAATGGAAAAAGAAGAGGGTGTATTTCCTTGTCTTTAGAATAAAGCACTCTGCTTATTACAGATTAGTAGGTCAATGTTCTCTATTATCAGAGGGCTTGATTTATGAGGAGTTCTGCTCTGTAGGGGCCCCTGAAAGCAAAGTATATTAGCCAGCTACAGTTTTTGCCAAAGGCATCTGCCAGAAAATCAATAAGAAACTTACCAGCTCTAGAATCAACATCACTGAAGAGAGGCTGAGAAATTGTGGTGTAGTCCACAGTTCAAAGACCATCCCTTCCATCTAGCCATTATAAAATGTAAATTTCAGGAACATTGATACACAGTGACTGGTGTATCATAAGACAAATTACGAGATTGATTCATTAGGGGCAAAAAATGACAGGCTTTGCTGTTAAGAGCAGTTTGATAGATGTTCGGGCATTTAAATACGATTTACAATGTCTTTGTTGAACCACACACACTTACTATACCCAAAGCTGATAGTGAACTAGATGTATTCCCCTTGTCAGATATCCATAATGCATGGTTGTCCCAAATGTGTATGTAGGATTTGAAAACTAATAAACACATTTGTGTATAAATACAAAATATTATGGTATCTTAAAAAGTCAAATTTTGAAGGTAATCTGTGCCCAAAGTGAATGGGTTAGTTCCCCAAGGTATTGCATTAATGCAGAATGTCTTGCTGTAAATAATGTTAAGTGGGCATTTCTTTATAAAGCTCAGCAGATCCAGCCTAATGCAGCACGCCTGTGTGTCAAGAGCATAATTTCCTGACTGCTGTCATTGTGAAGGTTTGGTAATCCAGCTCAGGCTAATCATAGGGAGCAGCCTCTCCCACAACTCTCTGCTTGGGGCTCCTGCTCTTTACTCATAAAACAGATTTAATTAGACAAAAGGATGATGGCGACTTTCCAAACCCTGTGGCTCTGATGCATGGCTCTGAGACTGTGTGGCTGTGAGGCCGTGACTGGCACTGAAGGGGAATGTGATGGGATTATGTCTTTTTGTTGACAGAGATTTTTTTGGGATTTTTTTTATTGCAGTCTGATTCATAATTAGGTTAAGGTTAAATGAGTTATCATATGTAAGGTTGATACAGTGGTGGTGTGTGAATGTATATTTTTGATAATTTGTTTTGGCAAAATATTTGGTATATAATATTGGATTCTTCTGTGATTGCTCTGTCCATCTGTTTATCTGTTTTGTCCGTTATCATGCTGAGATTTAGACCTGTGTAATACCAGCACCTGGAGAGGTGTGAGGGGCAGAACCACATTTAGATTGCATGAGAGGGAGAATACAGTAGACCAGCAGAAAGGCTCAGGAATGCACGGCCATGGCCATCTGTGAACAGTGCTGTTTCATTCTTCTCTATCAATCTCTCTTGATAGCTCTTTCAAGATGTTCCTTTTACAAGGAAGCAGAAGTAAATTGGGGAATAGGCCAAAATGTTTAATGAGTTATGCAAATGTGGGTTTTGACAACCCAGCCTCTTAACAAACTGTGTAATCTAAAAACAATTTAATTTCAGTGTACAATTATTTTCAGTGGTTGAAAATTAGTTTTTGATAAGAATATTATCCTTCTTCATTTATACATGGATAGAATTCCATTTGTTTCCATAGCAAATATAGCATCAGTGCATATGAGCTGCTTCTGATAAGGCCATTGTGGTGGGTCTATGAGATGATCAGGAAAGTAGCAAGAGCTGGAGTTTGTGATGACTAATTTATCATGAATAGTGACATGATTTAGCTGTGTGCAAACAGATGTCTAGATTAGTCTTAATAACTCTCTGTTTAATCAACTCTGTTTACTGTTTTTTAAGATATTCTAAATGTAGATAAACTAGTTACAAGTGACAACAGTTTTCTAAGTTTTTGTAAGTAAATATAAATTACCCTCAATAGGATTTAACTTTTGTGTGGACCCATATAACGATTAGGGTCAAACTTTAAACGTAAACATCAGTGAGGCTGAACTTGCATTAGATCACATGAAATTGAGGTTTTAATGATTTATTGGTTAACACGATTATGAGCATCATGCACTATGCTGGTTAGGCTTTGTTTGTTACTGTTGGGTGCCAATAGGATTATCATATTCCTGACTGTATCACAACAGACTGAACAAAAGCATTTCAGTATCAATCAAAGTGAATGCATAAGTATTAGGTTTCTCCTAACTAAGTCAAGTCATGACTTTATTTATCAGCTTGTAATCATGTCATCACCATCCTGAAAATTATCCTTTTTATAAAGTGCATGAACATTAGTATGTACATGTGGCAATTGTGGTTCCATTACTTAGATGTAATTAATGTGTTCTATTACTTTATCTCATGGATAGAGCAAATACAAATTAATGGTGTTTCACAAACAGGATATATGTGCAATGTAATGTCCTCTTCTGTCCTGTGTATCAGTACTGCTCTCCCTGGCTCTGCAGAGGCAGGCACATTGCTGTGATTTGGTCTGCTAGGTTGCTTCAGACACACTGCTTTATTTATTGACATCCTTTCTCTTTTCCTTAACTGTCCATTAATGGAGCTTAGACGTGATAAGAAATGTGTCTTTTGAGGATTACATTTTTAAAGTAATAGCATTGCTTATAAAATGTGATTAGCTCTTTTTGCAAGGTAAGCCTGTCCTACAAGTGTTGTAAGTTCTAGTGTAATAGCAGCTAGCATGTTGATATTAGGAACCACAAGCATATATTGAAAATGTTATTTATTGTTGCTTTTTCTGTGAATGCTTTGATTGATCGAATTGTCCAGCCACGAAAGCTGGATGAAGATTGAATTTATATTACTTTGAGTGCTGTTGTGTTACTCAGCATAAGAGACTGTGTTGTATTATATCATCTTCATGTCAATTATAAGAAGAGGGTTACAAAAGCCACGACTGTGCACCTGTAAGTTAGTTTCACTTAAGTCAGACATTCAACAATAAGCCCTGCTTTTCTTATCCTCCTTTATGAATTAACTCTCTAGACCTATAATTTGAACGGTGATCTGATGAGAAATCTGCAAAATGCTGTTTTAGCACCACCTGTATTTATAACTAAAGCCTTCAATTGTAAATCCTGATCACATGTTGTGTTTGTTTGATCACAGAAGGAATGGCTGTGCCTGAACTGCCAGACTCAGAGGGCTTTGTCTGGACAGTTGGGAGACTCAGGAAAAATGCCCCAGCTTTCACTTGTATCTGCCAAGCCAGGGAACCTGGCCACACCTTCAACCAAAAAGGCAGAGCCCAAAACCTCCCCTACAAAGGCAGAGCCTACATCTGCGGCCACAAAATCACAGCCCACACCTGCATCCATCAAGTCAGTACCAACAGTTCCAACCCCAAAACCAAAGATGGAACCTACATCTGTCAAAATGGAAACCACTGCAACAGCAGCTCCTGCTCAAATCAAGATCGAGCCCACACGCATACCCACAACAGCAAAGGTTTCACTTGTCATAGCAGAAAAACAGCCATTGGCAGCATCCACAGCAGAATTCATGACAACCACTATGGCCACTGTGCAACAGACAGAAGGAACACCAAAGGTTGAAGTGCCAAACACAGATGCTCCCAAGACTGTAACAGTGGAAAATAGAGAAGAGTCAGTGAAAGTGGAGCTCAGTGAACCAGAATATCCCAAAACTAAAGAGTCTAAACCTGACCTTCCAAAAGTCAAAGTTGAAGCAGGTGTTGCTTCAGGTTCCTCTTTCCCTAGGACTGAAGCTGCAGTTGTACCTACTTCCCCTATTGCTGCAGAGGTTGTCCCAGGGAATGAAACAAATCAACAATTGTCTGCTTCAGAGAAGATTATTAAGGAGGTACTGACTGATGATCATATCGAACTGACAGAGCCAACTAAATCTTTACCACAAGCTGAGGTGCAACCAAAGTCGCAAGAACCACAGCTGGTATTGGCAGTAGAACCAGTCATAAGAGTGGACAGCAAGGAAATGGCTGATAAGTTGATTGAAAAGATGATTGACATCACCTCAACTCCAGAGACACAACAAGTATCTACAAAGAACATCATAATAAAAGTAAGTATGTGTCCTCTTTATTAAAACTATATTTTTTGTATTGACAAATCAATAATAAAATATAATAAATATTGTATAAATGAAAACAATGTGATACGATGAAGAGGTACTGCCATTCTGGCTATCCATTACCATTATTAGTTAAAATGTACTTCAAATACCAATGTTGTCTTTAAATTCCCAATGTTTGGCAACAAAACAGAGCGACAAACAGCCTAGAACAATAATTGGGTCCAAAGATCAAATATATATATATAATATAATATAATTATATATGGCTATAATAAAACAATTGTACAAGCTGAAGTCAATTAAAATATCTTAAACACAATAAAGAAAAGAAAAGCTGCATAGCATTCAATTGATGATTTTAGATTTGAATGTCAACATAATGAATGAAGCAGCAAACTATTATGTAATACTATACTACCTTAAAATAAAGATGGTATGACATTTCATGGAAATTGACGTGAACCTGACCCGATTTGAGCCCGGGGGAAAAAATGACAGCCCAGCCAGGCCCAAACCTGGGGGGTCGGGTCGGGTCTAATCATGTTCAGGCTCAATTTCAAGTAAAGCAAGTTGAAATATATGGTAGTGTGTATTTCAAGAGGTTCTTTCAAAGAGGGAATTTATTTACTGTTATCTTGTGTTTTTCACATTTTTAGGAGCAAGATGAAAGAAATAAAGAACCAGTGAAAGAAATAATGGTCACCCTACCTATTTGGCAGGATACATTTGGAAATAAAGTTGTACCTGCAACAGCTACAAAGCCTGAATCCAAAACAGGGGAGCATGATGAAGATCAACCCCAGATTTTACCCATATCACAAGAATTGAAAGATGGGCAGGTGGTTAGTGATGCAAGTAAAAATTATATACTGGAAAATACAGATCCATCAATTCTAATAAAGGAGGAATTTAGAGCTGAGAGAAGGCGCCTAAGTTTCCAAGCAATGGTTGAGAGCAGTGAAAGTGAACTCACACCATCTCCTAAAGTCCAGAGGAGAAGACTGAAGGTCAGCAATGTTTCATCCAGCAGTGAGGACATTAAAACTGAAAGCGCTGATTCCTCTATGGACGATGAAGAATTCATCCGCAAGCAGATAATGGGTATGGGTGATGAAGAAGAAATTAATCTTTCAGAGGATGAGAGAGAAAAGGATTTAGTAGATGAGGAAGCTATCAAAAAGGTTGAGCTTGATAATGCTTCAGTGTCTAGAAAAGATAATACAGAGAATGTAGAAAGCCCAGGCAGGAAAAAAGCCCTCCCAAAAACGGATGCTGAAACTACTCAAGATGTTCCTGAAACAATACCCTGCACCACATTCAAGAAAGCTACTCCAGTCATGAGACACAGACAAAGCACTGATGAAGAAGTAGAGAGCATCACAGAATCCCTGTCAAAGGGATCATCCAGTGTTCAGGTATCTAGTTTTACCCCAGGATCTTCACCCACGTCAGCCTCATCTCTGGAGGAGGACAGTGACAGCAGCCCCAGACACAAGAAAGTCAGTGGGGACAAGCAGCATCGCAAAGGAAGACACAGGCAGCCAACCCAGCATCTCCCAACCATTGAAGACTCTTCTGAGGAAGAGAAAATTAGGGGGGGGGAGAAGTCTAGAAAAGAGAAAGAGGAACTTAGAACCCATGGCGCACCACTGTCTCCAACTGAAGATACTTCCTCCACAGAGAATCTGAAGCAGGTCACGGTAATGGATGAAACCAGTAGAACATCTGGCTCTGAGTACTCTGCCAGTATAGAATCAGAACCAGAGGCTTGGCGAGCTGTACAGAGAGGGGGTAAGCCTTCACCAACGGTGATACCATACAATCCTACTGATCCATTTAACGAAAAGGATACTGTGACAAAATCATTGAAGAGTGCTGAAGAAGCATATGACGAAATTATTCAGAAGACAAAAGCTATTCCTGGGGAGAGTCCTCCTGATATTGAGCCACTCTATGGAGGAATGGCAATAGAGGACTATCTTTATGAATCCTTAGTTGAGGAGCCTGAAATCAAGATGGATGAATCTCAAGAGGAGGAAGTTAAACAAGATACAAGCTCTGAGTGTCTCAAAAAACTTCGGTCTCCAGAGGAGGTTTATGAGGAGATGATGCAGAAAAAAAGAGAACTGATGATGATAGAGCAAGAGTTTCAACAGGCCCAGACTGCCATGGATTCATCCTCATCAGGGGCATCTGTCACTGGGCCTCCTTCAATTGCTGAGACCTGTGTGGTTATCATATCCACAGAAGAGATATCCCTCACTGAACAAATTGACATGCTTCTTACAGGCACTGAAACTTCTAATGAAGTGCCAGTGAAGAAAAAGAAAAGGCCAGCTCCACCACGCCCCACTGAACCCCCTAAGCGTTCTGAGGTGAATGTTGTTCCAAGTACCCCTAGTGGATCTATTGGTTTTGTTAGACCTATGGTTCCTCAAGATCCTGCACTCAGAAAGGCATTGTTCCCAATACCAGACCTCAAAATTACCCGTTGTTCATCTGGGGAGGAAGAGGATGACAGTCTTGCAGATGAGTATGGTGTTGGTATTTCCTCTGATATTACCCCCAGTGATGACTCTGAGACTAAAGAGGATCCATCCATAAGCCCACCTTTGTCTGCAACCATTGAGATGGAGCCTTTCTGTGTGGTCTGTGAAATTCCAGAGCCAAAACCTATTCCAACTCCTATTTCAGCACCAGAACTAACTACTACACCCTCCCCTGTATCACCAATGTCTCCTCCAACTTCACCAGCCACTCCAGATTCCAGTTTGGCTTCTAATGCTACATCCTCATCCTCATTCCAGGCTCAAACACCTCTTTCATCAGATTCAACTCCACTGTCTACACCAACACCTCCAACTTTATTCGTAACCCAATCACCTCAAGAGATCTCACCACCATCTCCTGCCACAATTGCAGCAGTACCGTCTAGTGTGGGCTCTGTTTCTCATCCCACTCTTACCACAGTTATAGTTACAATACCAGATGTGGTGTCTGATCCATCCAAAGCTCAAACAACTGCAGTAATTCAAGGTAAGGCTTCTACAGCTGAAGCTCCAACTCTCCCAACCCTAGTGGGGATGTATACTCCTGTGCCTGTTGTGGTTCAGATGCCAGACCTGGTTTCATCTCCATCTCAGGTGACTATCGTGGCACCAGCTGTTGTACAGGTCTCAGGACAAAGTCCAGCACCTGTTGTTGTCTCAGCTCAACCCACAATTGTATTTACAGCTGCACCTGTTACAGTCCCCACTCAAGCTTCAACCCATGTTGTTTTTGATTCTGTCACTCTGGCCTCATGCCCTTGGCCAGTCATAGACCAGAAGATGCCTGACCTGGTTTCAACTACATCTCCAATATCTGCACAAACCCCACTACCGGTCTCAGAACTCGTAACTACCCCTTCTCAAGCCCATGCCAAAGTGGTACACTCAGTCCCTTTCCGAGCAGGCGTCCCTTCAATGAGCCCTGTTGCAATCCCAGCTCCAGTTCAAACAGCCCAGGTGCCTGCACCAGCATCAACTATTATAACCAAAAAGAAGGTCCCACCCCCTCCTCCTCCTCGATCTACTTCAGTGTCATTACCTGAGACTAGCGCAGAGCTTCCACTTGTAAGGACTATTCAGCATGTCACTCCGACTATGACCACCACCATAGCTAGGGGAACCACAGTAGCTGGCCAGCAAATGCAGTCTGTATTTGTGGATATACAGCCAAGAATGGAAGACATGCCACCAGATAGTGTGGCTGTACCTCAGGTAGTGACCCCAACCAGACAAGGGCATGTAGTCATCATAGTGCCAAGTGGGGAAAACATGTCTGTGCTTGGACAAACCCCACAAGATATAGCTAGTACAGGGTCAGTAACTGCCACTACTTATCTGCCACAAAGTAATCAAATAGCTTCAGATATACCCAGGACAGACACAGATTCACTATCCACTAAGGTGTCAGCAGTGCCAGTAGCTTCAGCTCCACCCCTTCCACTGAAACCTATGGCAGGTACAAAAGTTGTAGACACAGTCGAAATACTTTTAGCAGATACATCTCCGTCACCTCCTACCACTTTACCCAAGCCAACTGTGTATCCAAAGCCGATGGTTTCCACTGCAGTGACGATTGCCACAGCAACAGTAGCACAGGCTTCTGATATAACAGCTGGCCCTTGTCAAACCGCAAAGCCTCCTCCACCCATACCACCTAAGCCTATATCAATTCCAGCTGGACTGGTTTTCAGCCACAAGCCAGGAGAGAGTGTCAAGCCACCTCCTCCTCCTGTGGCCCCCAAAGCTGCAACACTACCTAGGATCAAAGAACCTCCAAATGCTCTGTCACTTAGCCTGACACGGCCAGTGGAATCTAAGTTGAGTGCAACATCTCCTAAGTCACCTTTGTCTCCTAGACACTCAAAATGTTTGCAAACCTATGTGGTGATAACCCTTCCATCTGAGCCTGGCTCACCAACAGAAGTTATAACAGTCCAGGCACCTGTAAGACGAGGCTCCATCCCATCTACAAAAGTGTCAGGGGTACGGACCACACCTTCAGAGCAAAAAACATCCACTGAGGCATTCTCAGCACAGGCTACAGTTAGGAGAGCATCTGTCCCCACTGTAAGGCATCCACCTCCAATATCCATAGATCCAACTGTGGCTGTAGAGCAGGTAACACGCTATGAAATTGGGGCTAATAAAGTGCCAGCCAGGAGAGACTACGTGGCTTCTGCAGTACTACCACCACCATCTATTGCTGATGTCATGGTAGTGTCATCAGGTCAGGACACATCTATTCAGGCACATAGTGTACCTCTTCCAATTAAGAAACCATATGTGCAACAGCAGGAATTAATTACTCAGCCACTGCCACCACCTCAAACAATGTATGAGGTAATCACAATTCCCCCAGAGCCAAAGGTTCTTATTCAACCACTAACAGTTCAAGCCACAGCAAGATCACAGTCTATACGACTTGTTGCTCAACATCCAAACATGGTCACGGAAGTTGTAACAGTTCCTCCAGTGGTTTCAGCTGAAGCATTAGTTCCTCAGGCCCCAATACCAACTGTACCTGCGCACTCACAGCCTTTGACAGAAGTTGTAGCTGTACCACTGACAACTGAGGTACCTTTATTTGCACTAGTTCCCCAAGAAAGACCAGCTGCAGTTTCCACTACTGTTCTTAATCCACAAGTTGCAGCTCAAATAGAAATGCTACACCAAGAACAGGATATGCCTACTCATGTCATGATCACCGAGACAGTAATGGTTAAATCACCAATACCAGGAGTGAGTCAGCAAATTCCTGCTCAACAGCAACTTACATTAGTTGAAGTAGTGACTCACTCCACAGAGCAAGAATTGTCTACAGTTTTCAATAAGACTCCCACCATTGTTGAACTCCCATTAGTACCACAAACTGAAGTTTTGCCTTTAATGACAGGGCAGCTATCCTCACAGCACCCACTTCTTGTTGCTGAAGTGTTGCCCCTCCCTGCAAATGAATTACCTAAAGAGATTAGTACAACCGAGACTACTGCTAGAATACCAGGATTAGCAACAGTATGTCCAGTTCCTTATCCTCTTTCTGTGGTTGTTGAAGTAACCCCAACACCAGAAGTAGCTAAGTTAATGCCATTAACTACAGTTACGAAGATGATAACTCCTACAATTGGAAATGTAACACCATCACCTCTCGTGATGCAAGTCCAACCAATGGCAGTACAGCCAGAAGTACCTATTCCACAGGTCTATGGAGCAATTACATCCTCAGTCATGTCACCTTCAACGCCACCACTGGAGGTCATAGCATTGGAGCCTGAACGTGAGATAACCACAGAGATTATACCAAAGGATGTTGATGTAAGAGCTTCAATCTCACCATCAGTATTGCAGCCCCTGGCAACTGCTGGGATGCCAGTTGGATTTATTTCAACTGGGGAAACCAGTAGGAGGAGGTCATCTATATCGTCCACAGTGCAGCCAACATACACCACAAGTGAAATGTATACCTATCCCGCAGAGTATGAAATACCCACCCAGGTGGTTACAACTGAGGCCTTTGCTGCCACCAGGAGAGAATCCATAACCATGCAGCAATCATTGCCATTGGCACATGTAGTAAACATGCCAGCAGAAAAAGATATTCCTATTGATGGTTATGCTGTTCAGAGCCCCTACAGGAGAGGATCCATTTATTCAACAGAACAAATACCACAGGTATCAACTTCATCATCGGAATATGATCATCCTCTGGAGATAATAACCACCGAGGCATATACCAGAAGAACCTCAATGCCCATTGCACAGGCCATTCCACAGGGTGTATCTGTGGCTCCAGTCACCATCACTAAAATTCAGCAGGAGTCTATTGAGAGCCAAGAGATTCGAGGACAAGAAAAGGTGGTCTCCAGTATGAGTCACATGTATTCTTCTTCAATTTCCACCTCAGGCCAGCCTCCTGAAAGCCTGCCAAGCCTTGTCACTCAGGTGGTTACCACTGAGGTTCAGAGGACCACTGTATCTGTTGTTCATGAAAGACTTCAACAAGTACCTCAACACAGCGTAGCAATCACCATACAACCAGACGTAGCTAAAGTCCAACCTCTGCCAAAACGCAATGGAAAGATAATCTACCCTGGTGATGTCATCGATTTACGAACCATGAAGGTTGACATAAAGATGACTGAGCAAGGCATGGACCTAACACCACCTGAGTCATGTCGACAGTCTTTTTCAAGTGACTCTAGTGGCCGCCAAATCACAGCAGTGCAGCCTGAGATAGTAAATCTTAGTGCAGAGATCACCCCTGCAACCACACTGTCTGTTGTCACCGACAGCATCACAATAGTCACATGCACAGCCACTATTGCCTCATATAACACTACTCCAGCTGAGAAACCCCTCGATTTGCAAGGCCCTGTTTCTTCATTGCCGCTGCCTCTCACCACATACAAACCATTCGAACCACTATCTCAGATTGTATACAGACCTGTGAATTCCCAGCCTGTAGTCAGTGCTGTAGCATCCACAGCTCAAGACATACCCATTAATCTTTCCTTTGGAGCTCTGGTCTCCTCGGGTGGCAAACAGCCAATGACTTCCCCAGCAGCTATCAGCAATGGAGGCGCTGTCCTTTCTCTAGAGGCCACAGGGGCTATGGATCTGTCAAACTACAGACCAGTGAGAGCGATGGTCGCTTTGTCTGACACAAGCCCAGGAGTGGTGACCACTGTTGTAGACGATGATGGGACTCCAGTCGACCTTACAGCTGGTAGGAGGATTGTGTGCTGTGATGTCATTTACAAGCTACCATTTACAGGAAGCTGCAGAACACAGCCCCCTGTTACAACCCAACCTGACAACCGTTTTGGCTATAGAGATGACCACTACCAATATGATAATGCTGGACTGTATGGTATCAAAGGAATGGATGGTATAAAAGCCTCAATGTCTGAGACCAACCTGACAGAGGCAGGACTGTTTTCCTATGATCCCAAGAATGACTATGACTATCTCAGTGGATCTTCAGATGGCGCTATAGACCTCACTGCTGCCAAACTTTCTTCTGGTGAGTATGGGGGTATTTCTGTATATTTTCAGTGTTTGTATGACCATGCTTTGTGCTTGCTTTATGGGCTTGCATTTCATTGTTTTAATAGACTTGGAACTTTTATTTACCAAGTGTGCTTACTCTTTAACTCATACATCATTACAGTTAATTCCTTTGCTTACTATGTGGTTTTGTTCTCTTTAAGTTTATAAAGTCATGCTTTCCATTACTGTTTAATTAGCTTTTTTGGTATATGCATGTTTTCAAAAAATATTAAAACCTGCTTTTATTTCTTTTGTCTTCATACAGATGCATGTGTGTGCCTCCGTGTGCTCCCTCAATATTTTGGTTTTGCATCTTGCTAGCCAAAATGACTACAGATATGCATGTGAAATGAGTCTTTTTAAATCAAAATTGCATGACCTTCAACTCATACAGTTCAGTATGCTTGTTTATGAAATAATAATGTATTTGATAAAGTAAAATCTATATCTTTGGACTTATTATGGCAGGTAAAGCTCTAGACTACACTAGCAAAGCTACTGGAATCTACTCTGGGACGATTGCTGCTCCATACTCCCAGGTCCCTGCAGCTGGGTTTGGTGTGAATGGTGTTCTAAGAACCTCAGATGGAATAGTGTACTCCTCTGTTGCTGTCCCAGTTCCATCCACGTATGCAATTATAACTCAACCAGGCTCCATCTTTAGCACTACCTTAACACCTACATCAACAGTCCAGAACCAGTCATTGCCTCATCCGTATGGCTTCATTCCCAGTACAGACCCTGGACAGATAATTTCTTTTGACACAGGGCTACCTAAGGAGCTTCTACCCACAGCTTTGGCTGACATCATTACAGGATATCCAGACATGTACTCGGACACCACCCTGGAAGCAATTGCTGCCTCTCTGGATGCCCTAGCCTCTTCCCCAATATTCCCTGGCTTAGACAACACCAAGATGGCCCAGTATCAGATGGAGAGGGAGTTTCTAGAGCTAGAGAAGCTTAAGCAGCTTTGTCTCGCTGAGGAGCTGGAGTGGGAGAGGCAAGAGATCCAGCGTTACCGTGAACAGGAGCAGCTTATGGTCCAAAGAGAGCTTGAGGAGCTTCAAGCTCTGAAACAGCAGCTTCTCATACAGCAAGAAGAAGAGCACCATGCCCACATGGTGGCCCAGCAGGAGACCTATACCCAGCAGAAAGAGCAGTTGCAGCAAATCCAACAACTCCAACTGCAACTCCAACGCCAGCTCGATGAGCACTATGGTAGCACTGGTACCACAGGAAACCTCCTAGATGCTAAATATGCAGGAGTAGGGGACAGTGGACAGTACTGGCCTGTCAAAGATGAGTCTACAACTCCTTCAATTGGGACACAGTTAGAGGAAAGTCAGGACCAGTTTAATCTTGGAAAGAGCCTTAAGGCTGATCAGGACACAGGAAAGAAAATAATTGATAGTGGAGTGCAGACAGATGATGAAGACTCAGCAGAGAAGCAACATGTAGGAAGGAGAAAGAAGAATAAGAGAAATATTGATAGCTCAGCTCAGACTGATGATGAGGACCAAGATGAATGGGATGCTCCCACAAAAGCTCGACGACGCTCTCGAAAACACAGCAGCGATGGGAAACATGGCTCCAAGGTCTCTAGCATTGCTATCCAAACAGTAGCGGAAATATCTGTGCAGACTGACCACTCTGGAACTATCAAACGACCCAATGTCCAGATGGACACTAAGGTGGAAATTATCAAGCATATTTCAGCTCCAGAGAATTCTCAGAGAGGTGGCAGTCTGAGCTGTCAGACAGACTCAGATAGAAGGCTCACACCGATTGAGGTGGGGTACAGCACACACCTAACAGCAGATGTCCCATTCAAGTCAAAAGTCTTCTACACCTCAGTCTCCCCCATGTCCCCGGAAAAGTCCCTTGGAGGGCAGAGAATGTTGACTGCTGACCCAACCAGATTTTCCTCTGGCCCTCGTATATTAAAGGCTGGTCAGAAGTCTCTCTCTGATCCTAAATCCCTTAGTCCTACCACAGATGACAGGATGGGTGGATACTACGCAGACAGCTATTCTGTAAGTCATAGCAGAATATAAATGGAAAAAAAACGGTCTCATTATTATTGATAATAATAGTTACTGTGCTTATGATAGTTTCAGAATGATAAAAATGCTTTAATACAAAACTGATATTGAACAATACAGTGAATTGTAATATAATTGTGTTTTTAATCATTATTCAATGATTGACAGATTTATAATTTGTTTTATGTTCTAGAGTCGAGGCTCTCCCTCTGGTACAGGTAAGAAGGTAAAACGGACACTACCAGATCCCCCTCCTGAGGATGACTCTTTGACAGGACGTTCAGGCTACAGCACCAACTCTGCACGTCGCCGTCTTGCCCGCAGTACAACAATGGCCCGGGCAAAGATCCTGCAGGACATTGACAAGGAGCTTGATCTGGTGGAAAGAGAATCTTCTAAACTTCGCAAGAAACAAGCTGAGCTAGATGAAGAAGAGAAGGAGATTGACGCAAAGCTACGGTAAGATGCTGCGGATTTGACATCACCAATATTCAGGATTTAGGCTTGCACCTTTTTTCAGACCCTGTGACATTATGTCATTGACAAATAATGTAATAACTAATAATATGTCATGAATTAATTACAACTAATATCATTGCATTTGTCCCTCTCATGCAATAATTATTCCTAATTAATCTACATGATTCCCCTCTTACCTTGATAGCTTATGGGCTAAAAGGCTGCCTTGACATCACTCAGTGAGACCTCTCAACACTCACACATGTCACACTCATACAAAAGGTACTATTGTGTGAGAACCTGGATTTTCTTTTGCCTCTTTGGTTGTAATGTTGATAGAGTTGTTAATGCTTAAATTGTAAAACAATATGTATCCTTTTTTGTTATTACTGTAGGTACCTTGAGATGGGTATCAACCGGCGTAAGGAGGCCTTGCTGAAGGAGAGAGAGAAGAGAGAGAGGGCCTATCTCCAGGGGGTGGCAGAGGAAAGAGACTACATGTCAGACAGTGAGGTTAGCAACATCAGAGAGGCCAGGGGTGATGGCCTGGAGAGACCACGGACAGCTCCCCAGTCTGAGTTTGATCAATTCATCCCCCCCCAGACTGAAGCTGATTCCCAGTACAACACACTAACTAGTCCCTACTCTCACTATGCCCAGTATGTTCCCCAGACCCAAACCACCAGCCACTACACACAACAGAACCTATATCAGCAGCAGTCCCTTTATCACCAACAGGTGTCTCCTTACTCAACCCTATCCCTCCCCCATGCCCAGGGTCAGTCTAGCAGCTACCAACATGCTCTGCTCTTGCAGCAGGGAAAGCAGCGACAAACCACCCTGTCTGATTTAGAGCCTAAGATCACCACCAACTATGAAGTGATACACAACCAGCCTCTGCTCATTGTGCCAACCTCCACCGAAAGTGGTTATGGTGTTGCTCACCTGGGAGGCAAGTATGGCAGCTTGGACTTGAGACTGGGGCTAGGGGAAAGGAGCATGGCCTCTAGTCCCATGTCTAGCATTTCTGCTGATTCCTTCTATGCTGATATTGACCACCACAACTCCAGGAACTACGTGCTGATAGAGGACATAGGGGAGCTCACCAAGGCCTCAACGGGGCTGATCAACACTGGCTTGGGTTCTGGATTCAACATTCCTGATAAAGAGTTGTCCAAGGCAGACAGACTACTCAGGGCAGCAGAAGTCAGGCGCACAGCAGAGGTAAATACTGTATTGTTACATCATCTGTATTTTTATCTTTCTTATCTCCTCGTGCTATATTTCTATTTTGCTTTTAACGGTACAGCCACTGAACATACACAATTTTTAAATTTGAGAGCATTGCTATACTGCTTTTTTTATTCCAATGATGAGCGATTTTATAGCCTCAAAATGCAGCAATACAGATGGCAGCAAAACAAAGCTTTAGCTGTTGGGTTGATACTACAGGGTTTTGGCCAAACAGATGTCGAGGTATATGAAAAGTTATGTTCCTAAACGTTCAGCTCTTGTCACTGATCACGCATTCTCGAGGTATAGGTAACAGACAAAATGCATTTGTTGTTGTGTGAGTTTAATTCCCATCACTTTTCAGAAAACATTCAATGTGTGACATATTATTTTTCCCTTTTAGGTGGCAGATTTTTTGGGCTCATCTCGACTTCAAGGTTATGGCAAAGGAGAAGATGAGACAATGGAGGAGCCTTATGAGCTTAAGCTACTGAAACAGCAGATCAAGCAGGAGTTCAGGCGAGGAACTGAGGGACTAGAACACTTAACAGGGCTCGGCCTTCCTCATTATCTCCCCAGTGATGGCAGTTTTCGTCACTTCCCTAAAGGAGAGAAATATAGCATTGGCAGGCTCACCCTTGAAAAACAGGCTGCAAAGCAACTCCCAGCAGCTGTGCTTTACCAGAAACAGATGAAGAATAAAAAGGCTGTAATAGATCCTAAGGCTATCACAAAATGTTCCCCAATTCAAGAGTGTAGGGACCTAGACCCTGACTTTGGCAGCTACATGGGATCTGGGGCCTCCTCTGTGACCAATCTGGCTGCTACAGCTAGGTTGCTTCAGGATGAGATTACATTTGGGCTAAGAAAAAACTTGTCTGAGCAGCAAAAATATTTAGGCTCCTCCCTAGGGGCCAACTTAGCTGGTTCTCTTAATTTTGGGCAGTCCCTCGGACTTGGATCCACTATCAGGGCCACTGCCCAGGATGATGGCACCTACCCAAGTGGCACCCGTTCCCGACCTTCATCACGTCCTTCCTCCCGCCCCTCTTCTGTCTATGGCTTGGATCTATCTATCAAACGGGACTTATCCAGCTCCTCACTTAGACTAAAAACAGAAGGAGAGGTCCTAGATGCAGCATTTGCTCCTGGGGTGGCCAGAGCAAAGCCCACCAGTCTCCCTATAAGCCAAAGTAGGGGACGCATCCCCATTGTGGCTCAGAACTCTGAGGAGGAGAGCCCTCTGAGCCCGGTGGGGCAGCCTATGGGTATGGCTAGAGCCTCAGCTGGACCTCTTCCTCCCATCTCTGCTGATTCCAGGGATCAATTTGGATCCAGCCATTCCCTGCCAGAGGTACAGCAACATATGAGGGAGGAATCTCGGACACGAGGCTATGATCGAGACATCGCATTCATCATGGATGACTTGCAAGGTGCCATGTCTGACAGCGAAGGTAAATGGAGCCTGAGACTGTTGCAGCAACACGACTGTGTGGACATGCTTGTCATGCATGCCAATGCTGAATAGTCTTACTAAGTTTGTGCATTAACTGATTCTTTCTTAATCATCAGTGCTCCAGATAGTTGTTGTTGGTTGTGCATTACTATATTTCCCTCTCTCGTGGTAAATGTCCCATTAGATGTTTGCCTGCTGTTTCCTTTCTTTTTAATATCTTACTCACCGATACATAATACTCGTGGCCTGAGTTTATGTATGTCACTAATCAGTTCTATCCATGTTTGTCATGTAATTTCTTTAGCATGCTTTGTCTTTTTATTTTACGATGACTTTACCTCTTCATAATTAAATTATTATCCTTGCTTCTAAAACTCAGTGGTAGCACAACTGGTCTGCACAAAATCAATGGGCTTGAAGTTATTCATACACATTGTACTTATTATGGCTGCCTTATTCTTAGTGAAAGCCCAAAATGTATTATTATTATTATTACTATTATAATTATAAGAAATATATAGTTGACAGTCACCCCGAGCTATCTTCACTGGGCGTATTCAGTGAATACATGGTAGATATAATGCAGTAATTGAGAATTCACTCCTGCATACGTATCTATGTTAAGAAAGCAGTGGCACATAATGGCAGACATGAATGATTATTCAGAAACTTGCTGATAGGGTTAAAGCATTTTTTAATCTTTAAAAGTGAGATACCACAAAGCACTTTTTAATAGAAATTACATAAAAGATTTAGAAAAAAGCTCTAAAATGTGTGACGTGTAAGTATTTCTTAAATCACGTAAAAGTATGTTCAAATAGAACAAATAAATATATTTTAATTTTATCATATGTGCCTCTTAAACATACACTAAATTGCAATAACTTATGCATCACTTATATATTGTATGATTATATGTGTACATATACACGTTTAATGATAATAATGATAATGATATACATGTTTCAGAATGTTTGGTTAATGACATTTAGAGTGTTTGAGACACTGTAAAGGACTTTTACTGTCAAGGACTTTTAGGATTGACAAGGAGTGTCTAGAGATCCTCTCTGTCTTTTTTCAAACCCTCCCCCACCAATCTACAAAGCAAAATATGTAGGTCCTTGTTTCAGAAGAGAAATCTATTTTTACTTGTCTTACACATCGTTTCAGCTATTTTGGAATACAACTAGCAGCAGTAAGTTTAAAGGAATACTGCTGAATCATTGTATTTAGATGTACTCAGAGTGCTGTTAAGGCATTCACTTTGTATAGTTACTTTTCTTTAACTACTAGCAAGTCAGTGACACGCACCTACCAATTAAATAATAATCAAATTTCCAGGAGTACATTTCAACCCATACTGCAATGCAATTACTTTTTCTCAAGGACTACCATGCAGTTATGTGTACTGTTACAAATAACATTAAGAACCATATTCTCGTGTCTTATTTGTCTTGTATGTAATTGTATGTCTTTAATTTTCTATCTGTATCTGATTTTGCATCCTTGCATGTTGCGCAATATTTATGTTTTCCATTTCCATTTCAATAAAGTGAATGTTTTCTGCTTGTTGGTTGTTGCTGTGGATGTCTCGTTGCAATGTGAGATGTCCATGTCCCCAAGTGATTGATAGCAAATATTAACATGTACCATGTCCATTCTGAGTGGGATTGGTAGTGTTCCATTAGGTTAGACAAATTAATTTCTGTAGATGCCAATATACCACTTGAAAAGTTATTCTTAAGATTTAATTGGATACAGTAGGTTATGCATTTAGTAGAAACAGTTATACTTAGACATTGTAAAAAAAAATATAATATGAAAGGCCAATGACTTTTGCAAAACAGTTGCTTGATTGGGACTAAGTTTAAGAAAGTTTGAAGTCATTCACATTGATTATCAAATAAGTATCATTATGCATAACAACAACAAATATGTTTAGCGACTTTAGATATGTTTCTGGACCATTTTCTGAGGATCAGTATGGTTAAATTTTTGATAAGAAGGTGATATTTGTCCTGACCCCAGGTAAAAGTGTCCATCTGCCTTGATTACAGCACTAAGTGAATCCATGCTGGCTTTGAACAGAGATGATGCCAGAATCTTTCATGAAAGTATCAGACACGGTAGAGTATCTTACAGTACTAGTTAAAAAACATTTCAATAGTACTGCTTTGGCTCAATCATACATTAATTGACAGGTTGACAGCTTTTTTTTCTTAATGCTACTGCTTAAATTACACTTAAATTAAACTGTCTGACAGGCTAGTAATGTCAGACTTGCAGTAATTTCAAGCATGCATCTAACATTGACTACTGATTTCAGTGCATGTGCTGAAGTATACTCACAATACAAATCTAGTGTTAGTGCAGTTCCTGTAGTTTTTTAGATGACTGAACATGTGTTGAACGCATTTCTGAAAAAAACATATAACTTTGTACCCCAGCTGGAGGCCCAAACTGGAATATAGAAGGTGAGACAGCATCACAATTCCATGTAGATACATAGACTGTATGCCTCCATGCCGCATATCATCGTTCTGACTGGTTCACTTCTCTGGTTGATTTTGGAAACAAATCCAGACTCATTCTGGAATGACCCACATCTAAGTAGTATACAATACATGTCATTTAGCAGATCTTTATTAGTTGATATGTCAGATCCATTCTGGAATGAACCCCATCTTAATGGCACTACTATTTGTTTTACAAGTCATATACTGAAGTGACTTCAGTTATAAATCATTTTGCAATGACTGCACATTACAGTGCTTCTGTAAGCATATCAGACCCATTTCCAGTATTCATGTTCATGCACTTTTTCACAAAAATGCACATGTGTATTGTGTGATCATGCATAAGTGTTACCACAAAATATGTTTAAATTGCTATCGCAGCGCATACATGTTAAGACATTTTATCCAATTTGTTAATAGAATTCTGAAGGTCGATGTTGCCAAAGAAAACCCTAATACTAATAAGAACTGATAAGTGCTTTCTTCTCTAATCAAAGACATTTAGCTAACAGGCAACATTTACCTTCAGAGTATAAAGTCATCAGCCCATTTCTTCTCATCATTATTGGTGCATTTTCTTGGTGGAATTAGATCACTGATAATACAAAGAGACATTTGGCAGACCTATGCACATTAGTGACAATCTATTGCATTGAACACCAAAGTGATGACTCACATTTCTAATATAGAACATTCTCCACCAACCTGCCTTCTTACCATGGCTTTAGATGGTTTTTGAGCCTTGCAATAATGATGCCAAATGTACCACAAGACATTCTTTGTCTTCTGGTTTTACATATGCTTTAAAGGTGTTAGATGTCTGTATGATGGGCTTTGGGGGTTTCACAATACACAGAACTTAGTACATCATCAATACATTAGCATAGCATAGTATCGCTTTACAGTTATATGGTTTTTGATCCTCTACTATAGACTACAGGAAGGTCTAAGATACTGTGAAGATATTTCTCCCCCTTTACTCTCAAAATTATTTCATCAAGAAAAAAGTACTAAATAATTACTAGTATAATTTATACTACTATACTACAACATATTGTTATACTATATTCTTATTATTATTCATATTCTTACAATTATTATTCAAATTATTATTATTATTATTATTATTATTATTTGTATTATTATTGGAATAAAACACAATGGGACAACTCCAACCCACAGTGTTTTGTCTGAAATTATTAAGTAATAGTACATCATTTTCAAGGGCTTCTTTCATCAACAATGTTTCATATACAGCAGCTATGAAAATGTGGACAAAGAAGAGCCCTCACACTGAGATGGGGAGCACTGCATGGTATCAAAAGCATGCACAACTTAAAATGCTCTTGAAATGTATTCATCCTTCATTCAGTGCTTGCAGTGATCATTTGATCTCACAGTCGGCATTGATAGGGTGGACTAGATGTTATACTTATTTGCTTTCACCTATCCATTCAGGAAAGATCTTCCTGCATTTGTATAAACATGGAGGGTTGTGTGATAAACTTTGTGATGTATATTAACTGTTTCCAAAGCTTGATTGCAAGATGGATCTCTGTCCAAGTAGTCATTACCATGTTTGTATCAGATATTTATCAAGCTATTGGGAATAAAGTAGGTGTGTTTTTCTGTGAGCATGGCTGTTAACCGCTATCTCTCCCTGTCTAGCCTACCACCTGAGAAGAGAGGACACAGATTGGTTTGACAAGCCAAGAGAAGGGCATCCGCAGAGCGGAAACATGTCGGACAGGAGACAGGTGAGATCCAAGCTAACAACATTCAACTTCACACTGTGCACACTTCACAGTTTGCATTCTTTACTTAAATTTTCACTGAAACAGTAAACCTGACATGTTTTCTGTAAGGAATTTAATTTTCTTCATGCTGTAAATTCTTTGAAATTTCAGATGAAACTGGTGCCTTATGCCTTCCCTCACACTTGCATCAAGCTGAAGAGAGACCCAAAAGACAACAGTGTGTCAGGTAGAACACATAGACATTGCATTCAATGATTGCATACAATCATGTTCTATCACCTTTTAGCTAATAAGGATTTGCATGTTTATTTTTCAGGGAACGGTCTTGGGATCCGTGTGGTAGGTGGGAAGGAGGTTCCGGGTAGCCGAGGAGAAATTGGAGCCTACATTGCCAAGGTTATCCCTGGTGGTGTGGCCGAACAAACAGGAAATGTTGCGGAGGGTAAGAGGAAAATGAGAAAAAGAGGTGGTATAAATTAAATTACTGGCTTATCTGGCAAATTTTAAATGTCCATTATTATTATTTTGTAATCTGTAAATACAACATTCACATTTTGAATGGAAAAAAGGAAAAATATAATGTTAAGTTAAGTTTGGAATAGTGAGAAAAACACTACTTATTCACATCATTCAACAAGAGAACATGCTGTTCAAATTAAGGTATAGAAGGTGTATTTATTTGTCTTTGCTACACATTGTAAGAAATAACATTGCTGGAGGCAGAGAGATTAAGGGTGTAAATACAAATCTTTAAACTGTTATCATTTTTAGGGCAGTGCATAAAGCCTCCAGTTAATCCCTGCCTGAATCACTGAATTCCAGATGGAGATGTGAGAGGCTGCAGTAGCCTTCTGTGTTGTGGTCTGTCATGTCTCATTCCCCCAACACAACACATCCAAACACAGAAAAAGCCTGTCAACTCACCCTCGACAGTACTGGGCTGTGTTAGTCATTAGGCTATATTTAGCATCATTATAGACTCACAAATACATGGAGGCAGGCATAGACAAACACACAATAATTAGCTTTATAAATGTTAAGAAATCCCTAATCATTAATTTGTACATTAAGTTGTTAGAATTTTTCAAATGATCCTCCTATGTTTATTGTTTGGACAGAGATGAGTCTGAATATTAATCGTAATTCCCACAGTTTGAAAATATTTTGAGAACAAAATTGGTTTAGTTTTAGTTTCTCTCTTTAAAGGGAACTACATCATAGGGAATTGTTATTGCACAAGGAAGGGTGGTGAAGGACAGATCAGCTAATGTATTCTTTCTTGGTCTGATGCATTTTATTAATTTTTTTGGTTTGGAAATAATAAGATAGAAAAGGTTAGACCGGGTTCCCTAGTTGTAATAAAGAAATAGGAATAGTGGTCAGGCTGGCAGTGTTCAAGCATATGCTTAATTGAAAGATGTGTATGTTTCAGTGGAACATGCCTTCAGGTGCAAAGTGAAATAAAGTGGGGGAGGATACGGAGAATGATGTAGAGAGAGAAGAGGGAATACTCTAAATGAGCACTGGCTCATGCAGAAGGATATAGAGATATTAAATCAAGCATTTATTGTCACAGCAGCTGGTGAGTTGCTTTGAAAGCAAAAGATTTGTTTGTAAGTAACGCCTCTTAAAGCTCTGGCCTTGGGTTGGAAGTTTGCATTTGCTGTTCACTAATTTTTGTATACATTTTATTATTACTATTTGAGATGCATTGTTTTGTCTCATTTCTTTTACATTTGATATGCCATTCTTTGTTTGAGTAAAAACAAATAAGATTGTTTGTTAAAATCTATTTTCATTTTGCTTTGCTGTGTGTGCAATGCTGTAATGATTCGATGATAAAGTCAACACCACAGCCAATTTAAAAATGTTAGTTTCCCACTGGGTGTACTACATATTAAAGCATTTCCTCTGCTATGTGAGTATGTAGGCTGAATCATGTTTCATATACAGAGAGGGGATGAAAGGAATTTGCTGAAAGGCTATAACATATTGTGTGGGAATTGATAATACCCTTTTGTCTCTAAATCGCCCTGCCTGCCTTTATCACACCCCAGGAATGCAGGTGTTGGAGTGGAACGGAATCCCTCTGACGGGAAAGACTTATGAAGAAGTGCAGTGCATCATGGGCCAGCCATGTGCAGAGGCGGAGCTCTGTGTGAGACTGTGAGTTACATCTGTCATCATTTACCCCTCAATCCCACTGAAACTCCAACATTTAGTCGCAATATGGTAACTCTGCACACATGTACACCTTCTCTCCTCCCTCCTTTCCCTTCTCTTCATTCCACACCCCATCATCAAATATCACTCTATGACTGATTACTGCTAAAATACACTGGTTGATATTCCATTATATCCTGTATGGATCCAAACAGCGACCTTAATATGCTGTCTGACCCTGAGCACCCACAAGCCCTGGAGCACCATGTCCAGCTTAAGGCTGGTATGTACAAGGATTTGTTGATACGTCTGCATCCATGCATGTATCTGTGTACCTATTTCACATAAACACAAGGTGAATTGCTATACGTATTTGTTTCAGTAGGTGGACAGCGTTCCCCTGGTGTAGATCCTAAGCAGCTGGCGGCAGAACTGCAGAAGGTGTCCCAGCAGCTGGCTCCTGGTATGGCTGGGGCAGGGCTTGGGCCAGGAAGTTTGGGTGTCCTCTCTGCACTGGAGCGATCTGCCCTCCTCCACTCTGGTACTGGATCGGCTGCCTCCAGTGGTGTGCCAAGCCCCGGCCAGCCCGCATCCCCTGCCATAAACAAGAAACAACGACACAAGGTTGTGGATTTGATTCAGTAGCACTTTCTGCTGCCTCATCTCAGACACACTCTTCAGTTGTGAAGAGTTCCGTCTGCAATGTAATGACAAGAAGGAATATAGAAAAGGAAGAACTGGTTCATATGTCAAAGGTTGATACATTATGTAAAATATAAATCTATTTTAAATTAATAATAGTATGGATCTGTTTTGAGCCGCAGTATGTGGAACCCTGTGTGCACCTCCGTTAGTATTACATCATGCGTACTGACACTACAAAGGGGAGGTTTTATGTGAAGGTCATATGGCGTGGCTGTGTTCATCAAATAGTGGCAGGCCAATTACAGAATAACAACCTGTGGTGCAGTGCATGACCCTGGGTATGGGTGTTCTTTACACATGCAATGGAAAACATATGCATAAGTGCTTCATTACAAGCAAATGTTTAAATGCTTGATTTTTGAAAAGCATGTCACACTGATAGAAAAAAGAGAATGCATTATGTAAAAACAAATGGTGATGACTGCCGTGTACAGAATATATTGTGTTTGTACTTTGGAAATCATCTAAACTGAAATTGACATGTTTTATTAATGTCTAAATACCTCAAATAATTGATTAACCTTCTCAAACTTCACTGAAGGACTTCCCAGTCAATTAGACAGCTCCTATAGTCAAACCTCTCCTGAGCGAGATATAGATCCAGTGAGAAATCTTTACACTGCATCTTTTCTACAAGGACAACCTATTCATCTGTAAGCTGGCAATATATATTTCAAGAGTGAAGTCAGAGCAACATTTACTGCAAACTAATCCCAGGCAAGTCTGGTACAAGCTTTTCTTTGTGGGTCAGGTCATGAAACAATAATTTTACAATCATTGTATGCTCCTCCTTTATTTTCTTGTAGCTGATCGAAGCAATGAAGACACCTCATCCCATCACTGGAGAAATTCAGGTATTAAAACACTAAAGAAATATGTCCAGCTGTAGTTTGGTCTTTCTCACACAGCCTCCACTCCACTCGTTTTCCCTCAGCTCCAGATCAACTATGACAGGAACCTAGGAAACCTGATCGTCCACGTCCTGCAGGCTAGAAACCTGGCCCAGAGGGACAACGACGGTTACTCTGACCCTTTTGTCAAGGTCTACCTCTTACCGGGGAGAGGGTGAGCTCTGAGTGTGTTTGAGTGTTCACAAATGTCTAGTCTGTGTCTGCCTTTCTGCATCTGTGTCTGTCCTGTTTTCTCTCCCCCTATTTCTTTCTGACTTTATATTTACTGTCCTGTACGGAACTGACTAACTACCTGAGTTTGTATGAGAGAATGAGCCTGGACATGATGATATGAGGCAGTCATTTGTAGGGTAATTGATAATTGAATTTGATTAAATCTCTATGAATCAATGGATGGGTGTTTTAGACAAAGCTGCAAGAGGAGATCCATTGCCATACTGCAACGTTAAAGTATGTTGAATTACCTGGTCATAGAAAGCATACATGTGTGCAAACATACTATATGCTGAATTCACAAGTTCTCTCTTACTCTGCTTAATTGAGAATTGTAGTATTATCCCCTAGTATATTGCCTGATCCACCATCCCACCAAGAGTCTGTGAACAGCAAGGGAAAAGATCGATACAGCATTTATCTACTCTGTAACAGTGTCTGCTCTTAGATAATGACCCCATTGGACATGTTTATGAGATTATAAGCCCTCTCTGTTACACCCTGTGTAAGTTAAAAATAAAAGCTCTGTAGGAGAGCACTTTTGTTCCCCTGCTGTTTCTTTTGAAGAGTATTTTGAAATGTAGTTGTCAGACATTAATAGTAGAGTGCAAAGCCATGGTATAACAACAACAACAGAATAGTGAATTAGTCATTCACCCATGAACCAGTTGTAATCATTGTGAGGTTTTTTCAGTCTTGCGTCACATACATTGCTTGGGCACAAAAACAGTGATACACCCTGCACCCAGAATGTTGATTGCCTCAGCTCTCTATCCTTTACTGCCTTTTCTTTGAGCTCTCTGAGCTTCTCTGACTGTTTTTTTGTGTTTTTGCTTTTCTTGTTTGTGATATCTGCCCTCCTCTTCCTCTTCTGGACTCCCTCAGCCAAGTCATGGTTGTCCAGAATGCAAGGTAGTGTGGTGCTGATCTTTGCTTTTCGTTGGTGTTATGTTTTTCTTTCTGTAAATTATGTCTCCAACGTGTTTCTCCATCCTTTTGTTGTGGCCTTTGTTGTTCGTCCAATTATCGGCTCTATTTCATGGTGTTTAAGAACACTCCTGTCATTGCTTTTTCTCTCCATGCTTCTCACTTTTAGCTCTCCACAGCCTCTATCTCCGAAGTACTTTGTCATTTTGTGATAGCATCTTAGACAATTTAAAGAACAATTACATTTGAATTTGTCTCTGATGTCTCCACACCAGGAGATTGACTATTTTACAAGCATCTATTCAGTCCACATTTATTGAGTACATCATAGTTTGGTGAATGTTTGCCATGGGGTCAGGCAGGGAAAAGACATTTTAATTTATTACTGACAACCAATCATTCTGAATATCATGACTTATCAGTGCTGATAACAAAAGAAGGACCAAGTATGCCCAGAAGACCATGAACCCAGAATGGAACCAGACCGTCATCTACAAGAACATTCATTTGGAGCAGGTACAGTTCAGAATGACACAAACAAACAAACACAAACTTTGCCTTCCTCGTATTTGTGCAGTTACTGTTGCTGTGTGTCACTTTAGGTGAAGTGGATGTCTAACATTTCTATTAGGATTCTGTCCTCATGCCTTGTCCCCAGGGCTGTTCTCTGTATCCCTTTGCAACCTCTTATCAGCACTCCCAAGACTCAAGTTAACAACCATCATTTCTGCTCTCATGCAGTCTCATCACAGACAGCCTAATTGCGTGTCATTTTAACAAAAAGAGTGAGGGAAAATCATTGTAATCATGTTCCTGTGTGCTTGTCTGTCACTTTGTAAATGTCACTGTGTATATGGGTGTGTGTTTTTTGTGGATGTCTGTGTTCGCTGGTAGCACGTGTTGTTGATGACAGAGACAGTACCCAAACTGTAACTACTACAGAGAGGGATGAGTGCAGATGCACTAGCTTTAGTGGTCAGGGAATAGATTGGCTCCTCCAGGGCTGCCTTCTGTTAATCACGTCTCATTGCTGGCCGGAGACTGCCGGCATTAAAAATGCTGATGCATCGTTTGTTTGCCCACTCCCTCCCCGAGATATATTTTCATTTCCTCCCACACGTTCCTATATACAAATACACATACACAAGTTTATGCACACATGCAACATGTATTGGAACAAACACAATCTAATGTAAGTAGATGTCCTTGCTTCCTTTCTTATTACAGTAGATGATCCTCCTGTTGTAGGCTTGCATTCATTCATGCACTGCACACACATGCAGTGTGTCTGTTTCTTTCACGCTTCCTCCACTCACATGCACACAAACACAGACAACAATCACACATGCACATTTCTCTCCCTCATACATACATGCACACAATATTCATCATCATAATCTGTGCCCCTCTCTCCTCTTCTTCCCTCTTACTATCCAGTTAAAGAAAAAGACGCTGGAGGTGACAGTGTGGGACTATGACAGATCCTCCTCCAATGACTTCCTTGGAGAAGTGAGTGCCTTTGGAATCTGATTAAAAGTGTGCAAAAATGTCAAATGCATTCGGTGTTTACCTCACAAAAGAGGTTTCTGTTGCTTTCTCTCCCCCGATGGACCAGCTTTTCTTAAAACTACCTTACAATATTAGCCTTATGTCCCTCCTCTCACAAACTCAAAGTCAAGCTTTGCTTCATGCCTGTAAAACTCTATAGTGAGAAGAGCTATTTTTGTGCAAATTGCAGTAGCCAATGCATAACAATTATTCAGCAAATAGACTTTTTGCACACTGTATTGCTATTTACCTTCATACAAATTCCTCTCGTGTTCACTTGTATCAGTGAGTCTCTTCCTACCTCAAGTCTTGAATATTTATTTTTCTTTCTCTCAATGTCACTGTGTGTCTGTATGTTAATTGTGTCTCAGGTGTTGATTGACTTGTCGAACACTGCTCTGCTAGACAACACTCCTCGCTGGCTGCCTCTGAAGGAGCAGAGTGAGAGCATTGAGCATAGCAAAGCCCACCATGCTTCTCTAGGCCCACCAGGGTCTGGGTCAGGTCAGGGTTATGGTCAGGGACACAGCCTGGGCCATATGTCAGGCCCTGGAATGGGGCCTGGGCATGCTGTGGGACAGGGTCAAGGACCAGACGGGAGTCATGATTCACCTAAGAACTCTGTGATCAAGAGCAGAAGCCATGGAATCTTCCCTGATCCATCCAAAGGTAAAGTAATCCTCAATAAGTACTTGTTTATGCCTGGGAACATACACATCCTCAATTTCCATAATTTAAATGAATCATTGTATTGTGTGTTACACGGATTACCCTTAGCAGGTGCCCATATGCAACAAAAACTGTTTTTCATAAACTTAGCTCTCAGTTGTCATAGAGATGAAGGCTGTTGCAATAGAAACAAAAATTTGAATCATTTTTTGACAGCTGTAACTACACCTCATGTGCTCGTCAACTGCTACATGGCACAATACGGGTCGCTGTGGAGCAGAAAAAATAAATACTGATTCATCTACATCTCTTTCCTTCCATTAGCAGTTATAACCATC
Organism: Cebidichthys violaceus; assembly: GCF_023349555.1. Lineage (NCBI taxonomy): Eukaryota > Metazoa > Chordata > Actinopteri > Perciformes > Stichaeidae > Cebidichthys > Cebidichthys violaceus. Next base: position 11,863,089 of record NW_027176483.1, read on the forward strand.
CATTTCTTCTTCCTCCAGACATGCAGATGATGCCTTTGGAAAAGTCACATAGCAGCCCCGGCAGCTCTAAGTCTTCCTCTGATGGTCAACTGCGCTCCCATGGCCCCTCCCGAAGCCAAAGCAAGAGCAGCGTCACTCAGGCCCACCTTGAGGATGCTGGGATAGCCATTGCTGCCGCCGAGGCTGCCGTGCAACAGTCCCGCCTGCAACCAAGTAAATCCCAACCCTACCCATGATACACTTCCTGTGACATGCTTCCTTTTTCCTGCGCATGCAAGCTTTGTTGAGATCGTTTGATGAAAACCTTAACCACTGAGCGTTCACCTCCTTAACATTTTAACTTTGCCTTCTGCTCTCCTCATCTTTTTCTCTGAGCAAAACGTGATTTGCTTTGATCAATAATCAAAGTTTAATTTCTCCTCCAAATTTATATCAATCTTACTAATATAATCACTAAACAAGATCCAAGGCAGATGAAAAAGACAAATAACTGAGATATATAAAAACTAACTGTTAAAAGCTTATTTTATTCCGTCTTTAAATCTAAAATTAAATGTTTATTAATCTGGCACAGTAAGTGCACTACATATATCGTATTTGACATTTCCCATTTATTTAAAAAATGTTCCTGCCTATTTTTGGAATCTTAAGTAGGACATAAAGGTGCTTTATTACTAAAGTATTTACACAGCAGAAGAGTTCAACACTAACACAACTAAATAAAAATATACATTTTATTAGCTCCAAAATAAGAGCTCCAGACCCCTCTATTTCGACATGAATTGTGCATGTGCAAATCCCAAGCATATGGTTTCTATAGAACCTTAGTGTGGAGATCTCCAACCCCAATATAGAAACCAAACTGGGATGGCAATCCCTCACGTCTTGCACCATATTAACACGATTTAAACAATATCCATTGTTGTGTTTATGATAAATTTTTAGTGTGATGCCCTGACAATAAAGGACTATGCTGTCATCCCTTTCTGAGATAAGTTAGCACAGTGTCAGAAATAGTTAAGCATGCAGTTGCAGCTTCCCTGGCTACTGTTCCCTGGCCACTGAGGACTTTGTGATGCTGCAGTCTCTCTTTGTGTGCATGCGTGTGCCTAATGAATGAACCCTTAGATAAGTGACAAAACACACACAGACACACAGGCTCCCCTCCCTACCCAATCCTCTCCAAAACCTGCCGATTTAAACAAAGGGGACACAAATGTGAGACTGAAGCAGTCAAACCAGGAAACACAGTCACACCAAGAGGTTCAAAAGTCAACAGGAGGCTCACTCACCGGCCAATGAGAGTAAAGCGGTCAGCTAACCATGAGAGGAACAGAAGTGTCGAGGGAAGGTGAGACAACATAGGAAAAATGTACTGCTAAATATTACTAATCCTAACTTATGAAGCATAATGCAATATTACTAAAAACTAAAATTGGATAAGAAACAAAATTAACTTAAATATATAACCAAATGTTTAAATAATTGAAGTAACGAAATAATGATCATTTAATTATTTTCATGTGTGTACATCTGTGAATATCTGACAGAGTGCATGTGCGTGTATTGCTTTGTTTATTTCTTTATTGATCAAATAGCCACAGATCATGTTTCAAACATAATCTAACTACTATTAGTCATTGTTTAAAAGCAAATGTAGGCAGTGGACACTGAGATCATGAAGGCAAAGAATGTGTCCACCCTCAGTCTAGACAGAAACACTTCACATATCCCCTGAACTAATCACGCTCTTCCATACTGTAAGAGCATAACTCAACAGCAGCCAGGAGCCAAAATGAAATAATGAAATCTATGAAAGAACATCCATATTTATCACACTAAATTAATTTTCATCTGTGAATTAAACTGTGAGTGACCTTCATTTATGTCTAGTAAAGGGAATTGCTGTGATCTTCATGAGTTAACCGAGGTACTTTACACTAAATGTAAGGACAAGCTGTCATCTATGCTGATCTGTCCCTCCCCTGATATGCTATTATGTGATGCTCAGTCATGTTATGTGTGGCAGACAGCGTCACTATCAGTGAGCTGGGGGTGTGAAGTGTTTCTGTTGGACAACTGAGTCAGTAAATACACTCTCTGTTTGTTACCATCTTCAAATGATTAGATATGTTCAGATAGATAGATAGACAGACAGACAGACAGACAGACAGGGATGGATGGATGGATGGATGGATGGATGGATAGATGGATAGATAGATAGATAGATAGATAGATAGATAGATAGATAGATAGATAGATAGATAGATAGATAGATAGATAGATAATTTCCTCACCATCACGCTCGCTCTTGCCACCCTCAGGACCAGGACACCGACTGGGTGATGTCTCAGGGTCCGTGGTGCTGTCTGCCCCGAGTCTTGTGGGAGACGCCTATGGAGGTCTGGACGGGGAAGAGGGGGCAGGCATTGGAGTGGACAGTGCCATTTTTCAAGTGCCACGCATGTGAGACCATTTGTAGCGCATTCTTGGTACATCCAGTAAAGCTTAAGGCTGAAAATAAAGCCTTGCTTTAAATTGTTATTCAATAGGTCTGATGATGCTCATATGTTGTTGTTTTTCTCACAGTGGTAAGGCTATTCCGAACGGCACTGACAAAAACCAACTAGGGACCCCAGAAAACGAAGGCAAGTTCCATAAATGGCCTCTGTTTACAGTTGTTACTTGCTTGTAGGTCTCCACCTGCTGGATATTTTGTATAATAACATTTTGTAATTCTTTATTTATTTATCGAGACCCTCTTTTAACCACCTCCACTGTGTTTTCAAAATGATTGCATTTAATTATGGAGTCAAACACTTGGTTAAGTGCTTATTGTCCAGAAACAATATTTACCCTGCCTAATGACTTAATGCAAGGCTTGTGATCGTGGAAGAGAAGTGGATGTCACACTATCCTACCCACTGTCATAACTATGTCTACATTTCATGTAGCTCAGGTGTCATGGTGCCTCCCATCCAGCTCTAGTTACAATTTGTAACAAAGAGCCCAAGGTCATCTTAGGCTGTAGCCTGGCAGCTGTTACACAGATCACGGTCTGGAGGTAATTTCCATGGTTCCTGGCAACTCATTTAACACATTTAACTCAGCCTGCCTTAGTAAAACTCTCATACTTAAATTTAATGGAGACACATGTCAGTCGATAATCCTTCTCTGTGCAACCATAATCTGCCTTGAAGTACTGAATTCAGCCAGGGCTATCCAAATAAAAATAAATAATGAAATAGCCATCCAAAAACTGATCACCAACATCTCTTTTTCATGCTTATTTCCAGGCGGTAAAACACAAGTAATGGGGGAGATCAAGGTGGCTCTCAAGAAGGAAGTAAAGACAGAAGGGGACCAACTGGTCTTGGAGATCCTTCAATGCAGAAACATCACTTACAAGTTTAAAAGTCCTGACCACCTACCAGGTCTGCAAGTAGTGTGTAGCCTACTCGTGCACATGCATGAGTGCAAGTATGTTGGTGTGTGTTTTCAGAAACTAAAATAAAAATAGCCAACACTTTCACTAATACATATTTATGATGTATCTAATATGTCTTCAGATCTGTATGTGAAGTTGTATGTGGTCAATGTAGCCACTCAGAAGAGGATCATTAAGAAGAAGACCAGAGTTTGTCGACACGACAGAGAGCCTTCTTTCAATGAGACCTTCAGATTCCCCCTCAATTCAACAGGACACTCCATACAGGTACAACAGGCCACCAAATGAGACAGTTGCAGACTGACATATATGGATCTAGGTCTGTCTATCTGTCCAACATGATGTGTCACACAATATTGCTCCATTTTAATCACGTTTAATACATTTTTTGAAAATCTAGTTGGCCTATTAATCATAGCAAATTGATTTAATGTATAGATTTGCAGTAATTTGTGATGTATTCATCCTTTTCCAGTTCAGTTTACATCTTGTATTTTTCAGTTTCAGATTTTATATTTTCAGATTCAAATCTTTTTTTCACTTTCAGATCGTTTTTTTCAGTTCCGACTTTTGACCCTGATCTAGCGTGGGGGCGTGGCTTCAACTGAGAGGGGCGTGCGCATGGAAGGGAAACCAGTAGGTTTAAAAAACAGTAGGGACGTAACACCGGGACCCGTCCCTCCCCGCAGGGAGAGCGGGCACAGCGAGCACTTAGTCCACGGCCCCAGAAAGCGGCGAGGTCTGGGTGAGGAGCGCTGAAAAGCACCTTCGCCTCGAGCCTTTCCAATCCGACCTAGTGCCGGGGTCGCGGCGCACCGCCACGGAGGATATGCGCCTGGCGAGGGTATAGCGGTCCTGACGTGCAAATCGGTCGTCCGACCTGGGTGTAGGGGCGAAAGACTAATCGAACCAGTAGCTGGTTCCCTCCGAAGTTTCCTTCAGGATAGCTGACGCTCACAGTTTTCCCGCTCTGCATTCACGTGAATATGGTGTATAGAAAGTGTTCAATCATAATTCTCGTGGTGCCCACGTTACCTGAAGGCAACGTTGTTGAGGAAGGTCCTCAGCCTTCTTTGTGATGCTGTCACTCATGATGACACGTCCCTCTCAGTTGAAGCCACGCCCCCACGCTAGATCAGAAAATGAAAGTGAAAAATGAAAAAAATAAATGTATTCAAAAAAATTCCAGAACTGAATCAAAATTATATTCAACCCAAAAAAACTTTTCATTCACTTATTTTTAGTTTGAATACATTGCTGTATTTTTCAATGTTCAAGACCATAACTTGAACTTTCAGGTTCAAATTATTTTTTCAAATGATCAAAACGTTTGACCTGGATTTAGCTCCATATACAACCACCATCTCAAAAATGGTTCATTGTAGCTAATTAAAACTGGAGGCTTGTAACGTCAAACAAGTCTTAAACTTCATTATGGTAAGTTTTATAAACCGCTCTGCTGTCTCATGTAGCAACTTCATCCTGGAGTGCTGCAGGATACGAGCATCTAAAAGTAGCTGGTACATTTTATAAAAGGTAAATTTTACACAGACTGTTGCAGTTTAATAAATACTGGCAATTACTAGTTTGTAGTTAATGATAATACTAATATTCTATTCTGATTAAAAGGTTTTGTTTTGTTTCTTATTTCTTCTCCTTAGGTTAATATTAATCAATAGACTTTGCTGTCTTGTAACCACTACACCCAATGGTGCTTGCATTATTCATGCTGAATAACATGCTTTTACCAGTGCACTTTGCAAGATGGAATGGGTGTGTGAGCTGACAAAGCACAAACACCAAAAAGCAGTTAACAACAGATTAAGCCATGTCAAATTTCCTTCTCCAATGTATCTCCAGCTTTTCTTGGTGTCCAATGGAGGCAAGTTCATGAAGAAGACCCTGATAGGGGAAGCCTACATCTGGCTGGATAAGGTGGACATGAGGAAGAGAGTGGTCAGCTGGCACAAGTTGTTCGTCAGCTCCACTCAGACCAACCCCTGAGCGCCACACCAAAAAGATGAAGATGCGATAGATCGACAAAAGGTGAAGCCAGAATGTACTAGTTAAGCAAACCGATTTGACAAAAAGATAAATAAGAGGAAAAAAAATGTCATGAAGACGAAATAAAAAGATCCATTTAATTAACTCCCTCTGTTCATAAGTTATAAGAAGGAGGGAATTATGTGCTAGTACCATAACAACTTTATCAGTCCAACACTACCAGCACACATGTCCACCTCTTCCCATATCGAGTCTGTGCTGGCTGTGAACTTTGCTTGTAGGATGCAAACATGCAAATACCACAGCAGGCACTGAAACACACTCAGCAGCAATATGGCTTTGAGAGCAGCGATGTCTTTCTTACCATAGTTCCAATTCCACAATCCACATGCGACTTTTGTTTTTTTGGTGCTGTGCAACTGAGCTAACATATCTAACAGAGGGAGAGTTATTTTCTTTTACGTTGATCATCTACTGATAATGTGTCATTATTGTAATTCCCAAATGATGTTCATTCAGTGGTCTTGAAGTGTTTAATGATGAAGGAATGCATAGTGTTTTTGTATTATAGTCTAAAGAGAAAAAAAAAGAGAGAAAAAATAGACAGACAGATGACTTTTGTTATGGGGTAAAGATTAATATGTACAGCACTACAGACTGTAGATATCACACATGCAGATTACAGAGCCTATCAGAGAACCACATTGTACAGTGTGATGTTTATATAATATACATAGATATCAGATGCAGAATATATCTAAATACAATATACATTATAAGAGTTGTTCTCTTGTCACTGAATTATATATAATAAAATATAGAAGTATGATCTTTATTTGAGGCTGTAGGTGGCGCACTGACAATCCAGTAGGCTGCTTTAGTCTATGGTGTAGACAGTCTAGCTGTTATGTGAACGTGGACCTATGTGAGCTCAAGGATATAGCTCCTTCAGTCCTCTGATCACACTGATACACCATTAGACACAGGGCTGTGATGGATTACAAATTTTAAAGGTCAAGTTAAAAAAACAGTGACGTATTGCTATTTCACTGGCATGCTGTTGTGTAAGGCAGGTTAGAATTACAATAAAATGAACAGCATTTGTGTTTTGAAGTTGCTGTGTTGAAAGTTACATGCCAACCACAGAGGATGACAAGAGTTTGTCCATCTGTGTCATGTATACGACATTTTACTTTAAGGCTGTTGTAGTTGCTCAGAGTGCGCTGATATTTCTTTCTGTGTAGCCTATAATGTAATTACAGTGTTGGAATGGACATGTAATTCACACAAGTTGTGTCAAAACCACACGTGGGTCTGTAACTGTCATCACCTCATTATGACAGCTCTGATTAGTAAACCCCCTGGTCTGAGTTTTATTTAAAAATATTCAAAATCAAGAAAAAAAAACATTCTTACCAGTCAAATGTCAAGGTTTCTCTGTGTGTCTGGCTGTGCTGTAAAACTCACTATGCTGTTTTGTGTCAGTGACTCCCGCAATACAGTGAACCAGCCTCTTTCACTGCCTGTGACCAAAAGACTCACTCAGGCTCACTGGGGTTCAGTCATATTTAAGTCTCAGTACTAATGTGGAGCAGGTGACACATGTATTCATCTTGTAATGTTTTGCCGCCATATCTGCAGAATGAAAAAAATACTATCAAGTGACCCTCATAACTACCGTTGTGTATTTAGACATATCATAGGGCTGATGCACTTTTTTAAAGAATTAAATATAACAGAGGAAACAACAGAACAAGATGTCACTTAAGTCTTATAGAAAAGGATTTAAAAAAGAGAATATAATAAGAAAGGGAACGTGGTTGATCTTTCAGATAATTATTTTGCTGTGCCAACTTACATTTTTTTTAATTCCAGACACATTGGTTCTTAATTCTATGCAACATAGATGTGTTTGAATGCATTTGCTTTTTTGGAATTAAATGTTATATCTGTGAACATATGGTCTAAAAAATATGTCTTATAGAAAACAAATTTAATTTGTACATCCCTGAAAGAAAATATTAAATATATTGATTTTTTTACAGATTTTAATATAAATTGTTAGTATTTACTTGGAGCTTGTGCACTTTATTATTATAATGTTTTTTCTTGTCTCATTTTAACTGTCATGACATGCAAGATTATGTGTTTTGTGTTTCTGCACTGAAATGAACTGAATCATGGTGTATGTGGTGGCAGAAAATATTGTGGTGTGCATTTTGTATCTATGTGGCAAAAGAAAAACAAGCAGACACGTTGGGGTTCCTAAACACAATGCACAATCTGGGGAGGAATCAATCTTACTACATCACGCTCATAGTCTACTTAGCAGTCTGTGTACAAAGTACAGTAAATAAGACATATTCCCTAAATGCTCAGTCATGACTGTTTAACCCCTCGTGTTTCATTAGACTTCCCTCAAGCTAATTACTGTTCCTTCATATCAGCTGTTGCCTGTAATTGTGAATCCATCCATTTGTTGTTGTTCTGAGGGGTGTGAATGTGACTCAAGTCCTTTGACATGTGTACATAAAGTGTTTATTTTCTACAAAGATTGAATGTTTATATTGTCCGAAGTTTGAGCATGTGAGTGTTGAAAAAAATCACAGAAGACTTATAATTGTACAGCAATGCGTGTCTGTAGTTGTATAAGGGGAGTTGACTGTGTAATCAAAACATGTGCTGTCAACCAATGACTATCTGTGCAACCACGTCCCGTAAATGACTGAAACAACTCCAAGGGAAAAAAAAAAATCTATTCAACTTCAATAGTTGTCTGAGACTTTATGTTTTGGATGTTGCATGTTTTGTTGATGGTTTGTCTGTATATTTTGCCTACAGATTATGTTTAAAAAGAGACACAATATGTATAGATTTATCTGTATGCTGACTGTAAAGAAATATGCTTGTAAAATTGTCTTGTTTTTCACTCAGTGTAAAAACAAAGAATCTAATGTAATGGTTTTGTGGTTGTACACAGGATGTGTTGAGATATTATGCAAATTGTGCTGTAAAAATCAGCTGTTTCCCCTGAGTCTAAAGAATAAATATTAAGAAGAGCTATATTACACATGCAGAGTTGAGCTTGTTTTTGTTTTGATTTATAAAACATGTTAAAGAATGCATACGAACAATTTTGTTCATACATAAGGATCTTTTTATACTATACAAAAACAACAAAGCAGTGTGCAGTCTGGTACTTTGTCGTTCTTAATAGATAAGATAAGATATACTTTATTGCCCCGAAGGAAATTTGTCTTGGAAACGTACAGTGTCTGCTGTTAAAACAATACAAAATAACATATTGCATACATACATTACATGCACAGACTGCCACCCAGCAGCCAACAAATACATTTCACACTGCCCATCATACAACACACCTGTAGTGTATAGTTAAGATAGTAAAAATAAATTAAAATCTGTATTACAGGGCTTAGGCTCTAGCTAGCTTGCCATTTAGGGCTTTGATGGACAGGGGGACAAAGGAGTTCTTAGCGGTTGAGTCTGCACTGGGGGACTCTGAAGCGTCTGCCCGAGGGAAGAAGCTGGTATTCAGGGTGGAGGACATGGCTGGGGTCTGAAATAATCTTCTGGGCCTATCTGATGATAGTTTCATCAAAGACAGCCTGGAGTGTGGGATGCTGTGTGACTCCCATGATTTTCATGGCTCGCTGTGTTAGCCGGGTGATCTGGGCTTTTAGCTGTACACTGAAGTTGCCAAACCGCAGGATGCTCTCCACTACGGCGTGGTAGAAGAGGAGCAACACTTTCTGGTTGACACCAAAGCCTATGATAGTAATAGTACCACCAGATGGTGCCAAAGTGATGCACACTGTGATTTTGATTATAAGGTTTTAAGAGCAAGAAAGTAACCCCTCTTCAACACTTCATATTTCATATTTTTTGATTTGTTTGATCATCAATTATTAATTTGAGCTGCTCAGGGGTTCCTGCATTTCATTTTTCATCTTCTGCTTTTAGCGGACCCAGCCCTTGTGCTCTCCAAGTAGCCAGCCAAATGAGGTATGCAAAAGTTCACAATAAACAACTTTTAAGATGCACTTGTATTAACAGAGCTGCAGACCTAGCCTTGCTGCCAATTGTGGAGCAGTCCATGAAATGCTGAACAGCTTTTTAACAATTATGATTTATTCTCAGTAGTATAGTAAAACATTATTGTCTTTTTGCATTTATTAAATGGCCTATTTGCTCTTTTATTATTATTATTTTAGTGCAATTACCCTCCATAACACAATCTCTATCAGCTTTAACTAAAACGACTAAACATTCTGTGTCTAGCATACTTTGTTACGCACTTGCTGTTTATTAAGTTTACAGTCAGTGCATTTACAACTAGAACCATGTAACATGTCCATGCTTGGTCACGTCTTTGATGCTTTATTTAGCTGTAAAATGAAGACATGACCACTCTGAGCCAGAATTGACTCAAGCTAACATCTATAACTTGTTGTGGAGAAGAGCACCCTGGTGGTGTGCTCATATTGGTTGTATCACAGTCTCATATTGTAAAACAGCTTATGTGTCGGGATCTGGTTTGGGACTTACTGTTACATGGTGCTAAGTTTTGCAATGATTATGAAACCTGGTTGCAAAACAACTAACTGAAACAATCGAGGGTAATAATAATTTTCATAAATCTGTCCCTTACAATGACTGACATCCTTACGTTGACTCTGGTAGTCACTCTCCTGGAGTATTGTTCAAGGTGACTGCCAACATTCATCTTACAGAACCGATTTACAGAAAGTGGATTCTGCATTAATGAAACTCAATGAAAGTGAATTGGCAATTCCTGAATTCAAATCATATTCTTTTTTTAGCTTTCCTGTTCATTGAAACTAAATTGTATTTATTTATTCATATTAATTTAGTGGGTTAGATTAAGCTAACCAACAGAAACACAGTTATGACAACAAGTCTCATATGGGTGGGGTTAGAGAAATGATAAGGAATATTTAGTCCCTCACATGCAATTTAGACTCTGCTATAGTTTGAGAATTGGTTTGCATTGCTTGCATAAGTGTTATAAATAGTATGGGTGTTCAAATATATAGCTGAACAAGTATCTTGAAGAGAAGGAGGTAAAACTACTGTATTGATTTACTGTAATAGTACAACTTTAAAGCATAATTCTGTTAACAGCAACTGATTCTTATGCTTTTAATGAATTTCCTCTAGATGGCAGTATACTCTACCAAATATCCCGATTCTTAACCAGTTGAAGGTTAACACATTATTTACCTTAACATCATTGCCAGAAACGTCCATGTCAACAAGTGGTTCTTAATATCAGCCTAATAGGCTGATATTGAAAATGGTATTACTGTATGTGCCATCAATATATTTAAATAAAAGTTATGTTATTAATTGGGAACTCCCAGTTTGCGTGGAGTAAAAATACAAGACTTAAGGGCAAACCAGGTTATTAGTTAAAACGGAATTTTTCTTTGTACAAGTTTTTAAATAATTAATTGTATAATGATTGTTGGACATTTCAGTCATGCAACCTACTGTATGGAATATATCGGTGTCTCAGGCTTCAGACAGAGATACTCTGTCTATCAGGGTCTGTCTGGCAGATGCCATTAGTTTTTATTCTTGTCTTTTATCCACTTCAGATTATACATTAGGAGAGGTGTAGCAGTTCGGGCATTAGTCTGACACCTCTTTCTATTCAGGATGTTGTGTGAGATGTTCCGAATGGATGAAAGAAAATTATTGAATGGGGATGTCTGCAAAGAAAGCGTCCATCCTCTCCACACTGCTTTTGCTGTTATGTTCCTCCACTCCACGCCACCTCGTCAGTTCTCACCATTCACTTTTCTCCATCCCATCAGCAGGTGCATCTCTTCCACTGCAGGGTTGAAATGAGTGTGAGGAAAGTGTAGCGAGTGAGAATGTGGAGAGGCTGATGTGTCAGGGAGTGAAGGGATGAGAATAGTGGAGAAACTGAGGGGGGAACAGCAACAGTGCAGTACAGTGAAAGCCAGCGGAGAGGTTGGGATGGGAGAGACAAAGAGAGAAAATGGGGGAAGGGAGGAGGGGAGTGTAAGAGGACACGAGAGATGGTGTGTGGTTGCCAAGCAACGATTGATAACCAAATCCCCAAGCATCTTGCTTGTGCTGCCCTTCCCTCCCTCCAGGCCACACACACACACACACACACACACACACACACACACTCACACACACACACACACACACACACACACACATACACACACACACACACACACACACACACACACACACACACACACACACACACACACACACAGCAGGTTTATGTTCTCGCTTTAACATTCAATTATTCAATCAAAGTATTGATGTTCTTAATTTGGAATGATAAAAACTGTGATTTTATACGGTATCCTGCCGTGGTACAGGAGCTTGTATATATTATATTTATACATTCATGTTAGGATAGGCAGCACATAGCTACAAATCCAATCTTATAAAAGCAGGTATGATTGATGGTACTGAGATTTATAGGGCTCTGACTGTACTTTGCCCATAAGATTTTACACTTTATGTGTGAAATCAATAGATCTGTCACACTAGCAGTGATTCCCATGTGGGATAGTTTCTTTGCTCGCTGCCACTCATGCTACTAGGATGACTGATAGCGAATGGCAAAGATTGTGCTATCAAAGCCAGTAAATTCTCCCATCTCTCCAGGTTGAGGGAATTGAAAGGTTGTAGGGCATTTTAAAGAGCCAAACCTGCATCTGTATTCAGTGTGGGTGCACTTGTGTGTGTGGTACCTGTGTCAGACCCTCCTTTTAGCAGGTGTTTCTTTAGGGAGGTAAAAAAAACAATTTGCTGCTCCAAAGAGGGAATGCTGTACACCTTGAGGGAAGAAAACAAACATAGAGTGATGCTTTTTGGACCAAAACAAATATTATTTATACTTATTTTGAAATATCATATGCATTGTAATGTTTTAGTATTGCCACTATTAGAACTAATAGGCTACAAAACTGGGAAAAAGTCTAAATTGCATTAGGTCAAGTCACTGAAGACTGACAAAAGTAAAATTACGAGATAAAAGGAGCATTGGTCTATGTGATTTCCCCCGTTAGATTGAAAAGAAGAAGGGGGGGGAGTGAGAGATAGTGAGAAAGAGTGAGGGGGGAGAGAGAGAGAGAGAGAGAGAGAGAGAGAGAGAGAGAGAGAGAGAGAGAGAGAGAGAGAGAGAGAGAGAGAGATCCAGCTTCAGTACCTGTTAGAGCGCCGGATGGCTGGGTGAGCAGATTAGATGTGTCAGGGTTCGTTAATCTGAGAGGGAGCGACAGACCGCCACTCACACTGCTTCCGTACACCGCTCCCACTCATCGGCGGCGAAGGGGAGCGGAGCACATTTAGTGTTGACGCGCGTCGGGGAATTTACCTCCCCCCCACCCCTTTTTTTTTTTTACAATGGATACCTGCAGGGTACGAGCTTGGGTGTTTCTGGTCCTATTATGGCAGGACGGGTATTTGGCATCGCAGTTTCCGACACAGCTCATGTAAGTATATCCCCTATAATCCCATTTCGAGCAGTTGCTGTTCTGGTCTGCAGACTCGTTTCAAGTGCTCGTTGTTTAGAGACAAGTAGCCTATTAGGCTAATGAGCCACTCACGGTGTGTTGGCGCTTTCGGTGAGAGTGGGATGGACAGGTTGTTTCATTCATGCACCACTGGTCATCTTGAAGGTAGACAGTATTTCAGCTTTCCTCCGGATTGCTCGCCTCCAGGCGGTGATGAATCTTGTTTACCGTAATCAGCAGATTGGATGTCTGTGGCTGAGGAGCTCTGTGAAGTTGTCGAGGAGTTACAGTGGCTTCGTCTGGTCCTGTTCCTTCATGTAACATGACAAGAAGTTGCCCCTTGTCTGTGGCCCGGAATGTGGTGTTTATTCCCCAGTAATAATACAATAATGTGCTGCTGTCCAAATATGGCAAACAATCCTATGATTCATTTGAAAAATCCGGTTTTGTTAATGTTACTTTGCGTTGATGGGTAATTCTACAAAGTTATCTTGAAATCCAGTTCACATTCAGGATTGTTCTCATGAACACCTTTTTAAGAGCCACCCAACAGCATACAGCACACCAGTCATTTTGTGATCATATAAATTGTGTATTCACATATAATTCATTTATAACCATAACAAACTTTAACAGCATTTGAATAGATTTAAGACCCATCAATCTGTTTTGGAAAAATAACAGACTTTAGTTCTACGTTTATAATTTTGATGGGGCTAAACCTTTATTTACGTGCATTAATGCAGAAACTACGTGTCTTTACCAGGACAGTTCTAAGATACATTATCCCAAGTGGCAGCGAAGTGTAACAATTCACACGATGCAATACAATGTGATATGATACAACGATAGAACTTCACTGTCAGTTTACACAAAAAAATATTTTGCATCCTTGTGACACATATGACACATTTCATAGACAAAACAAAACAAATTTAAACAGTCATTATATACAATAAATATCACCTTTTATATTCTTGAGTCAGAATCAGCACACTGATTTTAGTTTAGCAACAAGATAGGCTGATGCATGAAATAATTCCTCCGCCTGTTGCGTTTAAATGGAGTGACTGTAATTCACCTGTTAGAGGGCAGAAGTTGATATTCTCCATTTAAAACATGCGAGGAATCAGAAGAGATACTGTTAGCAAGTCTGAGCTTGTTCTTGTTGTGAGTTGCTTGAAACAAGTGTGCCACAGATTGGCCAATTATCATTGTTCAAATTTGGATTTGAATGTAAAGTTTAATTTTAAGTTCCACTGCTGAGCCAGGCCGTACTGCAATCCAGCATGAAACTCTGAATCCCTGTTGTAAAAAAAACTGAAAAATAATCTGGCTACTGGCTCCAAAAGATCTGAGTCCTCAAAGAAAGTCCATGTGCTGCTACCCAGCTTTTACAATACAATTCTACAGCACCAGAAAGTTACAGAGACACTGGTGCTGATATTCAAAAACAGAAATTAAAGGTCACCAATTCAAGTCAACAAGCTACTGCTATAAGGCTGCCATAGCAAACATATACATTTTTATAGCAACCCTTTGGTATAGCCAATTAGTGACAGCATATATACCTGTTTCAAAACAAATTATATTAAGTGCTTTGTGTTTACAAAAAATCAGTCTGCAAGACAAAATTGTTTCAAAAGCTATTATACAGTTTAAAAAACAATAACATTTGACTGTGCATTTCACCCACATTGCTCATGCCCAATGTCATGTTCTCCATATGTGGTAGCATGAAGTCTTACAGGCTCCAGCATCCACTCTAAATGCACATTACTCTGGAAGCTGACTCTGCTTTGGGTTTGCTATGGTGATGGTGACCATTCAATAATCTTTATATTTCAATGGCCTTCGATCCGTTGCTAAATTCAATCCCAATTTGAAGAAGAGGAAGTTGCGGAGGGCTCTTTTTTTTAATCCACTGCGGAGGAAAATCTACACCCTATATCATCTACCAGGCAGTTTGTTCATCACTGTTGAAATAACAAGCAAATATAAGTCAATTCAATTCAATTTATTTTGTATAGCCCAAAATCACAAATCACAAATTTGCCTCAGAGGTAAATAAGTAAATATAAAAGTAATCAGTAAATGCTTGAGTCCAAATTCATCTTCTAAGTTACTGACTCTGCATGTCTATCTGCATGGCTAGATACTACTAATGGGATTTGAGCGGTTTATACCTTAAAATTGCTGTAATATTACTCTCAGATGAGTTGTTTTTGTTTGGAGTGTGACTGATGATCAGATGGTGATAGTGTTAGAACATAAACAAAACGAGCCAAAAGAAATGAAAATGAAGTGGCTTCATTCAAATGCATCTCTTTATGATCCTAAATAGCTCTGTTGTTCGAGTAGCTCCTCTGGAGATGAAACATTATGCACTACCATAGATGTCAAGAGCAACATTTCAAAGTGAATAAAAAACAAGAATGGGACAAATACCATATAATGAGTTTGTTTTTTTAGTTTGTAACAAAAAAATCATGTTGGCCGTGCCAGGAATATTTCAGAATCAGATCACCAACAAGCCCACATGCTTTGCAAATCTAAGGTGATAACTGTTGTAAGAAAGACAAACGATTCCGCTGTACTGAGAGCTTGATCCGAAAACCCTCCCCTGTATATCACGGTATATTTTAGGCTGTAGAAGGACTGAATTGGCCTCTTGGATATTAGTGTATAGGCTACAGAATGTGAGCAGAACACCGGGGGTTGTTTTGGAGCATCGCTGTTGGTGTTTCCATGCCTTATTCTGTTTTGCTGTCTGGACTTCTGCCTTTGCCTCTGTAATGATGTGTAATTAGACTGTAGTTTAACCCAGCCGCCCACCAAAATACAAACTATGGGCCAGCTCATTAATCTAGTGCCAAAGTTATGACATCACAACATCTGTCTCTCTCCTTCTTGTATTGTCTCTCTGTCTCTCTTTCTGTTTTGCTCTCATTTGCTCTTCCTGTGTCTGAAAAACAATGTAGGGCAGTGTCTGACCCAGTTGCCATTTGTATGTGCGTTTGTATGTGTGTGTTTAATTACCCAGTGTTGTACCAGAGGCTGCAGTAATCAAAGAAAGCAACCAGAGCAGAAAAAATGTGCTACTTCAGCTCAACAACAATTACTTTATTACTGTTTAGGCATCACTGAACCACCATGTTATCTTAGCAATTGAAAAGAGCTTACATTATACTTGTGATAAAACTGTGACGGTAATAAAATAATGATAACTGTAATTCACCTACTTATACGTATATGTATGCAAAGAGCTGAAATAAGATACATTACATGCAGGTGGTGATCTGACTGATCAACCATGACGGGATGAAAGGCCTCACCTCATGGTATTTATGAAGCATCGCCATTAAACTAGGTTGGGACCTCAAGGGATGGCTGGAAATACATGATTTAAGGATGAGGAGTTAATGTTCAGAGACTTTCCATACCTATGCATAATACATTTGACCGTTTAAGGCAAGTTAAACGAGGGGATTTGACTGCAAATATTCATAAAAAAGCAACAGGCATACGACTTTTGGGAGTAGTAGCGCAACATTCTACTTTTAATGGTCAGTTACTGTATATCATGAGCCAAGTGAGCGCACATTTGGTATTTACGCATGGACAAAGCAAATACACATACAAGGGATTCAGTATCATGAGAATTGGGATGAGTTATTCTGCAAATGAGACACTCCCATGGAGCCAAAATATTGTAAATACATTTTGGAAAAAAATCCATCTCATCCAGATTGGACGTGCAGAAGAACTCACATACTGCACCACAGCCTGGGTTGTCTCATCCATTTGTCAGCACCTGAGAGTTTTTGTTATAGAGATTTGCACTGGTAGCAGTAGAATTCACAGAAGCTAAACTCTGGAGGGACGGCCCTCTGCTTCTCTGAATGTCAAGTCCCTGGAAGCACACACACACACACACACACACACACACACACACACCTATACACACACACACACACACACACACACACACACACACACATACACACACACACACACACACACACACACACACACACACACACACACACACACACACACACAAACACATAAATTCTAACTCACAATTGACTTGTCAATACTGCAGGCTTTGAGAACTCAGGGGTCCAAGGTCCACGAAAATACCTTACAATCAGTTTGACGCTTGCAGATTTGGGGACAAGGAAGGGTGAGGCAGAGCAGAGGAGCGATGAGGATCAAGAGAAGAGAATTTATGAGGAGAGAAGAGGAGAGAACTGGCAGTTTCTCAACATCTCATGCATAACTGTAGCTAATATAACTGCTATCAATAATTATAAAGAATTAGATTTATTTTAATTAAATGTGAAATAACAGATTACTGTAAGCATAAGGTTAATAATATACTATATACAAATATAATAAATAGAAACAATAGCTCAAAATAGATGTAAGTGTAAATATGAGCATTATCAGAGAGTAATTATAAGTAGTACAAAGTAGCCTGTGACCACTGACCACAAGGTTTATTTAGTAGTTATTGTGGAGCTTTTGATCAAATCACATTATCTTAATCAGCAGATATAATTTTCCTTAATGGACTTCACTATTTAAGCCACTATACATTAGAAATAATGGGAAGTTGATCTACAAGCCCATGATAATTGGGCACACTCCATCTGCAGATGAAGAGCATGTGATATGATCAAAAGCTCCAGAACTACTAGATGACTTCATTAAAAAATGCTGTAACATCAAACAATTTTCTCCACTATTGTTTCTCCAGTATTTTAGAACTGATCAACAGAATTAAGAACTAATCTTGTGCTGCTTTTATGGTTGTGAATCACCTGGTTGCATCCAGTACCACTGGTCCATTTTGCTCCTCTTTACAGATGAAAGTCAAGTACCCAAAACACCCTTTGGTGGCTCTAAGTCACACTAACAAACATTAAAATAGCTGGACATCTATCTCGCATAGCCATAAAGCTCTGCCAAGCCAATGTCTACAGTGTTGACGTGAACCCCTAAACCATCTGATTTTGGGAATTAAGAGATAGCTTCGGAATTATTGCTGACCCTGCTCTAATATCCCCAGCTCTCTTTCCTAAACAATTTCACACTGTGTTATCCCCTCTGGTATTCCTGCTCTTGCAAAGTTTCTCATCTTTTTCCACAAGTGTACTTGCTCAGTATTTTACCCATCCACTGTGGATTTTCTGTCTCTGATGTATCTTTCCCATATATTTTCTGGCTTGTGGATCTTCTCTACCTTTCTCTCTTTGTGTTCATTGTATCACCTCCCTCATCTGTATTGTCAGCATTGATGTTTTGCACACAAACTTGCATGACACTCATCACATTACTGCAATGGCACTTTTTGAGAAATATTTTCTGGGTGTGAGTATGATGTATCTCTTTGCCATTGGGGAGGATCGCAACGGAGTCTGTGTTAGCATGGCAATGTGAATGCATGGCAATGAGAGCATCTGTATCCCATGCCAACCTGTTAACATTCTCATACAATATGAATGGCTTTGTCTCAGTGTGCCTGTGTGTGTGTGTTCATGCATGGCAGTGTATATGGTGAATTAATGCATCCACATGCACACAAGTATTTTGTTCCTGCAAGCCTCTCAAACCAGATGCGCCTCTATGTGTCCGATAATTATAACAAGTCACTGTGTCACTTAATGCATAATGTCTTGGGTCTTTGACATTCTTCTCTCGTCTATCTCTATCCACAGCCGCTGTGGAGGCAGGATGCACCAAGTGATTTACTATGTCAGTATATTATAACACCTGCTGTGAGCTTATTGTGGGTTGACAAAATGATTGGAGGTGGATGAGAGGACGGTATAATCCAGTGTGTGGCACTAGCAAGCTGGACCTGATTTCCCCAGAGCTCTTATAAAGACAAGCACGTCGGTCCTGGCCACCTCCCACCTCTCGCCTGTCCACTCAAATCAGTGTCATCAGTCACAACATTGGCTGACACTTATCTGATTGGTCGACATCATTTGGAATTCTCAGAAAGTACTTGTATTGGTTGACACCAAATGGCACGTGTTTGATTAGATGGCATTGTATTTGCTTCCAGAGATTTGATTGGTTGACATTTTTGCTTGACCTATCAGAGTGATTCTCTTTGGCCATGTTTGATTTTACGCGTCCAGGTGGTCTTGTTAGATGATAAATGTAAGACAACTTGATTGTTGACAGTTTAATTGCACTTGGAAATGTTTGTGATCTCTCTTCTAAACTGGTTACATCTGAGATGTGATTAAGATTGGTTGTGTGCTTTTGCCTTGTCCCATAGGATTAAAGAATGGGTTGAACAGATGCAGAAAGAGCTTGTAACCCTGGCAGACTCGGCCACAGCCGGGAAAAGCCTCACTCAGGTACAAACAACACATTTGTTTACTGCTATATTAATGCTCTGAATTTAGCCTCTTTAACACTGCTATGTGTTAACATACATTAATTGATCAAAGAAGATGCACTATTTCTTGTTTATATGTTATAGTCTCATTTTTGTTGAATAAAACAAATACATTTTTAAAAACATGACAATTTGTTAAATCATCAATTATGTGTGTGATTTTACACATTTACTACTCACTCTTTCTGTCTAGATTTTTCTGAGAAACCAACACCTGTACACTGTGGAGCAAAACGACGCAGAGGAGCTGGTGGCAAGAGCAGCCAGGAAAATTGAACAGCTGCTGCGGAAGAGGTCTGCTGCCTTGGAGGTACGATTCACTCCACTTAGAGGAACCAACTGTCAGTTTGCAATTTTACTTTGTTTTTAAAGCTGTACAGAATGATAGCTCCATTAACCAGGGCTACGAAAATAAGTTTTCCGTCTGCTTCTTGTCAAGACATCGTAGACTTGAATAAGTATATTCAATAGCCAAAGTGTATGTGGTGAATCATGTGTTTAGTCCACTATTTGTTTCAACTATTGGGGACTGTGTTAATTTTATCAATATGTATTAAAAAGCAGCCGAGAAAGAAAACCAAACATTAAAGATGCAATGTATTACTCTACGTTTTTTGAACATGGTAACATTTGTGACATTAAATCAAATCAAATTGAATTATATAATAACTTTACATAGCAAATTCTTATTAAAATTAACAAGTTGAGTGCATTTAGTTTACATGTGAATTTTGGTGGAGCAAGGGTACACCTACCAGACTCCTGGACAGATAGGATAGGGCAAACTAAGAAAAGAGATATATATGTTCAAACTATCTAATGGAAATGTGCATGGACAGACCTGGATTGAACCCACAACACTGCCTGAGGGCTTCAGCTGCAGAAGTACCACAGTACCACATGTCTGACAGTGTAGTGTTGGTGTGATGATATGATGGGAGGCAGATAGTAATCCTGAAATCTAGTCAAAGTATTAAAGTATTTCTTATTTTTTTACCATGCACATCAAAGGCAAATGTACCACATCTTTGTACTAATCATTGCTGTATTCAAATACTAAATGTTGAGTTGAATATCTGTTGCATATCTAATGATCTTTGACACTCCTACATTCAAAAAGGCAGGGGATAAATTACACATTATCCCCCTATAGGCCATAGTTATACATAAAAAATAATTATATTTGAAATTATGTAGACAATACATTTAGATTTAAAATATTGTGATTATACATTTTCGCATAAAGCATTCCGTTGCAGTTACACCACCATCTGCTATCTATTTAGTCAATTATTTATCTGGCTTAGGTCTCACACTAGTTTTCCAAGTGTGATTGCTTTGGGTTTGGTTGAAATTATCTGCTAAATGAAGGAAGTCAAATTCAAAACATTTTAATGATCATTTGGCAACAGGATCCCTGGCCCTTCTCCATATCTGAAGGCTTCTTTTGAGGGAAACAAAAATTAGGAAGAAATCAGTCAACAACCTTCTCAATTCTGGAGGCCATTACTTTGTAACAAGCTATTATCTGAATGTTGTGATTATTTTGTAAAAGCACACTAACATTTCAGTGGTGAGGTAGTCTCTTGTGGTATTTTACGGATGATATATTATAGTTTGTATATGCTATAACAGCAGGGGGTGAAGCATGCAAACATTAGAATAAAGAGCAAGGACTGAGATCTTTCTGCAGTATCCAATGTGATAATGAGAGCTTTGACCCTGGGGATGTTCCCTTTTTCTCTCCCTCTCTTCAACCATTTTTTACTTAGAAATGGGTCAGAGATTCTCATCTATATACGGAGTTTTAACTTTTTTTTTTACATTCAGAGTTCCCAGCACCCCTTACTCTGCCTTTATAAGGCATCACCATTGTTGTCTTATTAGTAATGGAGAGAGAGTATTTATGAATGTCCATAAACACAACTCCTGCCAAGTGTCTGTCTTGTGTATGTTAAGTAAACACCCTGGTGTTCTTATCATTTTTCCGAGTACTGGTGCCATAAGATGCGTAAACAGTTATAGAAGAGAGATGATTGTGAGGGTTGTGTGTGTGTGTATTTCTGTGTGTGAGCATGTGTTTTTGTGTGTTAAGGGTCGGTGGTGGGTGGGGGGGTCAGCTAGCCTGATTCTGACAGACCATCCAACCTCCGGACATCGATCATTCTCACATTTTATTGCGTCATTGTGTGTCATCCTCACCTACGTGTAACCTCAAGGCACACTATATTGAATTTTCTGTCCTGAGATGTATGGATGGGGAGATAAATGGAAGAAGGGATGATGTGAAAGAAGGGCAAATACATGAACTTGATGGATACATGGAGTGGCGACAGAAAGAACGAACAGTCTAGTTTAGGGGTCTTTTTAAGACTTCTCGGGTGCAACGCATAGCAGTGTCACTAAACACCATCAAACTCAAACTTGGCTGTTTAACAGACAGAATACAGGAAGATAATCTTCATTCCAGTTGGGAGATCTTTTCTTGTTGGGTGTCTTTGATATGTTGGGAGTGACTCTTAATTTCAATATAATTGATAAATCAAGGCACTTGAGTCACTTTCCCTCAGTTGTCAACTTTCAAACTTGTATCCTCCCTTTGCCTTTCCATTTTTCTCCCTCTCTCTCTCACCCTCATGTCTTTCTGTCTCTAATCTCTAACTCTGCATGATGGATGACCTATGAAGGGCCACAGTTTACCTAGCAACAGGTGTGTGAAACAACTGTGCACGTTATGTGTGTCTACTCATGCTTCCATAAATAAGTGTGTGACAGTGTAACATGCATTATTAATGAGTACTTGGCTGCACGCTGTTAGGAGAGATTGCTTTATCAAAGGTTTTACAATGTACACTGGAGCTTCATCTCAACAGGAAACACTCACACACAGACACTCACACACCTACTGGGATGTAACGCATAGTGGCTATAGTGGCTCGAGCCAATTCCCATTTTCCCTCTCTGACTTGCCTTTTCTGACTAAATAATCATAATCACCAGCTGTCACTTGTGGCATATTGTGGCTTTATGCTAAGGACCGTAATGATAAGTAGGGTGGCCCAAAAATGTTTCAAATATCTCCATTATTTCACCTATTAACTTAATTTACATATGCATTAATTTTTATTGTAGGCCACACGTGGTACTGTATATATATATGCTTAGCTACTTTACCTTCCTGTCGTGAAGTCCATTGAGTGTCCTCTTAGATCAGTCACTCTTACATCTGTCAACACAGAGCACTCACTCTACATTTCCAGAGGCACCTAGTTTCCATTATTAAAGAAACAGGTCATGTCAGTAGGGGATGACAACATACAAACTCCTACACCCATACACATTAACTCAGAAACGTTTACTTTCCCTAAACAAGTATGGAGCTGTGCAGAAGTCATTTGAAAGCTTACTTCTACAACTTAAAGTTGTGGAAGGCAGTTTATTTTTGGCGTCACTTTCAGAAAATGATAATTCAAGTAGTCTGAGAGAAAACTAGACTTCTGCATGTTGGCTCTCTTTTTAAGCTTTAGAAAATCTAGCTTGTGAAGGGAGACTTTGGCCAATTACAGGTAATTTCAGCGAGAAGGCATTCCTATTGGCTGTTCTACAAATGCAGATGCATTTTCATGTCCCTTCAGATATTGAAAACCTGATTCAACAGCGGAATATCCTGCAGGGAAAGTTACTATTCCAGCATTGGCAATAGCTGCATGGCTTACACTGCAAAAGGAAGACAGACTTATAAAAAAAGAGAGCTTCACAATATTGGTGAAGCGTTTCACAGATGAAGAGTAAATGTTTAGCCTTCTGCTAACCGTAGCTGGCTTTGCCAGTTCACGGCTATAGTTGGTAGAATTTTAAACTATTAGCAACATTTTCTCTCCATCTCTGAAGTGCTTCACCAATATTGTGAAGCTCTCTCCTTGAATCACAGTATGTCATCTAGAATTGATTACAGGCGAGAGAGAGAGAGAGAGGGAGGGAGAGAGAGAGAGAGAGAGAGAGAGAGAGAGAGAGAGAGAGAGAGAGAGAGAGAGAGAGAGAGATGACCCTGAAAAGGTTTGTCAAAAGCAGTTGACCACATAGTGAAAGAGTGTGATGTGCTGGAGGCTAGATCCAATTTCTACAACACATCTCTCCCTCCCCCATCAACAGACTGTTCTCTCTTGGTCTTGCTGTCTATGTACACTGTAATTAAACACTTAATTATTGATGCTTCAGAACTGTTATGGCAAAAGGCGAACTGATAAAACACTGAAGACAGAAATCCACGCATGTTCACACACCAAGGTATTCACAGGTCCACAGTCCTCCTCGCTCTCTTGCTAACAACCAGTAGCCACGTCTGGTTTATCCTTCTTTTTTTAACAATCTGCATGAAGTGAGTGTATGTGTATGTGTGTCTGTCTTCCTGTGTGTACAGTAGTGTGTGTGTGTGTCTGTGCAATTTCCTCTAATCTCCTGGGGTGAAGGGCTCTGTCCAGTGACTAATGAGACAGTCTACAACATTACTTAGAGTAATACCTCAACCAGCAGCACTAACACTTACAGAACCCAGGTGGCCCAGTACTGTGTGTGTGTGTGTGTATGTGTATGTGTGTGTGTGTGTGTGTGTGTGTGTGTGTGTGTGTGTGTAAAAAGAAAAATAGTAGAAAAACACAATAACCATAAGTTCATAAAAACTCATCTCCGTCTGTGATGTCAGAGACTCTTATCATCATATTTGCTTTTAAACATAAAACAAGAGTTGCAAATCAATTTGAAGTGCAAAGAAATAATATAAAAACTATATACTATAGATTATCTTTTAGGATGAATTTAATAATCATTTCGGATAAAAGATTGATTTTAGTTTTAAAACCTCAGAGTTCACAGCGAGGTCACAAAGTGTTCACAATAAACTGTAAAGAAACCTTTAAATACACTTATGATATATTGATCAGCGTTGTTTACGTCATAACTTAAGTTAAAAATACAGTTATATGATTCTGATAACAGATATTCAGCCGGTGTTCCCCCTAAACCTAACCTATCTACGTCATGTTTTTTTCTCTTTTTTTATGTTTGTTAAATTCTCAGTAGCGATAACTAAATGATATGCTTATTATACATATTCCAAACAAAAGAGGCAGCAGAAAGAGAAGGAAGAGAGGCCACACAAACGCCGGCTGCCTGGTTCTTGTGTTAAAAATGTCCGCTTAATAATAAAAAAAAACCTGCGTTAATGCGCGATAAAATAATTGTCGGTGTTAATTAATTAATGTGTTAACGTGATAATAACTCGTTAACTTGCCCAGCCCTAATATAAATACTTTCTGTCTGTGTGACATAAACATACGTTTAATACTTCCTGTCTGTGTGACACATGATCATATGTTTAATACTTGGCGTGTCAGGCAGCACGTTGTCTGTTACGTCGGGGGGGTTGCCCCGTCATGCGCAGGGTTATTGTCCGGACAATTGAATCCGTTCGGGCTGTTGTTTCCCAGCTAAGCTAGCTAGCTTAGCCCCCCTGAAGACACGTGTGGTGCCACAGCCACAGCTGTTTTTTGTTATTGTTTCAGGTTCAGAGGTCAAAAAGCCTGTTGTCTGTTACGTGAGCGCAGTCCACCGAAAACATTATATTTCCCACAATTTAAGCATCTGCATTTTTCAAATGAACTAGTATTATTCAAACGTATTGTTCGGTTCATAAGCCTAGTACCGAACGGTTTAATACGAATGCGTGTATTGTTACCCCCCTAGAAACAAATAATAACCGTAGCTGATAATGAGGTTGTTAGGAGGTGGTTCAACTGTAGTAGGACAGCACTGAAGGCCCAGGTATAAAACACACGGCCGCCCGCCACTGAGATATATAATATATATATATATATTTCACATGACGTTCTCCATAAAGAGAAAAGTGGTCAGTGTCTTTAGTGACACCAGAGTCTTTAACCAAGAATAAATAGACTCTTATAGGTTCATTCTTCCCACGGGCAGTTAAAAACCAGTATGTCTCAAATGTTCAGAGACCGTGACAATTATTTTGTGTGTGTGTTTGTGTGTGTGTGTGTGTGTGTGTGTGTGCATGTGTGTGCCATTACTGGCATGTAAGGTACTTTCATCATTGAAAAACAGTGGAATGATGGGCTTCTGTAAAGCTGTCGTTTGTGAACTAAAGGAACATTTGACTCATCTGCATCTGCATATTCAAAATAGATATGAAGTGATTACTATTATTAAATGATGCCAGACTTTAGTAATGATATCTATAGTTGCCTGCGAATTTGTACATTTTCAGTTCTCTTTGTGGTTACTTTTGAATTCAGTCAGTTACAGTTGCCTCGATAATGATTCATTTTCACTGCATGATAAATATTTTAAAATGTCCATTGAAATTCTCAACAGCAGAATCTACTTCTCTGCTCTTGATAAAAATCAAGGGGAGCACGATTTAACATTGCACTGGTACATTTTGAAGCCTGAACAAGGCCCCAATGCCTCACTTGTCCAGCCTCAACCCTCAACATCAAGGCTTTTGCTGCTGTTTGTTGTTCAGCTACATGTTCTTTAATAGTATACACAACATTTCTCAATTTCCACACTATTCAGAAGAGGTCAGTATGCCTGGCATACATGATTCTGTCATTATTACTTTCCCTATCCCTTTTGATATTGTCATATTCAGTAATCAGGTGAGGTCTCAACATTCACATTCATTGCAACAGATATATGATCTGTAATAATAATATTAATAATAATTAATAGATCTCAATGGTATATAGCATTTGCATCAGGCGTACAGATACAGTGATAAAGCCATGATATTGTGGAACACCTAACTAACACCATTTTACTGGATAGGGTGACATCATTAGCGCTATAAAATTGCTTAAAATGTCTGAGATAAAAAAATATTGTCTGAAATATCTACATTGAAATCCCCAATTACATTAAACATATTTGTGTTATTCTCCTTAATGGATGACTCAATACAAGTTAGTCTGTTAAATCCCCTACTGTTACAGTTCATCTCAATTAAATCTTACAACATTAACAATTTGATCATATTTAATTTTCTGAAATATTTTCTCTCCTCAGCCTCGTTAGACATTTTCTGTTGAGAGTTCAGACTTACCGGATCTTGCTTTGCAAATTATGTACTGTCATAGTTACCAAAAAGCTATTCAAAGGCAAAGCAATCTGTTTTATCACCAACACTGTGCCTTACATGAATGTGACATGACAAATCCAGACTCATATTGTTTTTTTTATATCCAGTAGTATTATCACAATAATAGTCTATTTTACTCTTTGTACCACCCTGGAATGCAAGGCAATACAAGGCAAGGCAAGTTTATTTGTATAGCACATTTCAACAACAAGGCAATTCAAAGTGCTTCACATAAAACCATTAAAAGCATCAAAACATAATGCAAAAGAAAAGGAGATTTAAAAACAATTAAGAACATTGATTGAAACGTTAAAAACAGACATTAAATCACTAAAAAGCAGTGTAAGAAATAAAATACAGTAATAGTATAATGCAGAAATTGATTAATATGGTTCAATTAAACGCTGCTTCTCCATGTTTAGTTCTGACTCTGGGAACAGAAAGTAGACCGGTCCCAGACGACCTAAGGGGTCGGGATGGTTCATAGGGTAGCAGCAGATCAGAGATGTATTTTGGCCCTAAACCATTCAGTGCTTTATAAACCAACAGCAGGATCTTTAAAGGAGAATATGGTCAAATATAACCGGCTCCGAGCAACTTTGCAAACACTTTCAAAAAACAAACGTGTTTTGGCAACTCTTCTAATTACTTCATATTAGAAATGTATATTGTAAACAAGATGCAGTAATTGTTTCTTTTCAAATTGTAACCATATAAAACTATATTCTCTAATTGATCTATCTTTTTAGTGTTCTCATCTTCAAAATTCCTTATGTAATGCAGTTCAGTTCAGTTATCCAGTTCTCTTCCGTTTTATTTGTGCATGTGTTTAACAGTCTTTGGGACCCAGGTGTTGGACCATATTTGTATTAATATGGTGCCTGCTGTCACAATGTTATAATAATGAGCACAAGATGTGATATTATGATGTTTTCATGTGTGTGTCTGTGTGTATGTGTGTGTGCGTAACGCAGTAATGAACAGAGGCTATGATACGATCAGAGATATTCCAGTCTCCAGAGCAGATGTTACTCAACCTCCCATCTCCGCTCTGCGCTGATCATATTAAACAGTCAAGAGGTGTCTGCATGTGTTTGCATTCGTGTTTGTGTGTGTGTGTGTGTGTGTGTGTGTGTGTGTGTGTGTGTGTGTGTGTGTGTGTGTGTGTGTGTGTGTGTGTCTGTGTGATAGACAGAGAGAGAGAGAGAGAGAGAGAGGGGGAAAGAGAGAGAAAACGAGAGAGAGAGAGAGAGAGAGAGAGAGAGAGAGAGAGAGAGAGAGAGAGAGAGAGAGAGAGAGAGAGAAAACGAGAGAGAGAGAGAGAGAGAGAGGGAGCAGTGCAGATGGGGAATTCTAACTAGACTTATGGCCAAGGGACAAGTGTCTTATAGATACATTGAGAAGAAATCCAAGCTGCGTTGGTGGATGACAACATGCTCGTGGTAACATTTGAATACTTGATTTGGAGACAGACACAACCTTTCACTGTCAAGACATGCAGTTGTTTCATATCTAATAATAATAATTAATAATAATCAACAATTCAATTTGATCTGTGCTATATTTCATAATTATTATTGTGAGTAATAAGTACAGTAATCAAGATGTGACGAGATTAGTGGTCTCTCTCTTTCACCAGTTTGAGATTGTTAGTCTCTTGACACTGTTACCACTAAATTTCCATCATGCCTTTCCACATGTGTTTGTTTTTGACCTTTGGCTCATAGGAAATTGCAGCAATTTAGATTTTACCAGTCTCACTTCCGTAATAAATTTGTCTCGATACCACTTTCTGAAAGGGCATCCAGTGTAAAGGAGTTATACATTGTAACCAGACTGCATAAAATATGGACATAGTCTCCGTGACATCACCAATAGTTTTCTGAAGAGCCGCTGTAAAGCTCATAGTGGGTTGCTATCTTGGCAATGACACAGCGTAACTCACAGCTAATCAAAATAATCCGTTAGTAAAACAAGGTATTAACCACTGATGAATCCATTAGTTACACTTATAAAGCCTTTATAAAGAATGCTGTCTTAATAAGTGGTCCCTTTCTTGTTTTCCCTGTTGAATTAGAAGATTATCAATATTCAGCAGAAATCCAGCAGATTTCCTGTGAAATCTGATCTGGTGGGACACAATGTATATTTTCTAAAGTGGACAGTAGAGATGCACATCTTTGAGATAAGAGCAAAAGAGCCAAAGAGAGAAATAAGACTGGAAGCAACTGTAGATTTACTGTTCCCTTCGGAGGGTTTGGCCTCTGAGAGAAGTCATGTGAAGCAGCACGGCTCTTTCTCTCTGTCTCACACTCCCTCTTTCCCTTTACTCATTTACCCTAATGTTTTCTGTCTCTCTCCAGTCTACTGTATCTTTCCTGTGTCCAGCTCTTGGCCTTTTGTCACTGTTCTCTGTCAAACTGGAATAGGAAATCAACCTTTCCTTATCTCTTCTGACCTCTGTCTCTCTTTATCATGCTCACTCCTTTCTCATATGTCTTCCGTTTCCCTCCAACTGTCCCTTTTACTACTTTGTGCTCTTTTATATCACTCTCTCTTACCCTTCCTCCAGTCTCGTCTGTTCCTCCATTTGACTTTGTCTGTACATCTCCCTTATTTTCCATTTCCTGTTCCACCAAAATCTCCTCTTTTATTATCTCCCACTTTTCTCTCATTACTCCTTACACACACACACCTTTTCCCAGGAAACAAGCTAATGTGTTGCTGGGTAAGCCCCCATCCTTCTTTACTGAACAACCCCCACCTACCCTTGTATATATCTCTCTTTATCATCCCACTGTTCATTCGCATGAGCTAAATTTTAATGAGAAGTACGAACACTGTGATCATGCTGAGTCAGAGTATTATTTTTCTCTCTTTGGACTGGACTTTCCATTAATCAATCTACTCATAATTTATGTCTTTTTCTCTTCTATTTTCCGACTCCTCTCTTTTCTGCTTCTCATACTGACCCTTCACATCTCCCACATTGGTTACTTTCTTGTCATCACTTTGAGTTGGGACTCATTATGGCGAATAGATAACCAGCGTTCATGAATGTGGACACGTTGTCAGAAACGGGGATGGAAAAGACGAGACTGGATGTGGGTGTTAATGATCTTTTAGACCGTTACTACTCTTTTGGGTATTGCTTTGTTGTCTGGGGAGAAGGCAGTGTGCTCTGAATGGCCCATTGATTTCAGGCGTGTGGAGACTTAAGACACACATGCACACAATCACACGCACGCACATACACACACACACACACACACACACACACACACACACACACACACACACACACAGGGAGTCTGGGAGGCTCTGTGAGGTTTAGCAGAGCCTGTCTCATCTTCCCTGTCTATCCTTTAAGCTGTGTTCTGCTTTCTCACTAAATGCATGGTGGGCAGCTGGGCTGCCCTGGCAGAATGACAACTAAGACTGGTGAGAGCAGGGCAGAAGTATCTCTCTGTGGGGCAAGCAGGTACAAGCCCGATACCATCCAACACTGAGGCCAACTCTGACTGTTTCTATGCTCTCTAAGGCTGTAGTGTAATGATCTCATGCATCAATGTGCATGAACAACGGAAGGTGCATGAAATGAGAAATATTATATTATGTGCCCTATTTGGCTGTTGGGATATTGATAGACACAGTTGTTGCGGTCATCATTAGGCCATTCTCATGTTCAACTGGGAGTAAGATATAACCAATATGTATCAGCAATTTTTGCCTCCTCGTGTAAGATTTCATGATTTTCATTAAATTCCTTTTCCTCTTTGCTCCTTTTTCTCACTGAAGCACCTCATTCCTTAAACCGCTCCACTACCCTGCGCCCATAGATCCAATTCCCAGTCTCTCCTCTCCTTCCCCCATTAAAGCTGCAGGGGAGCGGTGGCTCTCCTCAGGTCTCCAGTGGTCATCCAGTGACAGAGTGGACTCATTATAGTGTGGAGCTGGGATATCTATACCACAATAAGTGAGAGGGAGACTAATGAGCGATTAGATCACGCTACGGGGAGTGTGTTAACGCTGCCATTAACTAAACAGTTGTAGTGCTGAATTTGTATTTTTCAAATGAGAAACGCTTTCTTCTAATCAATTGGCAGAGGCGACAATTCGCAGGGTCTCTGTACCGAACAGTTATGCCAGTTTAGAGAGGCTAGCTTTCACTATGGGAGTGGTCTCATCAAATCAAGGTTATGTAGTTTAGAGTGGATTTGATTGTGGCTTTGCTTTCTTTGGGTAGCCTAATAACCTCTCCCTGTATACATGTTTGACAAAGAGAGAGATAGAAAGGGATATGGAGAAAGTAGTGAAAAAAGAGAAGGGTAATTAGTTTCTTTCTCCATACACCCCTTCTCCCCCTCCCCCATATCTCCCAGAGGGAAGAGGAGCTTCGTCAAAGCTCTGTCATGAATTTTTAACAACCCTGTCGGTCTGCTCTCTTAGGTGTGTGTATGTGTGTGTGTGTATTTGCATGTGCATGTTTATTTACAGTCAGTGTGTCAGGGATAAGGGTATATTGAAATATCCTGTATTCTCCATTAATGTTAATAAATTGCTAGAGCATGACGCATGATGTATAAAGTATTGACTGTTGCTTATACATGTATGTATCATATCATATACAACATCATGGAGATAACTGTAATCAATATCCATATGATTCACGCACCTCTGTACGTGTGTTTCTGCATACATTTGCAGTGAAAGTATATACATTTAGCAAATTAAACTCATTTTTAAAGATGGTCTAGATTTGTGCATAGTGATGAATCTCAGTTAGCTCAATGGTGTGACATTAACATGATGTGATGCTACATTGACATTAGCTGACATTAATGACAAGGCCCTCTGCATTTGGCCTTTACAGAATGGATATGAACGGCTGCGCCTGCTTTTCCTCAGGTGGCACATTATTATAGTCTTAAATCTTATCCTTCCGTTTTTGTTTGGAATATTGTCACCTTGAATGTATTTGCAGTGTAGGTGTCACTGAATTTAATTATCAATAAGAAACAAAGATGTTCCATGTCGCATTATTGAAGATTCTCTCTGACCAACCAGTGGTCTGCAGTATGTTAACTACTCCTTCAAGCTTGGAACCTCGACTGAGGTGATACTAAAAAAAGTGCCAAGTACTATCCACAACTTTTTCTGATGGAAATGCAAAAAGAACCCTTGAGAGGTGTAACGAACTGAACTGAATTGGAGTGCTTGGTGGAAATGCGTCTTTAGTAGATAACAAGGCACCAAATATATTTTCCTCACGCTATGGCTCCAAGTCCAACATGTTTTTAGACTATTCATAAAATGATTGTACTTTATTGGAGCTATTGATTCAGAGGTAAACCTCTAGCCTGAATCACTGAAGTAGTCTAAACACCATCAATGTCAGGTGAAAGCAAGCGTCATCATTGAGTATTTGATGGACACAACTTATATATCGAAAACATATGATTTAATACTTCATGCAGTGACGAGACTTGCTATTTTTGCACATGATGAACATGGTGCGTAATAACTTTGTGATCACTATTTTGTGTTATTGTGTATGTGTGTATATAGCTGGTGTATATTTAGCCACTGACAGCCAGTGCAGAGGAGGTGGAGACAGGTCTGGAACAGAGCCCAGGACTGGAGGCCAAAGGGATGGGACTGTTGATCAAGAATGGAATCATTGCCGACAGCAGACACATGGCCATCGACACACTTAGTAATAGCACAGAATGACATATACTAAAAGCATCTCATCCAGTCTTTGCTCATGCACAGATCTAACATGGCCTTTGTTATATGTTCTTACTTGCACAGTCAAACAGATGGAGATTCAGCTAGAAATAAAGTTTAACGCCATCAATTCTAAATGCATCAATTCATTAAAAACACATCCCTGAGTGGAGTTTCTGTGAGGCTTTGGTAACTTTGCTGTTAAAAGAAAGTCAGTGTGTCAGACAGGTGGGTTTATTTAAAGACAATGCTTTCCTCCACAGGGCTAGGAGGTCAAAACTCCAGCAACACTTTTATAGAACAACTTCATTGTAAGACAAACCTGTTTTGGCTTGTGGCCGTTTCGGCTTGTGGACTTTATCAGGGTTATCATGAAACACATTACAAACAACCTGTTTTTCCCTTCTCAATGCACCTTGGAAGAAGGTGAAATTGTGCCAGAAACTTTGCTATCTTTCACAGGGTTGTCATTACAGTACATTGTACAACTGGAGGACAGGCCAAGCTCAGGTTTGATCTGGATTAACATTAACAGCCTTGTACAATAGTGTCAGTTTGTTTGTCTCTCTCCCTAGTTTCTGCCTTGGGATCTCACTGTTCTTTTATGGTCAACCCCTTAACTTTTCCAAACTGCAAAAACTCAATTTCTAAGTGAGATAATCTTGTATCTAGCTGTTAATGAACATTGTTAATAAACAAGACTAGTGTACAGTCATGCTAGCAGAGCTGTGAGGCTGAAGCTTTGAGCTAAATTCTGATCTCTGCATGTCAGCATCTTTAACCATGCATACATTTTTGAATTAATACCAAACTCAAAGTACGATAGACACTGAGGGGAATGTCATATATTTGTGCAGGTATTTGGTCATAAACCAAAGTATTGCAAGAAGAGATAAAGGAATGTATGAGCATCTCTAGTTTAGCTGTTAATACTACAGATCTCAGTTTACTAATATTTCTTAAGTGGAAGAAACAAGATCTAGACAGCTGCTTTACATGGGGGTCAAGCAAGAAGGATTGGTCAAATATTACCCCTAGATTAGGAAGGCTGGAGTGGGCAGCAGAGGAAAGTGGACCAATACTCTGCTTGATCGTGGGGACAACTTTTTCTAGTGCAGCAACTAGAACCTCCATCTTATCAGCATCGAGTTGTAAACAATAGCATTGAGACAGTCTAGAAGCCTAGATAACCTAAAAGCCTCACTAGGCTTAAAGAAAAAACTTAAATGGTGTAAGGGTACAGGTTTCCACACAATTTTGTGGTAACATCAACTATTTCAGGATAATAGCAAGGCTGCCAGAAGTAGGTGGTAAGAAGTGGGTAAGGGGCCATTGTACCCCCCAACTTTAAGGTCCTGTCCCGATATGGCATCACGGCTGATGTGATCCCATCAGGAGATGTTTTGATCTTGTTTTAACACTTCTGGTAGCCGGACACCGTGTCTTATTTTAAGAAATATTATCAACTGAAAATCACGTAGTGCACTGGCTGTCAAATGTGCCTGTTTCAAGCATAACAAAGCTTATATCTAAACATGTCTCTTCATTTTTATTGGGCACTTTTGCAGTGAATGCAGTCTTGACATTTCAAAACTCTTTAAAAATGCATGAAATAACAGTTAAATTATTTCACATATCAACTGCAAAATGTTGAAATCAGATCTCTGTCTCCCCCATTTTCTGTGTTTTTGTTTTCTTGTTATTGTTCTCAATTTTGCCCTCATTTCCCTACAAAAGAAAAAATAATGATGGAATCAAACTTTGAAAGATCACGAGGAAAGCCAGTTAAAGCATTGAATGTATTGTGAAATTGGAAGGCAATGTCTAATATGTCTTGATATCACAGTATCCTCTCACAATTGTAAGTGCAAATACCAAACCTGTGATGTTTCAGTTATGAATGAATGCTACCCTGGATCTCTACAGAGCACTTAAGGCAGTCATTTGTTCCCAGAGTGATAAATATGTGCTGTTTAGTATGTGTTTGTCTGTTTTATTGCTTGTACTGTGAAAGAAATGTTCTAGCGCGATAAACGAACTGCTCTTAGTCTTACCACTATTCTCTTTCTCTCTATTGCTGCTAAGTGTGAATGTGTGTCCACTGCACATGTTAGAGAGTTGTGTAGAGCAATGGTGAGGTTAATTCCAATTACATCCCCCTGTTATTTAGTAGTATCCAATTTGATTGACAGCTTCTCAGCTGGTAATCAATTTGAAATTGACTTTATTCATAATTCTGGTGTTTATTTCTCACTCACACAGGCACACACAAACACACTACTCTTTTACAGTACAACCTTTTCATTCTGCCAGTACTACACTGTGGTGTGGCCTTTAGCAGACAGTGCTGCAAGACTGTGACAGCCCTGTGGTGTGAGCTCTGCAAGTGAGATCATAATCACTTATCCGTCTCAGGGATAGTGTCCATCGTGCTTTTTAACATACTCTCTTTTGCTCAGGCTTTCTATAATTAGACTCAGACTGTGGAGGAGGCATACCTTGTGCAGTTTTCAATCTAAATCCCTGTCATATTTCACTCCCCAGAAACTGGCCACAGCTGCTGAGAAATTCCAGACGGAGCATATGTGGAAAGACGAGTTTGAGGTAACAGAAGGACACAAAAATACAGACCTGCACACTTACAGGAATACTTGCAGTACAAGTATATGTACGTTTATGTATGTGTATTATATACTGTATGTGGGTAAAACACAGGGAGATACTCAGACTTTTCATTGTCTGAATAGGTTTAATCTGTTTGCGTCTGTGTGTCGTTAGCAGTGATTACATCTCCATTACTAAATTGGTTTATTGCATATTATACTCCGTGTTATGACTCATTATTCCCTCATTTCAGATGACAGATACTCTGATTTCTAAGAACTACAGCGGCACACAATTATAACGCAGAGTGAAGTGGTGGTCAGGAACAAATACTTGTCACAGAGATGGTTATAGATGTGTCTAAGCTGTGGATTGCCATATTGCCTTCTCAATGGCAGAAGAATGCTTCCCTGGAGCATTGAAAATGGCTGTAGGCACACAGTTACAGATGTAAAAAAAGGAACACTCTACACACTCAGCTTAACTCTTACAGTAATAATTTGTATGGTAGCACAGACTAGTGTCTTCATTAACATAAAACTGGATAATTTACTAATGGAGTTGAGTAAAGAGCTATTTAGAAAGGCATTAGGCATTTCATGATTGTATAAATGTTACGTTTCTTTGTGCAACACCCTAAAGCAGCCACATAGTGATGTTTGTGCTTCTGTGACTTGTTTACAGGGTGATGAAATATCCTACTACAACGCAAAGGACAACGTGAGTGCTTTTTATTTGCTCTCCTTCCATATTAGCCCCTGCAAACACACAGGTCACACTCAGACATGGGCCAGTAATATGGTGTTGCTATCACCCTTTCTCTCTTGTCCTCCCTTTCACCTACTCATCTTCCCTCTTCTCCTCCATCTCCCTTCTCCTATTCACCACAATGGTATCTTATTTTTTCACTCTCGCTTTCTATCATTGCCTCAGCCTTTTACTGCAATCCCTCCCTCTTTTGCCTCCTCTCCAGGCTTTTCTTCCCATGTAGCTTCCTCTCCATCATCCCTCCTCCCACCCTCTCTCAGGTGAAGAGGTTTCTGCCATGTTCCTCCTCTAATTGACAGATGAGATGTATGAGCTGGCTACACTGTTGCTTTATTAGGAAGCAACTCTCACTCCCCCTCCCCCCCTCTTGCTTTTTCTCTCTCCCTCCACCTCACTCCCTCTCTACCCTGCATTCTTTCCTTCATATCTCATCATGCTTTTCTTCATATATCTTCCTGTCTGTACTGCTCTCATTGATGTAAATTGGTGAATACACACTAGGAGTTATAAATCTCCACAAGGGGCATAGACAATCTTGCTGTCTCTCGCTTCTTCGAAGTGAAGATGATAGCAATGCGAGAAAGTAAGATATTAGGAATACAGTCGATGCTATTTATTCTTAAACGAGCTGGGAGGGTGTGAAAAGTGCAGCGATGACATTCTCACATCAGACAGGAGTTGATGAGGAATATAATCAGTCCTGTGCTTTTAAATATACCTACAAACTGTTTTTTCGCATGCAATGATGCTTCAGCAGATAGAATAACAAGGCTTTGTGTGGTGTCTTAAACCCATTACTGTCTGCATCTTGATTTCTGTTTCCCCTCAGCTGGATGCAAATGAGACAGAGGGAAGAAAATATAGGATTCGGCCAGACTTTAAAGAGGACCCATCATTTAAACGTTTGACTGATCACAACCACACGGCTGTCCACATCCCCACTGACATCTATGATGGCTGTGAGTACACACATACACACAAACACACACAAACCACAGTGGTTACCATGGATACAAGTGACAAACCAACCCATTATGACATGTTGTTTACAGATAGTCCCTCTAGCAAATGTGCCCATGGTTAAATGATGAATGAAGTTAAGTGATACAGCATAATAGGATCTTCTCCTGTCCTAAGCCATGTGTCCTTGGGATGTAAATGAATAGAAGGTCCTCTAAATTAAATGAATTGGTGCCTTTGTCTGAGCAAACCTATCAAGGTTTTGATAATGAATCCGTTGATTCAAACTGTTCATGTGTCCCAGGGCTTTAAATGAATTGAAGCATAATCATTAATACAAAGTCGACTGATACAAATTCTTGCCAAGGAATCTGCATTCCATACATATATACATATATATATATATATATATACATATATATGTATATATATATATATATATATATATACATATATATATATATATATACATATATGTGTGTATATATATATATATATATATATATATATATATATATATATATATATATATATATATATATATATATGTATATATATATATACAATGATAATCCTGCAAGATTTTATTTGGAAATATGTCTTTTTCCACAATATGATAATTGTTAAAAATATTTTTTTACACTTAGTTATACTTACCTGCCCAATACTATCTATACTGTGAAATCAGTATGTACCGTTTGTTGGGTCCAAACAGTGAGTTTTACGATCCATTTCAGTGACAGAGGAATTATGCTGCTTTCATGACACAAGTTTGTGCTGTCTACTAACCGAGAGGTCTCCAACCACTGCGACCTCGAGCAATGCAGGGACTGACTCGCATTTTTACAACAAAGAAAGGATCATTAATAATAATATGAATAATAACTTTATTTATACAGCACCTTTAAAAACTGAGTTTACAAAGTGCTTTGACTTTGCAATAAAACCACAGCAAGCTCAACAATGAGGCCCAACAAAGCAAGACAAACTAAGGTAAGAGTTAAACCCTGATAAAACAGTACAATAGATGAAAAGATAAAACCAATCGATAAAAATAAACTAAATTGCACTTACTGTTATCAAATCTGGGCCAGTAACTGTTTGATGGCCATGTTCATGTTGTCATTTGCATTTTAACTGTCTGTTATTGAAGTTTATGCCTATGTAAAACAATTTTAGATTTTAATGAAACACATGTGCATCTGTTAAGAGTATGTTTGCTCTGTAAAAAAACAAAACATCTCTGATCATTTCATCATCATGTGGTGACATTTACCTTGAGTGGTTCAGAGTAATTTGATTCTCTAGAGTCCCTGTGACATTAGCACAACCCAAGTTGAATTTCAATGACTTAAGGATAGTCTGTTGAATATCTTAACTGTGGTGTGAATTATGTATTATATTTTAATAGCTTTCTTTTATTCTATTTTTACATTTTGAGCACTTTAGTGGGGTTCTTATCATAGTGTGACTTACAATGAGCAATAAAGCGTTCAGTGCCTTGCTCAAGGATACTTCACCAGGACACATGGTTCACAATGAGTTTGAACAGTTACAGGAATGTTTCTCTTACCACCAGGCTGCATTGTTACTGCTTGGTTTGTGCTTGTGTAATCCTGTAATCTGTGACTGTGAGTATCTGCGTGTATGTGTTTAGATATTCAGTTATTAGTATACAGTGGGAAGTGATGCGTCAGCAGTGACTTGGAAGGACAGCAGAATGGAGTGACTTCCTCAGCATGCCCCCTCAGCCTGCTGGGGAACCGTCTGGCCTCAAGGTTACACACTTCACCTTTCTGCTGACCCCAAACACAGGGGCAGAAATGAGGGATAGGGATGGCACACATTGTTGTCAGAGTCTGCTATCTGTAAACGTGCAAGTCTGTTTTATTAACATGCTTTTGAACTTCCCCCAGAGACACTTCTCTGGCTATAATCTAGGCTGGGTGCCATGACTCCTCAGACTGCTTTTCTCACAAGGTGCTGTTTATTGGTAGCCTGAAATGAGTATGCATAGATACTCTGAGCTGCTGGGACCTATTCAGGGCTGAAGTCTGATCTCAGTGAGATGAAAGAAACTATATGTGTGTGCGGAGGACTCAAAGCTGGTAGCAGGGTTGCACCCAATGTTTATTCTTTTATTGATGATTTTCATAATTATTTTCCTGATTAGTAATTATCTAAAAAAAAATATGTCATCTGAAAAAATCTGAAAAAAAAAAACTGAACCTAAAATTCAAAAGGACTGCTGTGACACAGATTAACGTTATTACTGTATGTCATAGCAAGCCTTTCCATGAACTGGGGAATCATTATTTTTACTTAACCCTTACATACTGTTAGGGTCAAATTTGACCTGTTTTGACATTTGACAGCAGTAAAAATACCCTAAACATCATTCTTTTATCCTGAAAGTATTTTGGGTCACTTTTTCCTAACGTGATCCAAAATACACAAAAATGAAAATATTTTAAAATTGTATACTTTTGAACAGGTGCTACACATTTTTGTACACTGAGGCTGTTTCTGGTCAAATTTTACCCGTATCTATTGAGATGGATTTTAGATCTACCATTGTGGGTCAACTCAAGGAAAATGGTGGTTTTAGGGAATCTTGAAACTGTGAAACTGTACAGGCCATGTTTGTGTGTATTTGTTATGGGACAGTGGTGACAGAGTTCAAGGGGGACGTCGACACTGTCACGAGAACTGTCTGTGACATTTGCCCAGGTTCCCGCAGAGACAGACACCTGCTAGTCTTTGGAGGGGCATGGGGAATCTCAAAACAGTGAAAAAGTAAAACAACACAGGAATGATCATGGTGCACAAAGGGAACAGAAGTCATCCACAGGTCAGAGGGTGCCTTGTCACAGACACAAGATCTGCACCTGCAAGCACAAGCACCTGCAATATTATCAAATAATCTACAAAGTAACTAATTTGAATCAATTTGGGTTGGTTCCCTGCTCTCTGAAACATTTATTAGGGATTAATCATACATGTATTAATGAGACATAGGCTATTTAGACATTCTAAATAGATCTGTAGTTTAAAATTTGGTATAGACACTTACTATGAGGGAATTCTTGGTCTGAGTCAAAATTGACCTGAACCATACTGTGAAGGCATTGAATATGAACAGTATGTAAGGGTTAAGTACTTGACTTACAACTAAAAATGGTTACGACATTGATTCATTCATCTCTGGAGAATGCAGTTTAGATACTCAAATATATTATTGCATCAGTGTGGGGCAAGGGAAATAATTGAAATGATTTATGGATTACGAACACTCTATTACGTTAGTTACATCACTTTTCTCATTCTCTCGTACATTGTCGTTACAGTAAACAGAAGATATAAATGCCTGAATAACAGCAATAGATGATGCATGGTGTAACGTGACCATAACAGAAGTGGTTCAGACATTTCTTTAAGATGGGGCGATGCTGAAAATCAAAATGTAAATTTCTGTAATCGATGATGTTGATTATGTTGACAAATCACTACAGCCCTAACCGGTAGCATACTTACGTATTGGGTAACAATCTTTTGGACTGAAAAGTCAGTCCCCACTAGTTTATTTTGAGGTTGACACTAGGTTTTAGGATTAGGCTAGAGTTAGAGTAAGCCAAAGGGGTGAGATTGGTCATGTGGTGCTGATGAAAATGGGATACAGAGGGAATATATTCAAAGAAGAGTCCCCACTTAAATAGCAAGAACAATGTGCGTGTCTTACAGTGTGCACACGCTCATATAGCGTGTCAAATATTGGCACACATGCAGAAGTATAGGTTTTGTATGCCTGGAGAAAAAAACAGACAGATGATTTATACGTTATTGCGGTTCCAACTCTCCAATTTGATCTCCACCCTATAAATGTGCCAGGAATAGCCTTTGCTCAGCTGGAGAAAATTGGATTTTCTGGGCAAAGTGGGAGGCAAGTTTATGAAATCAGCTTCTATAGACAGCAGCATGTCACGTGTGTGAGACGAGAGTACAATAGGAAGCAGACGTTCACTTCAGATGACAGAAAGATCACAAAAGCCTTTGTTGGTCCAGTGAAGGACATGGTCACATGCAAAATCAGTGGTGTTGCTTTTAGATACAGAAGCTGAAAATGTATGTATACAAAATATATGACAAAAAACATTTTGAAGAGAACAGTATGATATTCCTGATCTTCATGATAGAATCCTTGCTAGCAGTTTTTTCTCTTCCAGAAAAACAGAACAAAACAGCCGACAGGAAAGACGGCAACACACAGTGACTCAACATAGAAAGACTTGATACAAGATGGACTGATACAAAGAGTATTGAATGCCTTATGACATTTATGTTTAGTCCTGTAATGCAGTAAGACCCCCAGTTTCTCAGATTCACAGAAAATAATATTTTATCCAAGCCAATACAGTATGATCTTCCTTGAGTAGCTTCCATTTTTAAATACAATCTAAACTTCTGTAAACTGCATACCCTATTATATACAGCGCTACACCTCCCTGCCCAGTCCTACGTTCTACTACTACTACCTTGCTACACTGTTGATCTCACTGTCGCTACTGGATGAAACACATCACTATATCAGAGGGAATCTTTCTTTAGTAGAGTGGGCATTCTGTTCTAGACATAAAGTGATGATGAGTGTATGCGGGGATGGACTATTTAAAGCAGTGAAATATAATTTACACTTTAATGTTCAAAATAAACTAATCCATGTTATGTTA
The DNA here is from genome assembly GCF_023349555.1 of Cebidichthys violaceus. Classification (NCBI taxonomy): domain Eukaryota; kingdom Metazoa; phylum Chordata; class Actinopteri; order Perciformes; family Stichaeidae; genus Cebidichthys; species Cebidichthys violaceus. The sequence goes on from NW_027176483.1 coordinate 11,904,457, forward strand.
GTGAAGTATATTGCACCCCTGATATCCAACTGAGATGAAGTCATCGTAGGCTGTAGATTCAGTGTGGCATCAAAGCCATGCCGAGTGCAGCCAGGGAATTCATTAGTGTCAGTGGCAATATGGGCGACTAGAGGATACTGTATCCCTTATGAAGCAGCAGTGGAGTTTAGCTTATTAAATATTATGACTAAGTCGGGAGTACTCAAAACCAATGGAAACATTAAAAAGAACATATTACCACTGGGTTAGATGTGTTTTTGGTTTGCCTGTTTAGCACTGTATTTTGGTCTGTTTGCGTAGACTGAGATGTATGTATGTGTATATTCTGTGAATATCACACTATAAAGCCATTTGGCTATCTATATAGCTATTAGCAACATCTACCTACCTGTCTGTCTTTATCAGCCTTCACTTAAAAATCACACATACAGTTTGTAATTTTCTCATTATCTAACAAGGGCTGTGATGTTATTTTCTCTCCTTTTCCCTTTAAATTTCTACCCTTAATGAGGGAAATACATTACTGAGCACACACACCACATGCTTTTTCTCTCTTTCTTTCTCTCTCTCTCTCCTTCAATAATAAAAAAACATGCACTCCTGGCAACCAAGGCTTCATTAACTCACCCCTCTAGAGGCCTGCATGCAAATGAGCAGTGTTTGCTTTGCACATCAATGAGCCACGTCACACTCAATACAGAATACCAATCTATCTCACACATGCACACACACATGCACATATAGATGTACAGAGCCACATAAAAGCATATATACAGTACTACATTAGTACAAAGGAAAGAAGGACGGAAAAAGGAAGAGCAGTAAAGAGACAGACAGACCAAAGATAGAGTTGGGGCAGCATGTGCTGTGTCTCCATCCATCAGAGTAAGTGTTATGTGGCTCTGAGCTGTCTGGGTGCTGTGTCATTACATCCATAATGTCTGTTGCCTCTCACAACACACACTATCAATCACACGCATGCACACTTACATGCCTACAAACACACACACAGGTTATCGAGTGTTTCAGGTAAAATTAAACAAAGTTTACTGCTAACCCATTACAAGCCATAAAACCACTCCTCAGTATCTGTTACTAAATTCTGGCCTCATATTTGCGTCCCACTAAGCGAGTGGACAGACACTGAGCGGACTTGTGTGCGTGAATCTTAATGCATTTGTTAATCTGGGATGTACACATGTCTTGGACAGTCTACAATGGCCTGCACATACTGTATGTCCATTGATCATTATTACAGAATACGCACACTGACATGTACACAACCTGATAACAGTAATGCATATTTTTTGTGCAAGTATGTCCATCTTTTTAGTACATGTTGTTTAATATGTATTTGTGTGTTTTTTTAGCCACCATTGTGCTGAATGAACTTAACTGGTCGGAGGCATTGGAGGACGTGTTTAGAAAGAACAGAGAGGATGACCCGACCCTTCTCTGGCAGGTGTATGGCAGCGCTACGGGCCTGGCTCGCTACTACCCAGGTAATTAAACAACCAAAAAAACAATCTTTGCCTTTTAACACAGGGGAGAAACATTTAACAAATAGTAAGAAAACTCTGGTAGATTATTTGGCCTCCTAAATTGTTTGTGTATCTGTTCATATGACACTGAAGTTGTGTGCGTTTCCTTCCATATAAAATCAGAGGTGCACTCATCAGACGATTATTATTTGGTTCAGCTACAGTAAGATGCAGGGTGTGGATTTTTAAATCAAAACTACAAACAGCCAGAGAACATATTCATGAGTTTGCTTGTTCCCACAGCACTGAGCAAATAAATTCAATAAATAATCTTCCTTGCTCAACTTGCATTGATTTCATATGTGGTGCCATAGATGGTGTCATGTTATCTTTAACTGCATTAGTGTAGTGCTGCTCACTATCAGGAGTGTTTTCTCTGCCAAGCTATTTCTATTCATGAGATTCCCTGCCATCATTGACACTATATAGCTTTATGGGAAAAGTTTATGTCTAATATTCATGAATTCTCATTGGCACTGAATTTATTCCTCTTTGTTCCTTTTTTCCCTTTTTTAACTTCTTAGCATGCATGATAGGCAGTCACACACTCATACTGGCTTGTTTTCATGGTGCTCCTCATTAATAGTATACAGATAGAAAGCACCTGGTTATTGTCAACGCAAGTGATTCCCGTGTTTTGCGTCTTAGAAGTATTTTATCTCATTTCTCATTGCGGTTTACCTCTGATCGTGAGCATAAAACATGTTGGAATGTAGAAGGGGTGGGATTTCATCCAACGAGTCATTAGGCACAACAAAAATCTTTTATTTTATATCTTCCCAGAATGGCTGACAGGGACTAGACACTGCTGGGCTGAATATGACACTGCATGTTGCCAGATATTTGCAGATCAACACAGTTATAGTCAACACATATCTTATCTCCTCTGAAAGCTTCTCCCTGGATGGATGCTCGCAAGACCCCCAGTAAAATTGACCTGTATGATGTCCGCAGGAGGCCATGGTAAGACAACTGCTAGAAAAAGTAGCATGACATTAATTAAATCGTTAAGCCAAAAATGTCTAATTTGATGTGTTCAGGGGTTTATATGATTTGTTTTGTCTGTTATGTAGTTGCTTGGTTGGTTGTAGGTGTTTATGAATAAATGTAATTTTTAGATATAGTAAGTGCATGAAGGGCTGGGTGGTCAATAAATATTATTGATCAACTTTATTGTGACAAATATAGTCATATTGTGTACTGTCTTTACAAAAGTAACATGTTTAATTGATGAATCTAAGAAAATTGTATAGATTGTAAAATTTAATTTAAAGTTCTGAAAAAGGCACAAAGTAGACTTGATTTTTGATTTATATTATATATCATATCATAACATATATGTCATAGTTCGTATCGATATTTGAAGTATTCTTATTAACATTGTTATATTAATTTCATCAATATTCCACAGCCCTAAATATATTTAGACCTAATATGACTCAAAAGTATATTTTATAAGTAATGTTGTGTTCAAAATATACTATTTTGAACGATACAGTGTTGGCTTTCAACACATTTTTGAAATGTGTCTCACACCAGCTTTTCTTTCATTCATTAATGTCCTTCTAGGTACATTCAAGGAGCGGCCTCACCCAAAGATATGCTAATCCTTGTGGATGCGTGAGTTACTTTATAGCCTCATTGATCCATAACCTCCTCACATCAGTCATGATTTCCCCTGATTATAACACATGCCTTCCTAAAATTACCACATAATGTAATGCATTTCCCAAGGCAGACGCATTTTTAATTATATTGAGTACAAAAACTGAGCAGACAGATTGCAGTGAGAAGTTGTTGGGTATTTTTGTTGTTGTTGCAGAAGCGGGAGTGTGTCTGGCTTGACTCTCAAACTGATCAGGACCTCCGTGAGTGAGATGCTAGAGACTCTGTCTGATGACGACTACGTCAATGTAGTTTATGTGAGTATTATTAAACCCATCACTGACTGTTGGGTGGTCTGTTTGTGCGAGGCGACGGGGAACATGATGCACACTGAGAAAAGGGGCAGAGTGACGGACAAATTCACAGTGTGCGCATGAATGGGCTTATGTCCATTTGAATGGAGATACACACATGAAGACATTGTGCACATAACCAGCACATACACAGCACACAAGAGAGAGACAGAGATGGATGACAAGTAATGAAATATGGATTTCTCTCAGGTCTGGCCACCCTGAAACAAACCTTTAATGAAATACCCACAGCTCTATTTGGTGTACAGGATTAAAACTCTGCACTACATGCCCCTACCCCACCTCCTTACCCGTGTATGTGTGTATGTGTGTGTGTGCGTGTGCGTGTGCATGCGTGCGTACACATGTGTGTACATTCCCACTTCTCCTATAGGTATTAAATCCGCACTTCTTGGAAACACTCATTAATCACCCTCTTGATCACTCCATCACTCTTTCCTTTCATCATTGAGTCGTGCAATTCCTCTCAGAATTTTGCCATACACCTCCATACATCTCTTTGTGTCAACGAAGGATCACCTTGTACACAATACGCTCCGCCTCTTCTTTATACATAACCACAACTTTCCTCCTCTCACTGCCTCCAGTTTCTTCCCCTTCGTTCTTATTTTTCTCACCCACCAATCACTTTTATAGTCCCCCATTCCACCTTTTTATTCTGACCATCTATTCTAGGCCTTCCACACTTGTGATAACACTCAAAAAGAGCCAATCAGAAGACTGTGTGATACTAAAATGGGTTCCTGTGAAGGTGTTTATTGAGATGGGTCTTTATAAAGATTGGAGCTGTCTTCTTTCTCATTGCACAAAGACAGCCATTCAGTCTCTATTTCCTCTCTCCGGGGACCCTTTGTCTTGGACACAATGTATTCTGTTTCACGGTGGACTTGTGATTCTGCAAAGATGTGCAATTATCGGAATCTGTCGAGGAGCTCAGGGTGTGTGTTTATGTGTGTGTCTAAGAAAGATAGACAGAATGAGAGAGATTAGTTCAAAGAGTGAAGTCCAATTCAGTTTTAACTTAGAACTTTTTTGTTTAAATTGTTTTCCTACTTTCCACAAAAACCGCATTACACCCACTGCTGTTAGTGGTCTAAGGAAAATGAAAGGCACCCATTTAAAGGTGCTAACATAATCATTTACGTTTATTACAATTTGGGTCTTTAAATGTTTAGCTTTGGCCAATGTTTCAGTAGATTTCAATAACATTGTCCTTACCAGAGTCATTTCTGAAATCTGGGAATACTTCGACTTTGCTGCAATGAAGTTCAACAGAGTGAGAAACATGAGCAGTTAGACCGTCAGACAGGTTGTAAACAAGCAAACAGTAAAGCCAGATTATCCAAACCACTTTATCTGGAGGTAAAACTGAAAGTGAGTACACCCAAAATGCTGGTAATAATCCTTTACTGCACAGTAAAACTATGTGTGTGCACAACCACGGTAAGAACTGTAGGTCAAAGTTGAACCAGAGACGTCTGTAAACTGTGAGGAATGCTTACAACAGACAGTTTGGGTCATAATTGTAACATTCACTTTGTCTTCTTTCCAAATGTTTGGCTAACCTGGGGATTTGTTTACAACCCGTATGATCAAGTGATCGTGTTTCTTGTTTCATGTTGACTTTTTTTTATATATTTTTGCAATGTTACCACATTTTCAGATCCCGGTAATGTAACTTGGTGTGTACCAAGCCAATAGGAAGGATTTCCAAAGCTACAAAAATAAGACAACAATAATAAATTGTGTAATATACCAGAATCATCCCTGAGTTGCTTTGCCAAAACTCATTATTCTTTCTCTCTGTCACCCTCTTCTTTCTCTCCATCTGTTTCTTTCTGTCGTTGACTCACTTACTCATACACACCCACACACACGCACACACATCACCCTATGTCTGGCCCTGAGGGTGTTGTAACCTGACACTATATCATTAATCTCTGATATTACCCATAAATCCCTGCCCATTAACTCTAGCCCAGGGACTAAATTGGCATTTGGTCGTGGAAGATGCTCACACACTTCATGCGGTAGGTAAGCCAGAAGAATGCTGATGGCTGTTTCTTTTCGGTCAGTCTTTCCATATCTGTCCTCATCATTTCGATTTTATTTTTTTTGGCACTTTTGTTCTCAGTTTCTGTCACTGTGTCTCCGTCACTTTCATCCAACCTGTTCAGACGTGTTAGCTGGTGTCAGCCGTGTGAGCCAGCATCAGTCTGGGCAAGCCGGAGTACCAAACCAGCGCACCAGAGAGTCCAGCTGGATTAGGGTTTGAAGATTAGCCTTCTCTCTTGTGTCATCACTAATCCATTACCAAGACCTGGACCATCACACACACACACACATGTACACACACACACACACGCACACACACAGAACTGTTGTAATTGGATCACAAGGGAACAGTGGAATTTGTTGTAGTTCGTATTGACATTTGTGTGCAAGGCCAATAACACAATTTTGCAAAGCCTGAATGTGTTTTTTCAGTGCTTACAATTAAAAAAATGTTCATGATTTGGTTATCTGCAAACATCTTATCTTTCTAATCAGATTATGATCGAAGTGTCACATACACTACGTGAGCTCATTACTATCTCTGGCAATACTGGGTTTTTTTGGACTTTGTCAGCAGGATTACAGAAAAACTAGTTCCATGAAACTTTGTGGAAGGGTGTAGTATGGGCCAAGGAAGAACCCATTCAATTTTGGAGTGGATCCAAATCACGAAGCAGATACACACATTTCACTTATGAAAACGGCCTTGGCAGAGGTCTGCCCTTCTTGTTTTCTCTATGAGATACATACTCTAATTTCTTCTGCTTTTAAATCCAGCATTCAAACCTTCTCCCTACTCTTTTTATTTCCTATTTCAGTCACTTCCTGTTTCTTGCCCTCCCACATTCCCATCCCACTTTCCTCACTTCTCCTTTTAATAGATTATGTGATAAAAGATCCCTGTCTGCTCCATGGGGGCAATTATGTGAACTTCCATTCTGTTTGTGTGCGCGCGTGTTTATGTGCTGTCGCCTTGATTCAGTCTTTTATCAAACTATAGCCATTGTGATATTGCCTTTCTGTCCAATGGAGATGTGTATGTCTGTTATTGTCAATCTAAAAGGAATTTCCAGGCTGTCAGGCTCATTGGAGACACACACTCAAACACACCCACACACCCATATGGTCAGGGTTCTTTTTGTCTCCTTGCTTGTCTGTGTAGATCAGTGTTTTCAGCTTCCCTTTTGGCCATTTCACAGAGACCCATTGATTAGTTGAGATCGATGAGGTGCAGTATTGTTTTAGAAGCATTCTGCAACACAATAGATGTGCTGGTTGACTACACTGCTGTCACATGTCCTTCACATACCACTATTATATATTCTATTATATAATTTATTCTGTCATTTGTGCTTATTGTCATTGTGAGCTCTTTGAATCTGTCCTTACTGTTCGCTCATGGACTATCTGTTTGCTACTGTTCAGATATTTAACAATAAAAACATGGACCATCAGTTAGACTTGGAGCATGGCTCTGAACAGAAGGAGGCAGGTTTTTGGTTAATGTTGGGTGGAGTGTGTGTGCATATGTGTGCTGTGGGGTGGAAATGAGGAGGTCTCACCTTTAAAAAAAGATGGTGTTGCTGCCTAACCTCGTTCTTATATGGCAGAATCTTGTTTCCATGGGTACCAAATCTTTGAGCTCCGAGGATGTGAAGCAATTAGTGGGGCTTGATGAATGTGTCTGTTTACCACTGCCTGATAACATCCAAGTCCAGGTGGGAGTGTGTGTGTGTGCTGCATGTGTATCATTTATTACATATGCACAAATGTTGTAATTATATGAATAATTTGTTGGTCATAACTCGTTGCCTCTGTTTCCCAGTTTAACACCAGGGTGAAGAAGACGGCGTGTTTCGAACATCTGGTTCAAGCCAACGTGAGGAACAAGAAGCTGCTGAAGGATGCTGTTCAGAACATCACAGCTAAAGGAATTACAAACTACACAAAAGGCTTTGAGTTTGCTTTTGAGCAGCTCTCTACTGTAAGTTTTTCCGGTTTTATTCTTTTTGTTTTGAGAAAAACTTTTGTCATACGTAGATGAGAACACAAGAGGCTTTAAACAAGTTTTGAATGAATGTTACCTGATGCCTCCACATTTTCAGAAGCAGATCATTGTCTTTTACTGCCATCTGCTGGTTGAAAGTGTTACCTCAACACAGCTGTTCGTACAATGAATTAAACATTAGATTGTTATTAGATTTTCAGTTGGCTAACAACCCTGAAATGGTAAAGCATTATCCTCTAGTGGAGTTATTTATTAACAGTATTGTATCAAGTAGTATGTCTGATAAACTCTGAACTTTATTTTTCCACAAAATGATACGGATATGGTAGGTTAAGATGGGGATGAGAACTGTTGACAAGTCTGAAGCCTTTGCTATCAGTTCCGAGAAGCTGCATGTTCATAACATGACACAGTTTGATTGTTTTGGATTGAACAAACAGGGATGGCACTAGAGGAAAAACAATTGGCTCATCCAAAACAAAAGGTTGCAACCTTTTGGTTCGTGAATGTTTCTGAGAAGGACATAAAAGGAAATCTCTGGAGGTCAGCAAAAATAATTGGCTTTATCCTCTGGGGACTATGCATATTCACAGCAGAATACCACTACTTTGACTTGGTGATGACACTAGACAGGTCATGAAAACATCAAGTATGCCAAAGTGTATGACAGCGTGAACAGGTATTTTTCTCTAGCCAAAATTAGATGGACCAGCAGACCAACCAAACCTTCCAATAGCTGGGTGAAAAAAAAAGTTTAGTTAAAAAATCCTTTGTTTTCCTTTGACTAGACCAATGTGAGTAGAGCAAACTGCAACAAGATCATCATGCTATTTACTGACGGAGGAGAGGAAAGAGCTCAGGCCATACTAGAGAAGTACAATGCTGAGAAAAAGGTACGTTAAAGATGTGCACACACACACACACACACACACACACACACACACACACACACACAGACTGTGGCATTGGATACTGCAGTGTGGAATTGTTTGCTTTTATCTATGTGGATGTGCTCCTGTTGTAGTTTTTATTAGACTCAGCTTTTTGGAGCTCCCTTTGGGTCCAAACTTCCGTGTGTATATCCTCCCTACCTAAAGGTTTATGCAGAAGGCAGATTAGGGTTTTCTGCATATTATGCAAAACAAAGAACTTCCCACATGAACACTTGTGCACGTTAACACCCACAAATATGCACATGCACAAGGTTGAGGATATTAGTAGGATGCACAAACACATTTTTTGTCTCATATTTCACTTGTGACTATTTGAATATTAATTCTAGTTGATTTAAAGTATTATGGCAGCACCACAATATGTTAAAACATATGCTGTTTTGTGTTTATATATATATATATATATATATATATATATATATATATATATATATATATATATATATATATATATATATATGTAAATAATCTAATACATTTAATTTGTCAAACATGCTATTCAGAGTATATAATAACATTATTATTATATATTATATTATATTATATTATTAATATTAAATAAAGATGAATGGGAAAATACATCTTTTACCAGAATTATATTTTTTAACATTGTAAGAGGTTAGGTCATAATAAATATTGTTGAGATGAATCTTGTGCTCCAGGTGAGGATCTTCACCTTCTCAGTAGGACAGCACAACTATGATAAAGGACCCATTCAGTGGATGGCCTGCTCCAACAAAGGTACAGCACAGATCATAACACACATCAATACTGAATATTGATCAGTTTGTAACCGTCCTGGTATTGGATTAAGTTCTACTTAACAGATATTGGTAGTGATTTGAAAATCACTTTAGAAACAGAAGAGCTGTCTTTGGCAAAGCAGCTGCATATACACTTGAATATACGTGAATCAGTAAATAATCACATTACAAAAGGAAAACGTCTGGATGTCAATTTACTTTGTTTTTTCTAAATGTCATTAACTCATCTGACACTAAACTAGAGTCATGATGCAGTAGACTACACTGCAGTATTGCAGGCTGTTTCCTTTGCTCCATGTTTTTGGGTTGCTCTTATGTACCCTTGCCATCTATTTCCGTCTGCTGTTATGTTATCATTGTGGGATCCTAGCATTAAGTTTCTGTTAAATGATTGTGTCTGATCATGTATCCAGGTTACTTCTATGAGATTCCTTCCATCGGAGCCATCAGAATAAACACACAGGTTAGATCATGGTTCATTATTTTTCACATTATTTTTTACAGCACTTAACATTCATGGAAGCATTAATCTGGAAAAATGTATTGTCCAATTTAGGAGTACCTCGATGTCCTGGGAAGACCAATGGTTCTGGCAGACAAGCAGGCCAAACAAGTCCAGTGGACTAATGTATACCTTGACGCTCTGGTACTTTTTGTGTCCTTTAATTCATTTTACAGAAATATTGTTCCTGCCATGTTTATTTAACTTAATGAGTTCTTGAGTTCTGAGTTGAATACTGCATTTGCTTGACTTTCCATCAGGAACTGGGTCTGGTCATTACTGGAACACTACCTGTCTTCAATAAAACGAAGACCATAGATGACAGGAATGGCGAGGTGCAGTAAATAAATGCAGGAACACATGACAAGTGGAGTCAGCAGTAGCAGGAGTGGGTGGATATATTTGCCCGGTACTCATCCCTTTCTCTTATAATGTCTCTCAGCACCAGAATCAGTTGATTCTTGGCGTAATGGGGATTGACGTGTCTCTGGATGACATCAAGAAGCTCACACCGCGCTTCACAGTGAGTTTAACACCCACATATGACCACATGCATGCAGACAAATACAAATGTATTAAACCAAAACTCTTGTGACTTGCGAAGTTGTGAAGAAGTTTCGCTCTGGCAAATTAGTGAGTGATATGATTGCGTTAAATTTGTTGTTGTTTTCTAATCATCTGCGAATACAAAATATCCTTGTTATTAATTACAACATCTTTGTTGCATGTAATACTCTTGGGACCACTGAGGCCCTTCTTTTACACACTTTTTAACACTAACTTCCAGTTGTTTTGCAATTAAATTGTACTTACATAATGTGGTTTTCTGGAAACAAATATTAAATACAAAAATAAATAATTTTCTTCTTCAGATTGGTCCAAATGGGTACTACTTTGCCATTGATCCCAATGGATATGTCCTGCTACACCCCAATCTCCAGCCAAAGGTATAGCATCTGGCCCTATGCATCATTTAGAAGGTCCATGTCTTAGCATTACATTATATTCTGACTATTCCATATGGTTAAACATGAACTGCTTGTGCACAGTGAATAATAAGCTAGCAGATGGTGCAGGTTCTCTTCAAACTTTTCCACGTGCTGTGACCTTATCATGAATCTTCATCAAAAGAATTATTTCTCCAGTTAGAGTATGACTTGATATCTTCAGTCCTCAGATGTCGGCTTGAATATCTATCTTAGTTTTAGGCAATCCAATTAATTTAGCATTTTTAAGTTTACAATGAGGCTCAAAACTGAAATATGAATGAAAATATCCAACAATTACACAAAAACTTCAAGTGGTACCATATCAATAATATGCTGCCTGACTTGCCCAGCCAAAGGCCTTAAAACTCTTCAAATAAATGCAGCAGGATTTCTTTTTTTAATGCAGTGATAAGAGATATTGCAGAGCTGCATATTGTTTCCCTCTCTTTCTGGAATAAAGGGGATTTCCTTGTTTTTTTCCCCTCACAATCTTTTTACCCAGACTGAAACACTTATCACGGTCAAAGCTGTGCGTGTGTGTGTGTGTGTGTGAATAATTAAAATGGTTACTGAGTTGCAGCTGGGAGTGACACAATGTATGTATTTTAAATCATGTTTTTCTTTGGTGAGCTGTGAAACCCCCACTCCCCACACTGTGACATGAAACACTAAAATGCATCACTGTGCATCTTTTCAAAACTTTCCTAGAAAAGGATTCGTAACAGGAAGCTCAGGCTCAGTAATATGTATGCTGCCACTTTTCATGAGGTGAGGTGAGACAAAGAACAAGTGCTGTAGATTGCAGAAGTAGTTCCTAAAGATAGCAACGTAGAGTTGTCTGTACTGTAGTCCCATAGATTTTCCCCCAGAATTTTGAATACATATAGTAGCAGTCATTGTAGATAATAATTACTTTTTTGCTGGCCATTATGTAGCTTTTTTGTGATCTACAACCCTCTGATTTCACCCAAACTGAAGTGATGGCCTATTCTTCTGTAGCTTTTAATAGTCACTCTGGGCCATGGACTTTTATTTTTTACAAATGTGTGAGTATGTTTTGTAATTGCCTACATGTGTTTGTGTGTGCATATTTTGTGACAGCTTTGAAACTGAGAGAAAGTGAGTCACCTATAGTCACATCGATAGCACATACCTAAATGAGAGGGAAAGTCGCTTTAAATGGTCTACAACATTGGATGACTCAGCATTACCTATTAAAATAGAAATGGTTATTAAAGGAACAGTGTGTAGGAGTTATGGGATTGTATTGGCAGAAATACAAAATAATATTCATAACTATGTTTTACTATTAGTGTATAATCACCTAAAACTATCAATTGTTGTGTTTTCCTTACTTTAGAATGAGTCGTTATACAGCAGGTCCTCTTCACGGAGTTTGCTATGTTGTACCACCATGTTTCTACAGTAGGCCAGCGTAAACAAACTATACACTGGTTCTAGCGAGAGCCTTTTGCTTTGTTACATTCTCTGAAACGCTTGGAATATGAGGGGTCAACAGAGGGGTATTTAGTTGGATGCAATCTCCAACTTCACTACTAGATGCCACTAATTTCTACACACTGCTCCTTTAAGTTAATTAAAATGATTTGACTAACCTAAAAACGTCCACGTTTTGAGTTATGGTTTTGTAGAGAATTACTTTTTTGTGCAATCAACAGGTTTTTTGTTGGTTTCCATAAAAGTTGTTCTCTAGTTCTACAAGTGTTGTTGCCGATTTTGGCAGAGCTGTTGCCTCCTTTTTCCTTGTATGCATTCCTTGTTGCACGTCAATTTTGGAAGTGCAGCTTGTATTTGTGTGTACTATCGAAAATCCAGTGGGAGAGGTTGTCATGGGATTGTTTTGAGATCATGCTTTGTAGCCGTTATAAGTGATAATGTGGCTTCAGGTCAAGCAATGTTAGCTAAGTGTTAACTTCTACGACACCTGGATTCTCGGAATGTCACGAGATCACGCAAGAATTGCGGGATCACATATCACACAAAAATCCATCTTGTCAGACTTCAAGGACCAATCAGTGTCCTGTTAGGAGTTACTAGCAGCTAAGGGCGAGGCTTAGGTGGTTGAGACGACACAAAGTGGCATCTGTTCATTCTGACCAACAATGGTGGCTCCTGAAGAGCTTAGGGTATATGCTGTAACAGCATCAGTTATATCAGAGCTGGAGGATACTTCTTTATTGAAAGAAGAGCAAAGAAAAGCACCGAAGGCTTTTCTTGATGGAAAAGGTGTTTTCATGTGTCTGTGTTTGAGGCTCAGAGCCTGTCAATCACTTGTTGTTTTTTTGAATCAGCCAAATGGGAGATCAAGTGAATAGCGACGGTCACCTTCGGCCCTTTGAACATATCCCTTGACCGTAGCACTTTCTGTATTTGATGGTATTTGTACGTATTTCATGTTAATTTCACGTGTCTCTAGTTACAGTAGCGTTTTTTTTTACCTCACCACAACAATTCTCTTGCTGACATACAGTATTATGTCACTCTCTCAATTTATTTTGTTTAATCTTGTTGCTCTTCTTTTCTCACTCCTTATTTCTCATTTGATCTTTTTCACTTTGCTGTTCACACCACCCAGTGTTACCATTTTTTTTCTCTCTCTTTTTTATATCCTCTCCTGTTATTCTTGTGTATGTTTGATGTTTCATTCAGTGTTGTACCTCTTGATCTTTTATTCTTTCTTTTCTCATTTTCATGTTGAGATGCTTCATCTTCATCATCTTCCTTTGCTGCTTCATTTCATTTAACTTACCATCAAATGTAAGGAACTCAACTCATGCTTTTTGATGAATTGAGTATTTTGTTAATTGCTTTCTTGTCCGTGTACTGATTCACACTATTTTCTTATTTTTACATTCAACGTCAATCCTAATTAATTTTCTTTCTTTAAAGTTGAAATGCATATGTATTTATCTATTGATTCATTGTTTGATATGTCAACATAAAAATAGGAAACTATGCAGAAAGCACTAGTATGCTCTTACCGCATCACACCAATCGCTGTGGAGGACAGACTGGTATCAGATTGCATGTATTGCTGTTTTATAGAGAAGCACTAGATTACTGCCACCATTTTATACCACCATAAAGCCACTCAGACGTATAGGGTTTTTAAGAGAGGACATTAATAGGGTCCAGTGTCACTTTTTATCAAATCTGATTCAGCTGTGTCTGGTGTCACAGATATGTTGTCAAAATGCTGCCATATGGTACCCTCTATTTTTAATACCATGGATTTGATTGGATTCGTGTGTTAAGGAAATTTATTGGCATTGCTCCTGAATTAAATACAAAAAAGTTATTAAAGTTGACTATATGTTTATTGAATGCAACGTCAGTACTAAGATGCAAAAATATTCCTCTATATGGCTGATTGCCATAGTAAGAAGAACCAATCTCTGGATAACAATTGCGAAATGGTCCACTGAATTATATAACATTTTAGTCTCATCAACTCAGGTGACTTTAGATATAGAGTATTTATAAAAGAGGATTATTACAAATAAACTTTGCTTCCACCCAAACAACTCAGGATAAGCCTAAAGGAATTCTGTTTTTCTGTTTGCATAAATCCTGTTTTTCTGTCGTTAGGTTTGTCTGTGTCTAATTTTAATGAATTTTGTCACACCTAAGACTGCATTATCATCCTTTCCACAGAATCCTAAATTCCAGGAACCTGTTACCCTAGACTTCCTAGATGCTGAGCTGGAGAATGACATCAAAGTAGAGGTAGAGTGTGCAGATGCATGTAAATCCCCTTGCTATACACACACACACACACACACACACACACACACACAATAAAAGGAACAGAGGTGGATATACATCCAGGCAGTTATTGAGGTGCTAGATGACCAGTCCCTGCAAGTGTTTTACTTAGTATCCCTAACTCGTTAGCATGAGTTTATAAGACAGAATGTATTTAAATCAGCTGATACTCTGTAAATCAGATTCAGTGATGCTTGAACTACATGTACACTGTCTGTTTCTACATCTCTCCCTATAGATCAGGAGAATGATGATCGATGGTGAGACAGGCGAACGTACCATTAACACACTGGTGAAAACTCAGGATGAGGTAAGACAAAATACTGGAAAGAGATTAACATTTTACACAGGAGTATGTTGCATTTTATCTTGCTATAGCCAAAGTTGTAAAGTTTCCTGGTACAACGTTGTTCACTTTTTATATTGCCTCATTTTCACCAGTATTTTGTAAACATTTCACATATTGTAGTATTGATAAATACTGATTATGTCTTGGAATGTTTTTTATACAAGAAACAACACAAACTTGAGCATTACTTACATTAGTATTACGTAGCAGTATTGAATGCCAGTTCCTGTTTCATCTTTGATAGAGGTACATAGATAGAGGAGTCAGGACCTACACGTTTGCACCGGTCAATGGAACAGATTACAGGTGAGCAATGTCAGCAATTTTGTAATATGTCTTTATAGTTCATTAAGCTGTCTTCACTTAAGACAATGCACTGCCACTAACAACAGAGAGCACTCCAGCCGATGGAGGACACTACTTAAGCCAACAGGGGTCACTCTCTTGTTTCTAACAGCAGGCTCTGCTTGGTTATTGGGAAATACATTTGCAAGATTGTTTTTGCTTTTCACTGAACATTCAGAAAAGCAGAGCTTTCTGAAAAACATGGAAGCTTGATTAATTGTGTATTGTTTCTCTTGATTAATATAAATCCTTCTAATCACATACAATTAAAGTATTTAAAAGCATGTCACAGGACATTTTGCAGACTTTGAATTACCTTTTTTTGTTTGACCAGACTAAATTATTCACACAAACCAGACCTCCAACCACAAAACTGCTGAGTTACTGCTATTGTCTTTTCTGCAGCCTGGCTCTTGCTCTGCCTAGATACAGTGAACACTTCATTCAAGCCAAACTGGGAGATGACTTGAAAAGAGCTATGTGTAAGTATAGCATACTTCCTCGTGATAAACTGTGTGCAAGCAAGTCAATCAGATTTAATTTTGCTGGTGCTTCACAATCAACTCAGCATACTTTCTGTGGGTCGTACTCTTGAGTATCTCCTCTTGCTTTGTATTACTCACTCCTAGCTGGAACCACAACCACTCCTTTGTATTTGCTGCTCAGATCAGCGGATCCCCATGGTGCTTTTCTTTTGTAGTGTAACCCACTGGTCAGTCGCCCCGCACTCCCACACACACTCATCCACATGCTTTCCTTCTCCCACACCCAGCCTAAGCACTAGCTCTTTTGATCTTGTCTACATTTTGCGCTTCTCTCCTTCTTAACTCCCCTCTTCTGGCCCTCCTTCTGGTCTAGGAGAAGACGAAACCTTGCTCCTATCCATGCTCATTGCTCTTCCACCAAACATTTTCTTTTCCCTCTTTTGCAGTTTTCGCTATGTTTCTGTTGCCAATTCCATTTATTTACCTCCCTGTCCTTAAGCCTATCGTTCCTTTCCTAAATGTTTTATAGGGTAACAGGCTACCCGAAGCAGACGGACTTTAATCTTGATTGTTTTTTCTGTCTGTGTCTCTGTTTTCCTCTGTCTCTCTATCTAATCTGTAAACCTGTCCTCACCTCGTTCTCTTTATTCCTCCTATTATCCCTCTCCCCTCCCCCTTTTCTTTTTCTTCAGCTCATTTATTTTTGTATTTACTTTCTGCTCTGTTTGTGCTCTCAAGGCTGTTTCACTGTATGATCCACTCTGGCTTCTTCTAACAGCTCAGTATTTAAGTCATAATCACAAGGATGAAACTCTTTCATATACACACATACAGTCTGTGCAACTGTCACTCTTTGTACAATTCTTTATATTTTTATTCTGATAAGTTATCCTTTCCTGTCCTGCTTCCACACTGGAATCTTACAGCTTCTTCTTGGGGCAAGTACTCACTATTCTATGTCTTCTGGCTTCATTTTGCCATGTGATGTTCTTCCATAAGCATGTTTGTCCTCTATATATTTGCATGATTACGGATGGAGGGATGGATGGACAGACTTTGGAGTATGAATGCTTAATCATGACTTTATAGATGCATAGGTGGATAATCGCTTTGATCAAGGAATATAATAAAAAAAATACACCGTAATCAGCACATAACCATCTGGCTTTAGTGTATTTTTATAACTTTGATGTGACACCACAAACCATAAACGTCTAATGGCTCAGTTGTTCCAAAAGATGAGATTTTGACTGAGTGTTCCGACCTCTGTATCACTCCCTCTCTGCCATAACGAGTCTGTCACTGTGCCATAAAGACTGTCGGAACGTTTACAGGCCTGTTAAAGAAAGTAACACACCATGCCTTGCTTCCACAGACTACTCAGATAGGGAGTTTGGGACTCTAAAGCTCTCGGTACAGTCATATAGAGTTTCACACTGGAGCCAGACCACCAATACCTCGATCCATCTTATCCTTTTCCTGCAGTAGGTGGTTCCTGCAGCCACTTGTCTTCCTAATACATTATGGAGGATACCTAGTCAAGTGTGTGATGGATGATTATTTTTTCATCCATAAAGCAGAAATGCTGCATGCATTGAATACATTTACCTAATACTGGGGTTGGAGAGACTGTGATAGAGAAGTAAAGAGCAAGAAAGAAGAGAAAGAATGTATGGTGTGGAAAGCAATTGGACATACAGACACCCTGCCTGGTCTATAGAGACAGAGGGACAATTAATCTGCCTGTTATGTTTTATGTGAAAGACATTGTTTCATCCTACACCAGATTTCCATGGCCCAGAGGAAACTCAGTGCTCAGTAATTTTTTTCGCAGACTGCACCACACGACTCAATATATTTTAAAGGCAATGTCCGAAATGTCTTCATTTTAAGAGACCAGTGAATGATGGCCATCCATGGCTGTCATGTCATTTATGAGATAAGAATTACCACACACTGTTTGAAAAGAAGTCCAGAACCAGGGCAGACAAAGCGTTGAGTGGAAGGAATTTTATTTATTACAATATATGTTTACATGTTGTTCCCTTGCATGTCTCTGCTGCAGTCCCCAGCTGATCCTTTTCTGTCCTGCATTTATAAAATATGCACTCAATGTATTTTATTTACATGTATTTTTTGTCTATAAGATCTAATATTCTTTCACTGCAGCATATTGTTTTATTATCTACCGTGGGAAATATTTACAATTTTCAGTTTGTTTTTTTAAGGTATGAACTTATTTGTCAGATGATGAATGCATTTTTTTATCAACCCTTGTCTTTCCTACTTTCTCCTCTCCTCATCTCTGTCTCTCTGGGGTCACAACAGGGCAAGAAGGCAAGTACTTCTCACTCAGTCATTCTCTCATGCCTCCCCACTGCACCCCCATCCACATTCTCTACCTTAATCCATCACCTCATATCTGTCCAATACTTTATGTTGGGGGGGGGGTTCAGCTACAGTATGTTCACTACTGTGTAGTGTTAATATATTTCATATGACCATCGATATGGATATTTCTGAACTCATGTAGTCATCTCACAGCACAAATAGAAGTGCATAATTTGATAAATAGAGAACACACTTTTAATAAGCTCCGAAACCGCTATTCATCTTATCGGCCTAAACCAATTATTTTTGTGTTTTCAAAAGCCATGGAAACCATACAGCAGGAGAGGTTTGATGAGTTTGGTTACACCTACATTGCTCCAAGGTAAGTGATCGTGACACATATGTCCAACCCACTTTCACTCGGCAGGAACAAACAAGGGGCTGAGATTTAAATTGATCAATACTGTTCCTTTAGGGAGTACTGCAAAGAGCTGAAGTTGTCACTCAACAACACCCAGTTTCTCCTCGACTTCAGCCAGTACATTGATAGCAACACTCCAGATGCATGTGAGTCATGCATCTTTTTCACTGTTATTTCACTCTACACATTTGCACAGCTTGTGATGTCAGTTTGCGGCACTGTTTGATGAGAGTGGAAGTTGTGTATGCGTACATGCATGGTATGTTTTACTGTTAGACAGAATTTCCCACTGGTGATATCACGATGACCGGCATCTGAAGGTCAGAGCATTACTTTGGTCATTAGATTACTGTGGTATAAGCAGAGTGACATCAGCCCGATCGACTGAGTTTCCTAGAAGCCTGATGTTGTCATGCTGCACAATGACTCATGGTGTTTGATTTGTCATCATCTAATGGGTCTGCCCCTTATGGCTTACCACCATCATCCAGCTAATGGATCTAGGTATCCTTGATCCATTTCAACCCAAGGTCAAGCCATATAAATATGCATTAATGCCTTTCTTGTTGCTGTTGTGCAGTATGGTCTCATAATTTGTTCTTGAGTCTTAAGTCTGTAAGTTTTGCAAAGTTATGGACATGATTTAAAAGCACACTCAAGGGAAGCTGTGTTGAAACTGCATGCTAACGTTTTTGACAGCGCTTTCAAATACTTTTCTTGACAACGGGGTTCAAACTCAATACCTTGGCATCATCTCTCTCCTAAAGCTGCAGCCAGTCCTTCACAAAGTACTTCCTTCTGTCTTACTGTCTAATAATCACTCAGAGAAGACCTACAAAAACATGTCTCCCTGCTGGATGATTTCCTGACAAGTACCATGAGATCTAATTGTTATCCCTCATTTATCTAGGGAGAAGATTTGGCAAAACACGACTGCTCTTTTTCAGCCTGACTTTCACCATCAGATCACTTGTCTCTTCAGTATTTTTTCCGTTAACCAGTGAACAGATCATAACGTATTCATCGTCCCTGCAAAGACTCGTAGATAATAGGCTGGCATTGCTAAGATTGCCATATTTCCTTACTAATCACTGTTATTGTTGTGTTGTACTGTTCACAATAGGTAAAATGTATCCTGTCTTTAATCCACAGGTAATGTGTCCCTGGTGAATCGACTAATTCTGGATGCAGGTCTGACAGCTGAACTGGTTAAACTTTGGAACGAGCAGACAGTGTGAGTGCCAAACATTTGCACTATTTATCTGTACTTAACATACAATAAAATATAAAAATACATTGTTTTTCTTATATGGAAATCTGTCTTGCATGTCCACACTAGTGCTCCCCCCTATCATAGCTGATGATGCTTATATCATGCATCTACTGACCGAGCCACAGTTTTATTTCTTTTGTCTTTACTTCGGGTGATTTAATCACGTCCAACTAGTGAAACACGATGAAAGCCAAGCACAAAATGCATATCGCACCCTACCATACTGAGCTCTGCCAAGACATGCTGTTTTTAGAACAAAATGGTTTCCTTTCATGGTATGCCCACTTGTCTGAAATAATCTGAACACACACTGCAGGGTATCTGTTTAACATTAGGACAAATAGAAATAAGTGACAGTGGTCAGAAAACAATTTGTGTCATGCCTGCAGCTTGGTCTCACAGATCAGAAACACTTTTCTAATATTTGTCAGTGTGATTGGCTTTGATGTTTGATTGGCTGTTGTTTTCCATGTTCTCAGGGATGGAATTGTGGCCAGATTTGTAGCCACAGATGGAGGAATAACAAGAGTCTACCCAAGAAGGTACTCTCTCCTCTTTCTACTCAGTTTCACTTCTAGCGTTAGTTCTGGTGTTGTGAAACAGCACAGCAAGCTTTGCCCAAATATCTGGTGGTGTAAATGTGTGAGATGAAAATGGATACTGACTGTACCGCTCTTAGGTTCAACGCTTTTGGCAGCTTTACTCACCTGTTCCACTGGGTTATTTTACAGAACATAGAGGATTAGACACTTTAAGCTGAACTCCCATAGTTTGCCAAGCCAGTACAGGACATGGGTCAAATCCGCACATCCAGCAGCCAAACACAGCTCATTTTCCTCAATTTCTTTGCTGCTACTTTTATCTGAACTACATTTAGGGGATCCACTTGGTCAGAATATGATATTCCAGATGAATGTATATTCCTCCTGCCTATAAAACATGAAATATTATCAGTAATTGCTTTTACTGGATCATGCCCTGGATATATATCAACTGCATTGGGTGTGACTTGTATTCCGATGACTAGCATTTGGCTCTAGACTAAAATATAAATTGTTCAGATAGATCAAACACATTTGCTTGGTGTTTTATGGATATAATGGTCAATATATAATATTATGTGACTATATTAATGTTTTTAGTGCTGGGGAAGAGTGGACTGAGAATCCTGAGACATATGAGTCCAGCTTCTACAAAAGGACCCTGGACAATGAAATATATATTTTCACAGCTCCATCTTTCATCCGTAAGTTTTTTCCTAATTGTTTGAATATGTGAATGTGTGTGCACTTTTATGTATGAGGATCTTCAATGTGGTTTGGCACTGAGCCTATCCTGCTCTCTGCCTTTGGACGTCCTCCCAATCCTACTGGCAAAGATCACACTCTCAGGCCTCTGATACCACTGTCTTTATCCTTCTCCTTTTCCCGCTGTGTCTTTCAGCGCTCATCCCCTCTCTTCCTCTCTCCTGCCCTGTATACTTCCTGTTATCTCCACCGATCTCTCTAACAGACATTAGGACAGGCAATCGTCAGTTTAATGTAGTCGTGCTTTCCTCTACACTTGACTGGATTAACACATGTACTGGCCTTACAGACTCTACTCCACTCAAATAAATTACTAGCAGCTAAAAATCTATGGAATTTCCCACAATGGATAGCAAATATTCTCTTTTACTGTGATTCTCATTTTGAAATGTTCTCTGCCAACATAATTTTAAACATTATTTAGGTGAAATTGCTATAATTATCTCTTATGTGTCCCTTCTCAATTGCAGCAGAGGGTAGGGAGCCTGTTACTGAGTCAGGTATTCTAGTGAGCAAAGCAGTGGACCTCACGATTGACGAAGTCACGCTCAAACCAGCTGGTCAGTCTTGCTAATCCCAGATAGATTGCTTCTTGTGATGCAACATAAATAAAAAGACTCAATAGCTGTACATCTGCATGTTTTGTGATTTTCTGTGTAGTGGTGGGAGTGAAACTTAATGTCTCCTTCTGGATGAGCATTTTCATGAATGCTACACTGAAGCTGAATGTAAGTCATGTTAATAAGGTGTATTTGTATTTTTTACACTATCTTTGACACATTTATCTATTGGTGTACGATAGTAATTTTGTTGTCTGGCTAACTTTTTTTGTCTTTTTAGTGCAAGGATGAGATTTGTGGCTGTCTGAGGAATGACAAGGTACCACAATGCAGTTTATTGAATCAAATCTGAAAATGTTTTTTTTTTGTCTTGTCTAAGATGTGTTTCCGTTACCATGGCTGTGCAGACGGCCTTGATTAGAAATTATAGGAGAAAAAACATGATTATAAATTGCCTGCAATATAATGAAGTCAAGCTTGATTTGTATCTCTTTTTAAAATACTAAAAGATGATTTTCCTTTTCCACACTTTGACCATTTTTTTATTTCATTTTTAAATCTTATCTTGTTACACTACAGCATGTAGACTGTGTCATCCTGGATGATGGGGGATTTCTTCTCATGTCCAACCACGATGAGTATATCTCACTGGTGAGTTACCGGTAACCACTTTCTTCACCTTTTCACAGCCGTATCATGTATGCTTTACTACTCTGCTTTATCAAAATGTAATTGATAAATCATCACACAATAAAACATCTGTTGTGACATAGTCAGATAGGTTGAAATCAAAGACTTTGCCAGCATTCATATTTCTTACTTTTTTCTACCTTTCTTCATACCTAGCTCCTCTTTGTCAGGGATCCATCAATCTCATATAGAGGTCAAATAAAGGGCCCACGACTCATCTCAAGTAATGAGAATGTCCTGTTAGCTGTGAGCTGTTTGAAAGCTCCTGTAGGACAGCAGTACATCCATGTCTCCAGTAAAGTAAAGCACTATCCACTGGAGGAGGATCAAAGGGAAGGTTCTGATGGATTTTAGTCAGGCATGAAAGCTGTAGTGAAGTGTGTCCCCTGTGTATGCAAGAAGTCAGCTCTGCTGTGTTAACTCCACTCTTTCAGGCTGCTGTGCCCCTGTGTGTCAGTGGTAGGACATACAGTTGGTCTGGAAACTTTACATGTCAGTCAAGGCAGGACATCTGCTGTCTTTGATCCTTTTACCATCCCAATGTCTGGCATACAGTTTATGGTCATCGAGCATTGGAATAAGCACCCTCCTGTCATCTTGTGATACATTTGGTGTCCGTTGGGAACATGCAGACGTTTTTTGTTAGTTTGTGCCGTTGTCAAACAACAGTTCCATTTTGTCACCATAGTTCTACGATCAGTTATGGCCAGAGTCCTTCTATCCGGAATATATAAACACAACTATCATCCACCAGGTGTTAGCTTCTTGTGAAACTACAGTGACCTGTTCTCACTGTAATCATAGGATTATAAATATGCAACCTTCATTCAATGTTGACATAACATTAATACATGTAACAGGTGACACTGGAGGACACATCCACCCTCCACCTATCCAGACTAGTTGAGTAGAGGGTGAAAGGGCATGGCAGTAGAAGCACAGGGGACAAGAGTGACAGGTTGACAGCAGTTTATATGTGTATATGACTAAGACTATAAAACCCCATCAGAGGAGATAGTACACAGCTGTAGGCTTTGTTTGTACAAGCAGAGTCTTACACCATTTTTATTGACTGTTGTTTGTTTGTTTTTTTGTGTGTGCGCTTGTGAACTCTTCTAGATAGGTCAGTTCTTTGGCGAGGTGGATCCTGTGCTGATGATCAACCTGGTCAACACATCCTTGTACTCGTTCAATAAGACCTATGACTATCAATCTGTCTGTGACCCAGAGAAAGACAGCAAGGCTGCAGCAGGACCCCGCTCCGTCTATGTGGTTAGAAACTCATTCCCACAAGCTGTCAGATGGCAGCCACTCTCTCTCATTTATTACATTTACACATTTATGCATTCACAGTACCTTTGTGTTTATTCTACAATCTGGTAAAGAAATCTGTTGATTTAAAACTACATTGATTCTTAATTCCTGTAGTTTAAAATATTGTGATTGTATATTACATTTGTTTTCTTTTTAATTTCTAGGTTCGAAATAGTAATATAATAACGGACAAATGAAAGAAATCATCATTCACGACTGAATTTTTTTTTTTTTCTTTCCCATCCCTCTCCGCTTTATTTTGGAATTTATTATGCATGACTTTCTTTTCCTTCCTCTTTCCAGCCTACCATTGCAGACATGCTCAGTATTGGCTGGTGGGCCTCCAGTGCTGCCTGGTGAGTGTACAGGTTGTGTGTTTGTTTGTTTTGTTTTCCTCCAATGTTTGTGTTTGTTTGCGTGTGCGATTTAGAGTGGGAGTTCATTTGTACTTGTACTAGGGTAGGAGTTGTATGGGAGTTGGCTTGTATGTTATTGAGGAATGAAGCTGGCTGGGTCAGTGTAGGACAAGGGCAGTTACACAACATTATACTGCATCACTGTCTGTATGACTGTCCAACTGCAATATAACCAGCTTTTAAAAAGGAATGACTGATACTTCTCTTGACATTTACATCAACAGTGACTCTAGCCTCAAACAGATGTGTGGCTGTTGTTAAAAGTGTTTTGTTGTTCAATATAAATAAGTTAAAGATGGTATATTGACTCATCTATGTGACTCTTTTTTTGTCTTTGTGTCTAGGTCGATACTCCAGCAGCTCTTCTTTGGTCTCATATTCCCCAACCTTCTAGAGGCAGGTGAGCAGCAAAAGCTGTGATTGTGTAAAATGTAACCATCAGCATTTGATAGACTTTAATCCCACCACTTGCACTAATCTTTTCCAGCGTTGTTCTCTATTAAACCTGTCTCTTATTTCCAGCGGAGTCAGCAGATGATGACATACCAGATGCCATGTTTAAGGAAAGCTGCATCACAGAGCAGACTCAGTACTTCTTTGACAATGATGAAAGTTCCTACTCAGGTGTCCTGGACTGTGGAAACTGTTCCAGGTATGTGGGTGTTTCGCCATATGTGTACAAACCTGCATGTGCTCTCTTTTCAGTGACTCTGTCCACTCACACTGTAAATGAGTTGTGTCATTCATGATTTTTCACCTCTAACTCTCTCTTCTTCCTGGACATCCTTCTGTTTAATGGTCTGCAGGGATGGGTCCAGAATAGTGTTAGTTTCCTGGCCTCTTTCTGTTTTCCAGCCTGATTTCAGGCAGCTGTTTTCAGAGGAGTTCTGAGCAGACGCACATTACCTTGATCTGTCAGTGACCGGAATTGCAGAGGGAAGCACAAAAGCTCTTTTATCTGTTTTTCTTCCTTTACTCTCTGGCTATACTTCAAACTCACTAATACACACATTCACGGACCACTGCACATCCACTTTGCTCTAACCTCCTCTTGTGTCAGTATGAGCTGTCGGAGGGGGTTAAATATGGCTGTAATTACTGGATGTTATGAGTCCCACGTGTCTGGTGCTTTATCCCCCAATGTTAACGACTGTAGACACAGAAACTTTCAGTACTACCATAAAAAGCCAATCCCAGAGGACAGAAGACGTCTGAATGTGCATATCTGTGCACATCTGCACAACTACCTGTGTGTATGCAATATAAACTGTAAACTATATATGGTAATTCAATATGTTGTAGATAATTTGTTATATGTATTTTGGAGCATGATATCCTCACACCACAGGTATATTACTGTACAAATAGTGTAAGCACCAGTATGTACATGTTGCCATGTGTGCTTTCTAGGATGTATCGTGCTGAGAAGCTGCCAAACACCAACCTAGTGTTCCTGATCACCGATGCAAAGGCAACATGTTTGTCGTGTGACCCCAGGCCGCTACGGCAGGCTGAACAACCCTGTATCCTTTCACTCAGCTCATAAAAATCGAACATCCTTTTTACTTTCCACCCCTCCATCCATCCCCCTGATGACAGGGGGGGGCTTTAAACTCTCAATACAAGGACACACACCTAAGGAGTTTGCAGTAGGTCCCCCCTGAATGTTCACGGGTGAACAGTAAACCAGATGCACGGCATATGAAAGCCTGTCTCACGTTACTCCCTGGATTTTATGTTTTAATTTATCTGTGCTGCATGCTGCCATCATGACGAAATAAGGTTAGGAGCAACAGTGTTTGTGTGCATGTACAATGTGAGTGTGTATGTGTATATATACAGTATATATATATACTGCAGCTTCCTACTGATGTAACAGTCCAGATGTCATCTTCAGATGTCACCACCATGGGCTCAACAAGGGCCTCCAGTTGCTAATATGGATGCCACTCAACACATACAAACACTGGCACTGGCACAGAGCCTGAGCGCATCATAATGTAACTAATTGGAACCTTTGTTCGTTAGCCGTTAGCGGTGCTGTTATCGTTAACTAGCTCTACTTAGGTCAATTTAAACACGGATTGGTTGTTTATAATGTAACAGTATCAGAGCTCGGTGACTAGAAAGGCATTAATGCCAGTGTCCTGATCGCATATTTTACTGAATATTGACAGATAACGATCGTTAGCAAAACTTTATTTCACACTGTGATGGTTAACTGAACCGTGAGGGGGGATTCGTACCAATCACAATCGACTGGTCCGTTACTCCACCAATAAATATAAATATACACATATATGTGTATGTATATATGTATGTATATGGAGAGAGAGAGAGAGAGAGAGAGAGAGAGAGAGAGAGAGAGATTACAGACATTACAATCTGCTTGACCACATATAATTACGTATAATTATTTCAAGAACTTAGTTATTTTATTTTAATCTCTCTTAGATGTCAATAGGAGATCAGCAAATATCTAGAAAAATAAATCAGGGTATCTCAAACCAAGGCTGATGAGTTGAAACTACATAAGGAATTTTAGCAGGCAAATTAAGAGTCAGCACATCAATTAATAGTTGCTCTTCAAATTGTTAAATTTGCGCTGCTGATGGTATATTGCTTTTTCCTGAGTGTCTGTTCAGCTGAAGGTCCAGATCCATGCGAGCTGGCTCAGAATCCCAGATACCGCAAAGGGCCGGATGTATGTTTCGACAACAATGAAGACGTAAGACACAACCACACATGTACCTCAGTGCAGAGAACATTGCTGGAAACAGCTATATTAATGAGGCCAGTTGGCCTCTGTCACTTCTGTCTGGTTTACATCAGCATTCTGCAGAGATTCAAAGCTTAATTTTTCACTCTAATCCATGCTTGATTTATTCATTCAGCTAATTTGTTTTATTTATCCATTTATATATTTTTTTATTACAAGATTTTGTATGCAATTGTCACTCAATTGTTTTATTCATCATGCTTTTTATGATCTTTTCTGTCATCATATATCTTTTTTTTCTTTTCTTTTTTTTAATTCTGCATTCCAATGGCTGCTGCTCTTGTCTGGTAGGATAAACCCTTGTGCCCAATCAGCAGAGTTTCTACATTGAGCCCCACACCTCTCTTGTTGTTTCTGATTCTGAGTGCAGGGTCAGTGTTCTTACACAACTTCATGCAGACGTATTAACCACTATGAGTTTTAGGGCTAACACCTGCTGGTTGGTTGGTCAATTGGTTTGTTGATATGCTCTTTTCCGACCAAATTAATGCATATTTTTGTGGGTTGATTATTGCGGATTGGCTCTCATAGGTACGGTGGTAATTAAAAAGCCCTGGCCCGTGTATCACTTGTTGATAGGCTTTGAATTTGAACATGTCAGAATTGTTCTATTTTCGGAAATCATATGAATATGGGCAGGTGCATGCAGTTCGGCTTTTAGTCTGTTGTTATTATTTAGGATTAAGTATAAAATAATTAGGTTAAAAATAATTAGACATGCTCCATATTGCTTTTAATGTTTAGTTATAATTCACTTAGGCTACCAGGTAGAGTACACAGAGTACTGTGGCCGATTTGGTTAATCTAGACATAACGCGCAGATTTATCCCCCCCCCCATCGACCAATAGATTGGTTGAAGTGTTGGTAGAATTTCAGTTGACCCAAATTATCTTTGGTTGACTACAGCCCAAATGATTTTACCTTTCCTGGGCCATCGCAATGTGCTGGGTAAGGGCAAATCATGTACTACAATGGTTGGCTTGAGAAGGAAATGGCCCTCAAGAATTAAGTAAATAATGCACTGTGGTAAAAAACAGATGGTATTTATTTCTTAGTTGCATGCCTATCTCTGTAACAGAATGCAATTGTCTTTCTTTGGCAACTTGTTTTTTTTTAACCCCAACAGATGGAGAGCAGATTGAATTTTGGCAGTAAAAAGTGTTGAATCAATTTGATATAATAGCATCGTACCAGCACAATTCAATTATAGCAGCACAAAACTTGGACGTATTTTCTCTCAAACTGAGAAGTCTTTTAGGGTTTCAGAGAATGCAATGTAATAATCAGACTTGATACAGTAGCAAATTCCCTTATTTAGATTCCTTGAGGAGATTGAATGAAAGTTCATGTATTGTACCGTTTGAGGTAAATCAGTAAAACAAAGGAGCACGGTGGATAACTTGTTTGAGATCATTGCTTTGTCACCCAACTTTCAACAGTTTAAGACGTCTAAATATTTGGAAAAAGTTTTTCCCATATCTTTGTGGACTGAGCCTTTCATTGTCTTTTAAAGGCGTAGATCACACACATAATAGGCCACTAATTCATGTGCCTGCATGTTTATTTTGTGAAGAATCTGTACTGGGAAGTAAAGGGAAGGGGAGGAATGGCTGAGGAAGTCAACAGAGTAAAAGTAGGCAAGCATCCCTATTCCTTTCTCTGTCTGTCCCTTTACTTTTGGCTCAGCTCCTCATAGGAAGACAGTTTGTGTTGAGGCCAGTCCATTTCGTCACTGGAGTAAACAGAGGAAGCTCCACGTGGCATTCCTGCCCTTTGAATACAGAAGACTCCCACCTCTTTCTCCTAGGCCTTTTAGCATGCACGGATATCCTGAATACTCCCATCAAATACAAAAACGCCACAAACTGTCATAGGCAGGGGCATGCACATACACACATGCACGTAAAGCAGAATGAGGTCCGGAACATCTCTATAACTGTGGCAGAGCATTAAAATGAGAAGGTAATTTGAGGAAATACACTTGTTTGCTTTCTTGCTGAGAGATAGATGAGAAGATCGATACCTCACTGGTTGATATAAAGCTACCACCGGCAGCCAGTTAGCTCAGAAGAGAGGTATCGATCTTTTCATCAAACTATCAGAGTGAATAAGCATGACTCCTAAAATGTTGAACTATGCCTTTAATATGGCAGGTAGACCTAGGAATACGTCATACGTTAGTAGGAGTGCAGCACAGTAGGATATAATATGATAGAGATTCATAGGATTAGATACAGTACAATCATGAACTGTTCATTATTGGGAGTTGTAAAAGTAGTGGTGATGTTGGTAGTTTTAGTGGAGCTACTGGATGTAGGAGAAGATGCTGTATCTAATTGATTGACAACTGATTTGTCCAACAGGAAGATGATTCTGACTGTGGAGGAGGGACCTGCCTAAGCCTGTGTCTTTGGCCGATGCTTGGGCTCCAACTACTGCTGCTGTGGCTCATCACATCTTTACAGAACTCATGACCCTACACACACACACACACACACACACACACACTCATACACTCACACAGAGATCATCTCATCCCATAAGAGGCCAGAAGACACTTCAGTTATGCCATCCAGGATGTATGCCGAATATTTGCAAAAAGACATTTTGTTTTCTGACGACAGTATCAGCATTTCCATTTACCAATGCCAAAGGGTCCGCATTCATTTCCTTTTCAATTCAATCCGCATTCAATTCATTTTCAAAAATAGAGACACGTTTACTGTGCTCAGCTGCACTCATTTCCATGAACTACTCCTTAATACCCTCCTATGGTGCAAGAGTAAGAGCTAACCAAACCCTTTAATTCTGCCTCATTTGTTTCTCTGATTTATTTAGCAGAGGTTGAAGAGTCCCACTATGCCAACTAAATATCATTCAAAGACTGTATGTTCACTGACGGTGTTGATTTGTGTAGTTGTCGATATTGTTTGTTGCTTATTATAGTTATTACGTATGAATCATAATGCTGCAATGATTTATTATTTTTGGCAACCAGTGCAACTATGAAGATTATCCCTTTTTGTTTGAGTGTTTTTTAAATGTACTGTAGCTATTTATTTTATTTTTTTGTACTCAAAATCAACTAGCATTTTGTGACTAGTTAGGTGTTGTATTGTAGCAGCATGTGCTCAGTACAGAGCTAAAGACAACACCAGTACTCTGACACCAAAGCTCCACACAGAACCAAGGACCGCAAATACACAGACCTACTACAGAGAATCTTCAGGCTAGTTTATTTTAAGAGAGTCCTCAGACGTGGGTGTGCATCAGTATCCAAGTTACAATGTTAGCTAAATAGATAGATACAGTAGAAAGCTCGCTGAACAGTAAGTGAGATCAAGTGAATTACAATATGTTAGCATATTACAATTTCAATCTGATGCATCACATTCCCAGTGCCTACGTAGTAGCTCAAACAGTCTGTTATCTGAATGAAACGGTGGACCAGAGTTGTATTCTTGCCATGTATGCTTCTTTGATCAGGCTTGCTGCAGTATAGCAAAGAAGGTAGCCCTTGCAGTAATATTTTGTGAAATGGGCAAAATCTGCTGCAGTTTTTCTAATTTATGTGGCCCAGGCCGCAGCAGAAACAACCAAAATTGTAATTATGGGAGAATATCATTTCCCTCCATCGTCAAAACAAACCTAAACCAGACTTGAGCTTTGTTTTCCAACACCTCTCTTTATTAGTCCTGTTTCTGTTCCCTTTCTGGATCACCAGACTCAGGAGCCAAGATGACTTGTGAATGAGATCAGCATATCAAAATGACTGTTTCATTGTTTTCTTTTCCTTGCTGTTCTCCTTATGCTTGTTTCCTCTTTGTTTTGCTCTATAAGTGCTGTGAAGCAGACGCTGAAAGCTCAGTGTCGTAATGCTGCAATGTCATGGGATGAGCTTGTTCTGTGTTTGAACGCTGTCTATGCCTATGATCAGCATCAGGGCCTGTTGGAGAGAACTTTGAGAATACACTACTACCAGTGGTAATTTTGCATTGCCTTACATTACCATAAGTCATAAAGGTCACACTTTAATGTTTGTTTTCCTTTTTTAGCGATTTAAACAAAGTTGAGTTCTCTCCACCTTGCCTTCATGGTGACCTTGTTGAGTGTTCAGGTTATGCCTGTCTATCAAAGTCGCGTGTTGACTTGTGTTTTAACCCGGGGGTCCCGTGTCTATGTGCAGGCATGTGCGTGTCCCTCCGATATCTGATTGTGCTTTACTACTGCACATGAATTACTCTTTTGTGGAACTTGATTAGCCTGAATACATTTTGTATAAATTTGTACACTAATACTATTTACTGTATAAAAGAGAAAATGAAAGAAAAGAAAAAGTGTTTATAATATGGTGTTGATTATTGTGCAAATATATATTCACAATAAAAGTGTTGTATTGTTATGACCTAAGGTGCTCATTTGTATTGTCACATCTGGCCACTTGATTTGGCTTCTCTTGGATCAGACTAAACATGTCATACTTCCTGGAGAAAGAGACAGTCGCTAAAAAATCTGTTTGTGTATAAAGTACATATTGGTGATTACTACTTTATCACATAGCCTTCTAAATTTGAATTCTCTCTTCACTGACTAATAATATCAGATCATTTGGGAAATTAGGATTACGTAAATAGTTATTTAACACCAGGCTGAAAATCAGTGTTTCACTACCCTCTCTGGTTGAAAGTTACTCGTCTTTTACATCTGACCACTCATAGCACCACTGATGGCTGGGATGTGTGGTTTGGTATGTTCAGAAATGTGCTCTGTTACATTGTGTAACTATGCGTAACAGGTTACACAGAAGTTAAACCACTGACTGTATGCAAAAGCTCCCTCCAAATGAAGAGCTTAACTGTAGGTATGACGACACAGCATGGCAGTGTGCTCTCACTGAGGTCATAATTCAGTTTTTTCAATTATGTGATGCCTCTGGCAACATTATTGACACAGACAGTTCAGCTATCGTCTGAGCAGCGGCAGTATGCCAGCCGCTAACGTCAGAGTAGTTGTGCATTACGAGCACTTTACTTTATGGTAGTTGTGTTTATCTGATGGAAATCTAAGAATCAATACAGCCACGGTTTTGGGTGTAGAATAAAAAGACGTTTGTTTTTCTTGTTGATGTGTCAGACTGGGAGGTCTTTGTATGTGTGCTATATAGCGATATGTAGAAGGGAGGTTGTAACAGGATACTCCTGTAAAAGGGGACAAGGTCGTACCCTTTAACATGCCTGACTTAAGAAGTTACAGACGCAGAAAAAGCAGGGACAAGTTCTTCATATCTTTTCAATTCATAATTTGGAATTCTTCATAAGCTAAAAAAACAAAAGAAAATGCATCAATGGATGTTTTTACATGTGTCTTAGTTTTGTGGTTCTGCCGTTTTATTTGTGACAACTTATCAACTTCAATGCTGACATATGGAACTAAAGTGGCTTAACTGAGTCAATTCAGCACATGCAACAGCTTCCCTATTTTTCTCTTTTCTATTCTGTCCTGCTTTGCCAGGTGGTTGACAGTCAAATGTGACCAGAGTCATGGTAAGAGAGCAAGAGGGAATGAAATGCAATATAGCTTGCAGGCCATAATGAAACAATGGGTTCACGGTTATGGCATTTGTCTTAGACCGCAGGCCAAACACAAAACAAGTCCATATTTTTACCATGGTATTTAAACTGTATGTTTGGAAAGAAATAAAGTTGAACATTAAAATAATTACCTTATCTGTCTATTAAACATTTTATTTTCTGGTTTAACTTTGGCCTTCTATACTTGCAAGAAAGAAAATATGTGCACATGTACATTTACAATTCAAATATGATTACAATAGACATTTTTGATTCCCCCTTGGTTTTGCATCCAAAGTAATGTTTTAGATAACTTGGTTTAATTAACGGATTTGTTTAAAACTTGTGTGATAGTAAAACTCCATTCTTGGAGTTGTTCTTTCCAATTAAGATGTTGATGCAGTTGTTCTGGTGTTGTTGTGATGTCAAACACAACAATGATTCATACAATAGGGGCAGTTAATTTGAGTGACAGCTATTTTCTTCTTTTGTTTTAACCCCATTACCAAATACTGTACCCTTTTTCAAGCACACTTTTGATGTTTTATTCTGCCAATCAGCCTTTCTATTTACCTACTCGCCAACTACTATATTTCTACAGAACACCATTAGAGTTAGGTTCCTAAAGACAGTACATTGCGTCCAATCTAAAGCCTTCAAAGCAGGAACTGTGTGATTCATTGGTGGTTAAGTAAAAGTCAGAGTGTCTTTTTGAGTTTGTTCCACTAATTGCAGGAAGTGACACATGAGATTGTTGCTGCATCAACAAAATGACCCGTGACTGGATCTCCAAGGATCAGCACGTCATTAGTGAACCCCTCTAAAGTTCATTTGATAGTAATATAGCATCCATTTGCGTAGAGTTTTACCAGTGAATGCTATTTTTGGAACTTTGATTGTATCATTAGTCCTATATTTAGCCCCAACACTCTCAGCAGCCTCTGGGTCATGACACCCCGAGGGCAATCAACCCAAGTCAGAATAAACTTCTGGTAACTTACTTTAGCTGCAGGATTTTTAATTGACACCATTTGTTTTTTTTCTAATACTGAAAAAGTGTACACTTCCTGTAAGCAGCAACATAGAGGTCACAGTTTTTCCATCACCATATAACACAGCTGGGCAAGGGCATCAGGGTCAGCACAAGGTTCTGTACATCCCATAAATAAAGCTAAACCAATTCCTTACTGTGCAGTGAAGTCTTACTGTACTGTCAGTGACTGCTTCCTGACTGACTGACTGACAACTGTTTGTGTTCCTGTATGAGCGACACTACTTCTACCCAGACTTGGATCAATTAGTATCTGTAGATAAATCTATATGTTTTTGCTAACTGTTAAGGAACTCTAAATGGATTTTGTTTGTCCAAAAGTAAAATACAGAACCCGTCAAATAAATTCTTAATCACAGAAAAGGATCCTAAATGAGCCTCAGATATTTTCCGGTGATTGTTCAGTTTTTTGGCACCTGTTCTTACAAACCCCTACTCAATCTGGCAACAACATAAGCCAACAAAAACCTTAAAATCTATTTGCAAAATGGGGAGAGAGAGAAAGATTAGTGTTTGACAAACTGACGGTTGGAAAGAACACCAAACACACACTTGGCATGGATTATCAGGAAATGCCACAGGCTTTTCCAAGCCCATAAACATGACCACACACTTGTCTGTTCTCAATACCTTGGTTTTTCTCTCTCCTCTTCTCTCAGATTGTAAGCATGCTGTGCGTGCATCTGAGTGTGTGTGCTCAGTGTGATTGGCAGGCGTAACACTGGAAAACTCTGTCCAGGTGAACAGTCTCAACGGGACACATTCCTTTCCAGCCCAGATTGAGGATGATTTGTGGATTTTAGAGTGGGGCCTAACATACATTAACTGGTAACATGAGGTGTTGGATTTGTGGGGGGCATGCGCATTCACCAGGTTAAAGAGTATATGTCATTCTCTTCATGGGATCAGGCATTTTGTTGAGTCTCTTTCTTCATACTTTTTTTGTGAATATGTGAGTACTAGCAGTGCTATGGAGTAAAGTTCTTACAACTGAGTCACTGTTTTGTTTGTATTGTGCACACACATGAGGATGCATATGCAACCATTGTTTACGTCACATTCAATACAATACAAACCCATAGAGTCAGAATAGTCATTAGACCTGACACCCTCATCTGATGAAAATAATGTAAAAAAAGGGGATATTTTCGTCCATCGTTAAAGCTACTACGAGGTACTTTGATTTTTATGTTGATTTTGGCGGTCCCTGTGGACTAAAGCGGCAGTGTTTCCAAGCACCAGACTAGCCTTAAAAACTATCTTATTTCAGCAGGGTCTGACAGTCTGCCCCACTTAGTCCTGGTTCTGGAACTCACATGACAATTCCTTCCCTACAGCAGGCCCAGCAATATGGCCTGGGCCTCCAGCAGTGTGCTGTCGGTGTTGGCTCGCTGCAGGAACCGGCAGAGCAGCGAGGCGAAGCTCTGCTTCTGGCCGGAGGAGGAGCCGCTACTGCCTTCGACATCCAGGGGCTCGAGCTCTGGCATGAGGTGGAGAGCTCCACACCTGGCTGAATCTAGGGCTGTTCACTGCCGGCGGCCCTGCTGGAATCTGAGCTGCAGGAGTTTCTGGTGAACCTGCATCCATATATATTTGTTCCTCATACAATATTCAATAAACAAGTTTATCGGGTGAATAGATTGTGACCACTCAGAGCACCATGAATTGTGTATCATTTGCAAACGCTATCCGCCTCGTCTCAAGGTCGAATTCACAAAAGATATTGTGCTAATGATATTACAGCGCAAATACGCCCATAAAGTTCTGCAACTGGGTGAAATTTGCCCTTTTTGCGGGGGAAGGGAAGAAATAGTTTCAATATTTTTCATTAATTTTGGTCTCATCTATTTTCAAAAATTACATTTACAGTTACCACTAACTCTGTGAAGATGCTAATAATGTTAATTTCAATTTTGACCTGATGATGATGGTGCTAGATGAAAAATGAGGATCACTGAAGTTATTGAGATTCATCCTCTGGGGATATTGAATGTTGCAACTTTGTCCCAGATATTTTGCATCAAATATTCATCAAGATACATTGCTGGCTCAAAAGGTAAAGTTGTTCCTGCGGTGTGTTTGGCTAACAGAGCTAACAGCTAGCGTAAAGTTAAACACACGCAATTGTGGTTTGTATTCATTCAGAAGTAGTCATTGCAGGCACACGTGGCAAAGTTCTGCACACTAGTGAACTTTTTTAGTTTGAATTTGTTTTGTTGGTCGTTTTTTCATGTCTCAAAGAATTTGCTCTCACAACTGAAAAAATAAGTGAGCAAATTAGATAGTTAGGTATACTAGACTAGATAAACAACAGAGACAGAGAGAGGGCGGAGTAAACAAGGTCACCACTGTTTTGTGCCATGCCTCTCCTAAGAGTGAGTGGACTGGTAAAACTTTTGCAACAGGCTTCTTAGGACCCCACAGAACATGTCTGTGTGTTTTCATGCTTCAAGTCACCTGCATGCGTGTCTGGCGATTCACTCAGGTGGGCTCTGAAGACCCAGGCTGCACGCTGTCCCGCTTGACCTATACGCTATGTTCACCATCAACATGTTAATTACACGTATGAGGTCTGACACACAGACACATGTGGGATGAAATGTACCTGCTGCCCCAGAGCAGCTTTTTCCCCTCTGTTCTTTCATTTTACCGACCACCCTGCCTCCCCTGTGTCTCTCCAGTTCTACGTGAGTCATGGGGGGAGTGTGTGTGTGTGTGTGTGTGTGTGTGTGTGTGTGTGTGTGTGTGTGGGGGGGGGGGGGGGGGGGGGGGGGGTGTAATTAGCAGTAAGCAGAAGACAAGACAAGCTGACTGTTAACAGATGTGTAAGAAATGAGGAAATACAGGTTTAGGCACTATTTTAAGATCTGCACTCCCCTTCCCCTTTGGGCAGTGTTTGGTTTCCTATCTTGGCTGTAATTTGTGTAGAATTTGTGTTTCAAGTGTTTCACTTAAGCCAAATTCCAGATTTTGGATAGTCTATTTGTGTGCAAGTGAAATGGTGGGTAAACTGGCTTTTATGGAGCAAAATTCTAATCAAATTTCAAGCTCTAATGAAATCAGGAATGCATCGGTACTACTATAAACCACTGTATGCAGGATGATGGTTTGAAAAATAAACATTTGTATCTGAAACAAGACAATAGAATAAAATAGTCCTTCCTTTACAATATAGCTTGTGTATTTAAACATGACCCATTTGTGTGTGTTTTCCAGTTTGTTTCAGTGTTGTGCACTTTTGAGTGACTGACAAATACTGTCAAAGGGGCCAGCACAATGGAGTGTGTGTGGGATGTTGATGTGTTTGTGCGACACACTTCATGTGTACCATGCTAAAGGATGTGTGTCATTTAAACAGTTATGGCTTGTGTGGATATACAAACTCACCAAGCCATTTTGTTGATGAATTGTTCCAAGGTTCTGTCTCAAACGTTCACATCAACACCCATAAACACAGGAGGAGGACAGACAAAGGGCTGAATAAGGACTCTGCGAACTGGACTGTTGAGTTTAAATGGTTAGTGTGTCTTAAGACTGATATGGCTCAACATAAGAATTATCTTGTGAATTTGAAAAGCTGCTGTCTAAAGTGGAAACTGACTGCAGAGTCACAATAATTCTTATAAGTTTTACTTACAAAAGGTTATTTTGTGGGAAGTAAAATCACTCCCCCCCCCCACCCCACCAAAAAAAATACATGCAATGTCCAAGACACATCTGCAGACATGAAAACTTTGTTCAATTTTGAATGATTCAGCATGTCATGACTCATTAGTAAGACTTTGCTTTCTACTTT
Organism: Cebidichthys violaceus; assembly: GCF_023349555.1. Lineage (NCBI taxonomy): Eukaryota > Metazoa > Chordata > Actinopteri > Perciformes > Stichaeidae > Cebidichthys > Cebidichthys violaceus. The sequence continues at coordinate 11,941,722 of NW_027176483.1, forward strand.
CTTTGTAAAGATAGAGCAATTTTCAGTATGTCTGTGACAATGACAAAAGCAGTTGTTCTCTGTTAAAGAGTGAAGAAAAGTCGATGGCATATTGAATGTTTTACTGTATATCTGTTGAAGTCATGTGATCATCTTTAAAGCTATTTTTGGGGAGTTGGTGTTGGTGACTCAGTCTGCCAGTGTGCATTATGATAAACTGATCTGCTAGGCACTCTCCAGCCTTTTTTTTTTCATCGTCGTGATCTGAAAAAGTCAAATGAAAATGTGACTTGACGGCAGACCACTGGGCTGAATGGGGAAAAAAAAGTCTGGTTTTACACACATTTTATCCGAGAAGCTATATTTTGTAACTGTGTGGACAGACAGTGCGTGTGCGTAGTTTATTTGTGTTACCCGTAACTGTCAGCAGATCTTAATTACGAGCAGTGACTACAATCGCATGCACTGACAACAGGAAGTGTGTGTTTGTTTAAAGGAGGATCTCTTGACAGAGTATCTGTGTTTATAGCATCTAGGCCCACCACTGTCATCACTAACCCCAACACACGCACACACACACACACACACACACACACACACACACACACACACACACACACACACACACACACACACACACACACTCACACAACCCATAAATGTCTTTAGTTTCCCATTAGAGTGAAATACCTTAGCCACCTCTGCTCTGCACTTCCTCAATCTGGGTCCCGTTCCACGTTCCTTATCTCTCCCCGTCTCACTCAAACTATCACACTGTCTGTCCCCTATCCCTGTCATCCCTGCTTTCAATTTTCCATCCCACTCCATCTCTTGTACATACGGTCGAATGGCTGTAATTTGGAAGAGAGGCTGGAACGATTAGAGGTCACAACGAGGTCCAACTAACTTGCTGCAGATTAAAACACATATGGATGCATACATACACACACATGTACAGATGTATCACAGTATACAATGCATGACTCACACCATGCACACAAAAACTTCCAAACAAATCTGCAGGAAGTCTATTAATACTCCCCACACTCCACAAATATGCATTGAGACAGCCCGGCCTTCAGCACACTGACTGTATTGTGCCTTCCTGCTACAGTCCATCCATTTTACTCACATTGCTCTTCATCTACGCTATCTCAGCATCAACTTCTTCATTCTCCATATCATCTCCATCTCCCTCTGAACTTCCTCCCTCCATTACTAGCTGCATGAAGATATGAAGTTTCAGGCAATAACCAGCCACAGATGTGAGGAGTCTAGAATGGTGACGGCGCTCATATGAGCTAGCAGTGGGCTACCAGGTCTCTCTAATTTCCATCTTTTAGCAGAAGCCGTGGCTCTCAGACGCAGTGAAAACACCCACTGGATTTTTGCTCGGAGAGTCAGTAATGAGATTGTGGTGATGGGGGCTCAAACTAGCTCAATCTGCTGCTCGTTATGTGTGAGCATGCGTGTTTGTGAATGTGAAGAAAGAGAGTCTGAATGCATGCTTGCATGCAAGAGACAGTGTGTGTGGTTGCATTGCATGTGTATGTGCGTAACTGAAGGTAGGGAGAGAGAGAGTGAGAGAAAAGAGACTTGTGCTCTGCTCCAGTGAAAGTATCTGACTCATGCTGATGTTTATTATTGTGTATGACTCTGTGGTCCTCTCAGGAAGCTGCAGGAGCATTACTCATTGAACCAGAGAGAAGATGGAGATTGAGTCCTCCCTCTACATATTAATCTATCTATTCCTCTGTTTAAAGAAAATACTGTGAATCCCCACGATACTATAACTTTCATTCTGCGGCGGGATAACTAATATGTGTTTTCTATTTACTGTGCACCACATCGGACTGTCACTGGAGGACAGGAGCGCTGCTTTGTGACTGCCGCATCAGAGATGTTTAGAGAAAACGCTAAGGCCAGCTAAGTGTCACATCTCCTATCTTATGCTGTCATCGCTGGAAATAGAGATGACACTCAGGAGATGGATCGGGATGTCTTGTCCTCATCCACCCCCCGCCAGTAACTTCACTTCTTATCTGACAAAGGGGGGAAGGAGGAAAGTAGCATAAACAACCCCGCACACACTCCCCCTCCTCTTTTACATCCCTATTGAATTCCCTGGTGCTGACAAGTGCCTGCCAATATCTGTTTTATTGTGTACACTGAGCTGCTGGGTGATCTGTGGGGGGGGATACAAGACAATGATTGAGTGGGATGCTGCTGTCTGACAGAGAAGGATTAACCTATTGAATAAATACAATTATTATTATATTATTCCTACAATATTTCCACAGAGGTTTATAGTGTGCCTCTGTCAGAGCTACAATCTGCTTATATTTTCTTCTTATAAAGGAGGTCTTGTTTATTGGGCAATTGAGTCAGAACATAATGGTAAAATAATAGCCTGATGACATACAATTACAGACAATATTACAAAGATCTGCACTGATAAGGATGGAAAGAAAGGAAGGACAATTGGCATATGCATCACTGTTAATGAAGCTTTGGTTATATGTGACATTCAGGCCAATGAAGAACACTTTATTGAAAAGAGAAAGAGAGAAAGAAAGGGCGAGAGAGATAAAGTCATACACACGCACGGGGAGGGAGGGAGGGAGCGGGGCGAGGAACTACTTAGAGAGGAGACGCATCATCTGTGCAGTTGTGGAAGCAACATCTCCTAGTTGCAATCCGACAGCACAGCGAGCAGCATTTCCCCATTTGTCTCGGAAACTGTCGTTCTGTGACCCTGCGATGTGGATTTACAAGCTCATTTTCGGACTCTTCGTCATTTCTTGTTCTGGTAAGATTGAATAAAACCATTTTGCTCCATATCGTCTTCCACTGGGCTGGAGCTGGTGTCACAACACTGCGCGCCGTGCGAAAATGACACGAGTTAGGAAAGGCTTTATTAGTATAACTTTATTATGTTCTGTTGTATGGAGCATTCTATACAATCGCTTTCTACATATTTACAATGTATGGGGCAGTGCTTTGTTAACAAATATTTATATTAGTTATTTGTCCGATCTAATTCTAAAAAGAAAGTGCAGTTTAAGTGGTTCGTAGTCATCATGTGAACATTTCTTAAATTGTCTTTTCCTGGAATAAATACGAACACGATGCTTTTATCTGTACTAACGATCTAGCAGTGTCTTTTTCTTTTTCGTCCGTACCAGAGCGCATTACACCGCATAAGGACGCATTTTAAGACGAACTGAATGGATCGCGAAACGAGATAAACACACTCTAAGATAAAGGAATAGATGCAGCCCCCTGTACCACAAAATCATACTTTGAAAATTAAAATGAGTGCTTCAGGCATCCTGTAGTTCCAACGGAGTGCGGTTTTGCAGCTCGTTGCTCGGTGAGCACAAGTTGAGGATCAGACAAACACGATGACTCCGGTCTTCTGCGATCCTCAGGTTGCTCACCACATCCCCAAACACCCAAATGACCTACTGAATCTGAAACACCCGCTCTGATGTGTATGTTGTTTACATGATAGGCCCTGCGCGATTCCAAGAATCCACAGATTTTCAGGCACCTTTCCATCAGAAACACCACATGATTAAGTTTTTTTTCTGTGTTGGGAAAAGCTCTTGAATCGATTGAAGTCCATAAAGAAGTGCATAAAGACAGAGGGTTGAGATTTGTTTGTCTAAATGTAAATTCTAGAGAACCTGTTAACAACTGAGGCACCATGAATTACTGATTCCCTTCATTAGTTTCATTGGGAGCAGTAATACATGACAACGCATCCTATTAAGTCTTGTAGATGAATAACAGTTAAAGCAGACTAATTCACATATTGTATGCTGTTGCACAATGTTCTCAGTCTACCTGCTCATTAGCAGATTATCCACACTGCCTCGCAGACCACAGAGAGGGGTTTGCTAGTGTGTGTGTGTGTGTGTGTGTGTGTGCATGTACATTTATTATTTATTTATTTTAATCAATAACCTCAATAATAATAAACTTTGTTTACCTTACAGGTAAAATGCAATTCAATGTTTTGTATATGCCATACATAATAAATTACTACAGAAAAAAAGTTAATTAGCAAACTATAATTATTGTCATCAGATAGCCCTTGTGGCAGCCTCGCTGTAAATACTGCTGAATGGTCATGGACATGTTATGTAATTGTGTATCAGAGGGCAAACGAAATGCACTCCAGGACTACCAGAAGACTGATGGTATACGACTGGTTGTTGTGTCTCCTGATTCCTCTCCCCTGACCAAAAGCAAGAAGCTGAGCATGGCAAAGTGTGCCAAAGCCTGCAGTCGCAACAGACGACTTCCTTTCAGCTGCAGGTATGTTTGCTGTTATTGCTTCAACCTTTAAACTGCAGGGTGTTTTTTTGTAACATGGTAAAGTAAGTCTCCCACACTGTGGATGAATGGCTGTCAATACACAGTGATGGACTTTGTCTGTCTTGTTTAGCAGGCCTCCTAGCTGCTAATCATATTCATGCATAATTCACTCTTCCCCTTTTTCTCTGTTCTTCCTTTCCTTTCCTCCTTATTCTCCAGAGCATTCCTCTATGATCATAACAACAGGAAATGCCAGTGGCTGTCGTTTGACAGGAACTCACCAGGAGCTCAGAGCCAACAGGACTTCAACTACCAACTGTATCAAAAGAAAGGTGCCCTCTACTGTTCCAACTTTTTTCTTCACCAGCTGACTGGTGTTTGCCCCCCCCCCCGTCACCTTTTTCTTAAAAAAACATTGCTACATAGTCTCACTTCCAATCAGCAGAAACGCTTCAGTCTATTCCCTGATGATTTAATATATGCAAAGAATTGTATAACTCTATAAATACCTATTTAGAGAGTGATTATTTGTTTTGATGCATCCCTAAGGAGCAAGTGAGGGAAGGGCAAGACGCATTGTCCTGTTTATTGTGTGGCAGCACATTATGGTTCATTTTCTGTCATTAAGTTTGCGTAAACGATGGATACCCCCATCTCACTTGAGTCTGACTGACCACAACAGTGAACATGCAAGCTGTGTAAGCTATTTTACTGGATCCAAATGTTTTGCACAAGATTAGGAAAACAGATTGATCTTTTGGCATTATCCCGTCCTTGTTAAGCTCAGCATTATAGCTGAACATCTCCTTCTGTCTGTTTTCTTCATCATCCATACTGGCTCTGTGTACACAACACTCAGGTTGTTGGCTCATCCCACTTACTCGCTGGCTTTTGCTGTCATCTCGTCTCTCTGCTGCTATCTCTCCTCATCCTCTCTCTTTCAGACTATGTGAGGGAGTGCATTGTGGGTACAGGGGGGAGCTACAGGGGGCGGAGGTCAGTGACAGTGAGCGGGATCCTGTGCCAGGCCTGGGCTTCTCCTATTCCTCATGAACACAAGTAAGAATCTGATTTACTTTATACCACAATATTAAACAAAGTAGTGTTGAAGCTGCTTCTTATGGTTAGTGTCGGCCTGTTAGTGATACAATTAGCTAGTAGCTAGGGGCTAGTCTGTGTGTGTGTATATGAGTATGACATATTAGGGGTTGATTAGGCTCCTGAGAGCAGTCATTCATCAGAACTGACCTCATTGTAACACTTTACACAGTCACAGATCATTTCCTGCTGCGTCCCTACTGTTTATCTAGGTGTGTGTGTGTGTGTGTGTGTGTGTGTGTGTGTGTGTGTGTGTGTGTGTGTGTGTGTATGTGTGTGTGTATTTTACTGGGATTATGATGATATCTAATATGCAGCCTTTGATTAAATTGAAGGTACATCCCTCCGCTAAATTCACAGATTAAGCTCATTTTTCAATACGCAGGCATACTTTCTGATGCAGGGTAGCTCCCAGTTGAAAAAAAGAGCCAATTAAGTGGAGTTTAATTAACTTTCATAATCCTTTAGAAAGCATTGCATCCTTTGTCTTTAAATTAGCACTGATCTTTAGTAATTGCCCGGTAAGCAACACGATAACTGCATTCATCCTATAAAAAATGTTTAAGTATTTAGTCTCATATTGAATCTACTTTAGGTGTGGTGTATCTTTGGTGGAAAACAAATGCTGTTATTCTTTCTGAGACATGACACAAATGACATGCAGTATGTTATCTTTGTCATCATCTTTGTTAATATTAGAAAGACAGCAATATTTTGTGTGAAGGGAGGACAATGAATATTCCAGTACAGTAAGGACAAAGTTTATCACTTGCCAATATTAATAACCATCAGAGAACCTCAGAAATGACACATACAGTACATTTCATCTTAGATCTTTATTTTCTTTGAACCACATGCTAGCTCCTTCCTTCTCCACTCCCCTCTTCTCAGAGGTATTAAATGACTTTGAAAGGCTTTGTAGTGAGATGTTGCTGCAGCAGATGAATCAAAGAGGGCAGTGTGCGTTTGTACCTCCAGTGAACCTGCTTTATCAGACTGCTGTTAATGTCTCTCTAGATCAGGTAATTAAACCCAGGCGCTTTGTATGTTTTATCAGTCTGCTTACAGGCATGGGAAACTCTGACACACACACACACACACACAGAACAAATTGCATTTTTATCCATGAAAGGTTTCTCCTCTTTTTGGATTCCCTAGAAAAGGCCCTCTCGTTTCTGTACCTGTCATTACCCACTCCACTGAAAGACTAGTTCAAAACTTTATCTTTTCATCATTATGTGGAAAAACACAGCTTGACTCAAAGACTACACTATGTCCGTCATTGCAACTGGTGACTGCAGCCATGTGCTAGCCTGATGTAGAAGGTATGAGTCATTTGTCAGTCTGTTTACACTATATTCAGAACCAGCCTCATGGAAAACTAACATTGCTTCTACATATTAATGTGTTTTCTCTCATTAATACCATCATGTCATCGACGGTTTGACCCTTTAGCGTTGCCATCAATTACTTTTACACTTGTTAATTTCCACATGTTTACAAGGCAGGTTTCAGCCATCAGAGTTAAGCAGCAGCTCCCTCTTAAATGAGCAGATGATTCGTCATTCTGTTAGAGATGTATAAAAAGAGAACAGACACTGTGACCTTGGGTGTTTTTCAAAATCAAGTTGCTCTGCATGCCAGCTGTATTTTTTGGCGACCAGTCTTGGTACATCTAACTGTTTATGTAACTGCTGCTCTGCTCCTGACAGATTCATGTCTAAGAGATTCAGGAAGAAGGACCTCAGAGAAAACTACTGTCGCAACCCAGACAACTCCACCGTCGGCCCATGGTGCTTTACCACTGACCCACGACCACAGCTCAGACACCAGGAGTGTGGCATACCACAGTGTTCACAGGGTAGGCTACACACACACACACACACACACACACACACACACACACACACACACACACACACACACACACACACACACACACACAAAATATGTCTGTAAGTATCTGGGCAGACATTTATCTTATAATAATGTCCATTCCACATTGCAAATTGCTGCACCAATTCGGGCTTGATAGTCTGAAATGAGCTGCAGCAAATTAGGCAATCACATAGTGCTTTGGACTAAGCAACGCTGGCTCTAACTGTGCTCAACTCTACATCTCTGTGTGTATATGTGTGTGGGACACAACTTTTTTTTTATTTGCGTAGGCTAACTGCAGCCGTTTCCAGGTGTGTGGCTCAGTTTATGCTGTCCTCTCTCATTCCATCAGGTTCAGGTTTTGTAAATGGTTTGAACCTAAAGAGGCCGGGGCTGGAATGTTAGAGGATATTAATCCCCTGTCGTCTTCTATGGATAACTTGTTTGCTACTTTATCCATCCCTGTAGCACACGTAGAAGGTAACTGCTGAGCTTGAGTTATGAGTAAGTATAAGAAAAACCTGATAGAAAAACACTTTCCCATTGGTGTTTCAGCCACAGTATTACAGGCATTGATGTCTCCCTGAAGAAAGGACGATAATGACCTCTGTTATCTAATCCCTGGGGATTCATGCTGTCAGAGGGGTTGTTTCCTCTGCATGTATGACACTGGATCACCTTAATGAGGAACCAGGCGATAAGACAGGATGGGAATCCTTCTTGCTCTCCAACTCACATATGGTGTCCCACTGGGTTATCACAAGTTGTACAACAGAGATAACAGCTTTTTATTTTGATAGAGCGCCTGCGTTCATTCAGAAGAAAATGACTGGAAATGGTTCACCAGAAATTAGTTGGTCATAATAGGAAACATGCACACGGACACGCAAACATGGTGTGCGCAAACGCACATACACACGCAGCCAGTGGTATTAAATGTGCTCTGTCATGGCAGCAGTGGACTCATAAACATCTGTTTCTAATCTGCAAGCTCTCTGTTGTTTACACTAGACAGTGTGTACTAGTCACCATGCAAAACACGGTTCCTTCTCTACATCCAAGAGATCATTGCCGTCATTAGTGGAAGACACAATAAGTGCATCCATACATTAAGTGTATCTGTATAATGTCTTAACTTAAAGGAGATCTATCACCTACTTATGGAGGGTTTTATTGCAAAAATGTTGCATTACCATTTTAGGGCAGAAAATCATGACCTAATATGTATTACATTGGATAATCCACAATGTCCAAGTTTATTGCTTTGTCAACCCATAGATATACTACTTAAAGTGATTTATAAATTTTCATTCTGTGCTCTCAATTTATTTGGGAGGTTCTCTTTTTTGTTAAGTGAATTTTTGGTAGTTTGATTCTGTGTTTCTCTAAGCTATTGCTCTGTGTTTGTGGGTGTGTGTGCATGTGTGCGTAGTTGAGTGTATGAACTGTAATGGGGAAGATTACAGAGGACCCATGGACCACACAGAAAGTGGAAAGGAATGCCAGCGCTGGGACCTGGATGATCCACACAAACACTTGTACCACCCCAAAAGGTAATTCACACACACACACACACACACACACACACACACACACACACACACACACACACACACACGTGATGCATCTGCATCACTCAGCATGACATTCAATTGTGCATGCTCAATCACACTTAAGTTCACACATATGGATATATATAATTTAATAGCAAAAAGTTTGATGAGAATACTTTATGTAATAGTATGTTCACACAATAATTTCCTGAGGTCATGCTGCACTAGCTCTAAAGTGATTTGGAGTCAGCCATTGTGCATTTCCCTGAAGGAATGCCATCAAAATCCAGTGTGTTATTTTATGTTTTTAGCAGCACTATGCTGGGAAAACTCTTAGTTCTCACTTAATTGGCCCAAATTCCTTTAAGCTCTCCTTTCAGCCATGAGATAGACTTATAGCTATTTTAGGCAGGCCATATATTTTAGTCTCTATTATGATTCCTTACATGATGCTTGTTTGTGTATGTGCATGTCTGCTGTGTGCACGTGCCTCTGCGTCAAGAGAGTGCTCTAACTAGTCATATAGCAGGTGGTCTGGATTAGTAGGGACTCGTTAACACATCCTTAATCATCCCAGTGTTTGTGTAAATGAGGTCCCAGACTGCTCATAGCACTAATGCAATGAGAGGGTCCCACTGCCTGATACTGCATGCCTGGAGGCTGCAGGCTTGGAGGGATGTGGGACTTTGGGATGACTTACTGTAGAACACCTGTAGTGGTGCAGCCTATTATCTCCCTCACTCTCCTGAGCTCTGAACAGATTCACAGATGGATTCCTGGTACCATCCCAGTTATTAATGCTTCAATTATGTGCAAGAGGGAATTGGCTCTTTACTTCTACACTGTTCTCTTCTGGAATCAGAAGAAAAAAAGAAATGCGATTTTCTTCTCAGGCACTTCTGGGCTTTAAGAAATGTGACAATTAGTGTTTTGTATCACTATAACTTTATAACACTATAACTATAACAAGTAAAAGAGTTGGGCTAAGGATTGTGCAACAGTGTGATCGTTGTTTAGTGCAATGTTTTTCACTCATATCTCACATTTTGTCTGTACAATAAAGTTGTTACACTGCATGTTTTGCATTAGGTACCCTGACAAGGGCCTGGATGATAACTATTGTAGAAACCCAGACGGACGCCACAAACCCTGGTGCTTTACAACGGACCCAAACACACCCTGGGAGTACTGCAGCATCAAAGTTTGTGGTAAGCATGCATGTATGTTTGTTTGTGTGTGACTGAATGGCATGCATGTTAAGTGGAAGTCTATGCATGTCTGTGCATGGGTGTGTTTATGTTCTGTACAGGCCCATACAGTGTGACTGACGGCACCAGCATTTACAACTTCCTGTACCTTTCATTTTACCATTCCTTTCCCTCTCATTGGGTTAAGCTATGGAATACACGCACACACACACACACACACACACACACACACACACACACACACACACGCACTCAGTTCCCGTCTTTGGTTTGGCTCTGTTATGTCTTCTCTAATAGCCAGAATGTTTATTTTCCCCCTGCACCACTGCACTTCTGTTTATTGTTCTATGCCAGCTCTTATGTGTGGTGGTCAAACTGCACTGGGCTCAGTTACTGCTCCACATTAACCTCCTGTTACACATGCAGACACAACACCAGGGTCACACATACTACAAGCAGACCACTTTCATTACACCTCATACGCTTAGTGTAAGCAGTGTGATTGATGTGTAAGAGCTAGGTGTATGTGTCACGCCTTTGTGTTTTGGTTGTCTATACTTAGCAGTGCATCATGCTCTTAGTTGACCTATAATCAGTGACGAGTCACTGAGACAGCCACTGTGGTCCTCAAGAACATAAAACAGAGAGAGCCCTAGTGTTATTGTTGGGTTCAACTTCTTTCTCCGGGGTCTGTGACTGGCCTGTTTGCCTGCTAAAATCATCAGCAGTCCTGGCACCGTGTTTACTAGATGGCACTCCTCCATGTTGACCCAGTGATTCACTATTCCCCTCTTCTTTTCCCCCCTAGAAAAATTGTCTCCCCCGCCTGCTCTCTCTCTCTCTCTCTCTCTCTCTCTCTCTCTCTCTCTCTCTCTCTCTCTCTCTCTCTCTCTCTCTCTCTCTCTCTGATATGGGATTTTGTTGGGAACAGACCAAGTTTACGACTCAGTTAGTCTTAATCAAAACAAGGCAGAGAGGAGAGAGACAAAGTGTTCTTTTGTCAAGGCCTGCTCTTTTGTTTACTGTCGCAACTAGTGCATATCTATTTTTAGACATATTGTATGGACAGAAAATGTCTGTTTTAGAGTCTTGAAGATCTGCAGCTTTGCACATTGTTGGATACAATCACGCACAACGTGCAGGCTAATGAACTGGTGTAACTTGTGCGTAATGAGCAGCCCTTCTATAAAGAAAAGTAGAGCAGATAAGATCCCCTGCCATGTTTTTCCAATTCTGTCCATATCAGCCTCATTACACTGTGGGTCCCCTAAATCCGTAGAGTCAGCTGTTCTGGGGAAAGCAGGTGGCCAAGATATTGAGGCTATTTAGTCATTCATCATATAAAAAGTCTTGTCACACTAAGTGTGCTGGATAGTTTTTTGTAATTGTTCTTACATGTACAACAATAACATATTTTTAACCAGATAATGGGAAGTATCTCATGTAACTTTCATTTAAACACTGTAAGACCCAAGGGTGCAGACACAGTAGGATTGTTTAGCCAATTGATTTGGGTATCACTCCTGATCAGAGCAAATTGTCTGGACTGTTTCATGTTAACAGTTTGGAGATAAAATCCATTGTGTGATTATTTTGTTTTATATGACCAGAGTTGAGAGCTCTAGATCACTTGTATGAGTGTGAGAATTAATAATAGAAGGCAAATGGAAAATGTGTAGTGTGCCATGAGTGTAATGTAGTGTTATTATTCTATGATATATAGTTAGGTTCATCAAGGTTTCATTGAAGTGCCACAGTTCATCTGAAGTTTACCTCCAACTCTCTCTGCAGTTCAAAGTCTCCCACATCTCTCCATCCGCCATTCAAAACAAATTTGGCATTTATCCACATCTTTGCCTTTTCAGTGCAAATCGCAGCAATTAACACGCCAAAATATCTTTATTAAATGTCTTTTTCTGTTTTGGTACAATCACATGTAAACATTTGTGCTGACATGGAATTACACAAATGTAATCATTAGCTAACCATTGTTTAGTGTTGTTTTCTGCATTTATCTGTGTTTTTATTCTGTATTTCAAAGGTCATTAAGTAAAAAAGGGCGGCATGCGAAGCAAATGTAGATGTTTTTTTGGGGTTATATTGAAACACATTTCATGTTTCAGCTATAAAACAACATGATCGAGTGTCATTACTATTATACTTGTTTTTTTTTATTACCCTAGAAAACCTGTGTATACTTGGGTTGTTAGAAAAAGGCTGAATAACTATGTCGAGACCTTAATCAAACTATTTTCTATATGCAGGTATTGACGTTCATTCAAATAATTTGAGTAAATACAAACATGCTTTATGTTACCTTTACCAAAGTCACCCACCCCTTAATATATTTTTGCTATTTCACAGAAACGTCTCCAAAAAGTAATGTGGTGGAAACAACCGAGTGTTACCAGGGCAGAGGAGAGGGATATCGGGGGACAGTAGACGTGATGCCCACCGGGCTTATCTGCCAACGCTGGGACTGTCAGTACCCCCATAACCACACATTCATACCTCAAGCCTACCCCTGCAAGTGAGTCAGAATCTCACATAAGACAGCCATCCACTCACTTACCCACCTGCATGCTCTTATATCCAAGCAGATTACAGAATGACTTTATCGTTTTTTTTCCAGAGACTTGAGAGAAAACTACTGTCGGAATCCAGATGGCCAAGAATTCCCATGGTGCTTCACTACGGACCCAAGAGTCCGCACAATGTTCTGCACCAACATCCCGCAGTGCGGCACCCAAAACAAGCCCATCATTGGTGAGAGACTTTATTTTACACCCAAAACAGCAAGGAGAAAGCAGATTTTTACTGCATCCCAAGCAGAGAATTAGTCTATATTTTTACATTTTGTGAACGAGTTCACATGAGACCCTGTAACCACACATAATGGCTTGTAACCACGTATTCTCTGTCCCAGTGGAGTACTGTAGCCCTATAGAACTGTGGGAAGGACTGACCACCTAGTCTCACATAAACGAACTCTGACAGCAGCTCAGGATCGTCAGGTCTCACTGGACAGTGAAAGATGGAGTGGAAGGATTAGTGCTGGATGGGAGTTTTTCTGGGATAGCAAGAGATTTGGAAGTAAAAGATGTAGATCTAAGACTGAGTACACAAATGCAAATGTCCCTAGGGATCTTAGGGACATGTCTTTGAGAGTATGTAGCCTTGCAATGGGATTACAAACCCCCTCTGAGGTTGTATTGTGGTCTACTCTGGAGGTTTGAATACGTTCCCATAAATAAATGAGATGCAGGGTGACTGAAAAACTTATTTATGGCCCGTATTTTTGTAAGGCATCATTGTGGACGACTTCTTTGTGTTCCCAGCCCAGTGTGTTCTAGATCCAATGACAACCACATTAGCTCAGAAACTAAGGGTTGTTTTTATTCTTCTGCGCATAACACTTTTTTTCATAGTTTGTAGTACTGTACAACAATACTGTATAGCAAAAATGTACAAAAACATGTATTGTAGAGTACTGCCTGTTGTGTATCTTTTTAAGATCTGCGACAGGCGTGACTGGAGGCATTATGTTTTAGGTTCGTCCATCCAGTCCATTCTCGTGAATGCAACATCTCAGGAACGCCTTATGGGAATTTCTTCAGATTTGGCAGAAACGCCCTTTTAAGGTCTTTCTCCATACTAGTTTGTACATCCTCGATTCCTTTACTCATCTTCTCTCCTTGCTTCTTAGTCCCTCCCGCGTGCGATGGGAGTTGAGGAGGCGAGGGAGAGACATGAGGAGAAAGGAGTCGAGGCAACAGGCATTTAACAGATGAGACATCCTTGCCTTGAAGCCGTCATTTTAAAGTGAAGTCAATTAAATATGAGTTGTGGCACACCTGCATCAGCTGTCCAGTGTGTTATTATACCTCTGTATTTTATGATCTCAGATGAGCATAACGGTTTTCATGACAACTTGTATATTTACTTTTATTTCAATTCACAACATGATGAATATACAGATGTCCTAAATGTTTATTTAACACACACACATTTATATGTTATAGCTTTTATACATTTTATTGTGTGAAGCACTACAAATGTTTGTATAAAAAGTGCTGTACAAATAAAGAGTGACATATATTTTATATATGATTGAGTGATATGTATCGTGTGCAGAAAAGACTGCGTAAAGGATACTCCTCTGTTTTGTCGCATATAGTTCCTCTGGCAAGTGTCCTTGCTCTTCGCTCCTCAAGATGCATTTTAGGACTTGGACTCAAAGTTGAACTGATTAGATTTTGTTGGTCAGACCTCACTAAACAGCATAACTGAAGAATGAATATGCTAATTTTGACAATTTTACACAAACGACTAATTGGACAAAAGGGTGAAGTGATAACAGTTTGGATAGAGATGTATGTATACTGCAACTTGACTGGTTGGCGGAAGCATTGTCTCAGTTTATTTCTTTTTTTTGTCCAAATCCAGACTGCTATGAAGGCTTTGGGGAGAATTACCAAGGAGAGCAGTCAAGGACGAGATCAAACCTTCCCTGTACTCCCTGGAGAGACCACAGCAACAGGTCAGCCGACTGGATCCCTGCTTCTTTCTAACCTAATAACTTTTCCAAACCCCTTCTATGATGTACAAAACAGACCTGCACCATCAATCAGCCAAGTGCCTCTGCCTAAAATAGACATCAAGACACAGCTCCAGTACATGTAACCCATGAGAGAGAGTCTAACACACTATAGAAGTTATTTAAATGCGCAATGGGATCAAAGGAAATCACTGATAATAAGCAATTCATGTTTCAGTAGAAAGAGTTATTTAGCTCTTTGTGATACAAGCTTATCCACATCAGCCTCAATGTGCATGAAAATGTGTCTGTGTTTTTGAAATCATGTCTGGGAACCTGAGACGTGGTGGTTAGTGCAGGAGGCGCCCTATTATTGACCTCTATTACATCTTATTGTTGTTGTTAGCGGATCAAGTCAGGCCTCTTGTTCCTCAGAGGGGAAAACGGCTCCTGCGGGTGCCGTGTCTAGCCTCTCCAGCATCTTCTAATGGCTAGAGAAGTGTTTCCCTGAAGATGACCTAACTTAGCAGGAATGACGCCGAGTGATAACTTGGCTGGGGGGATACTCACTTCACTCCTCACCTTTGACCCCAAACCCCTCCTTTGTAGGAACACTTCAAAGCCAATCAGCTCCACCGCTTGGCTCCTGCCCAGGGGTCAAAAGTCGGGGTTAGGGAGACACACAGAGAGCTGGCTGTTATGCTAGCTGCTAGAAACACAACACACATTAGATTGCTGTGATTTGGTACCCAGCAGCCTTCTCCTATATGTCTCGTTTCTTTTACAATTCTCCACCTTATCGGTCAACAAATTCAGTGTGGGAAAGAGTTCAGTTTGTGGTTTTAAAATACTTATGAGAATACTCTCATGTGTGGGATATGTCTGCACAAGCTTGTATTAGATATGTAAGTGTAGGTGGGTGCATACTGTCTCAGTGAGTAATTCCTTTGCAAATGACCTCCTTATCTTGTCTAGAGGGACAGAGTTTATACAGCTGTGTATTTTGACTGTTCAGATCCTGTCTGGCAAAATTTGTTCAGCTTTTACTAATGGTTATAAATCACGAGCAAATCCTTTTTTGTTTCATCAACAGCCGGATTATCTGCTTAAAGGGGGAAAAAACTTCCTTTTGTTTTGATAATGGTCTTTTGGGCTTGCTGAATGTTGATGAAAGATAAGTTATTGGATCTTTTGTGTCTGTGTGTTTGTCCAGTGGCGAGAGGGGCATGCTGATGGCTGGCCTGGAGGGAAGCTACTGCAGAAACCCTGATAAAGACAAACATGGTCCCTGGTGTTACACCAACAACTCTGCCATTTCCTGGGACTACTGTAATGTAAAACCATGTGAGTGCATCAAGGGAGTGTGGATATTCCAGTCACACACAATCACACATAGTGACACACAGTCAGGGAAAACAATCTATGAGCCTGTGAAATATTTCATTCTTCTTGGTCCAAGAGAGAGCTAGTATAGGTTTGTTTGTACTGTGTCTGGTTGACTTACACACACATACTTTATTTGCATTGTGTAGATCTGTCTACAATCGCAGGTTAGTGTTGGTCAGAGGAGATTCACAACTCATCAGAAAAACGGGAATGGGCTCCTTCTAAGTATTCCCACATGGACCAAGAGCCAGACCCATCGTGTGTGTGTGTGTGTGTGTGTGTGTGTGTGTGTGTGTGTGTGTGTGTGTGTGTGTGTGTGTGTGAGTGTGTGTGTGTGTACGCACATGTGCCTGCGTGTGTGCGTGCGCGTAATGCTTCTGTGTTTAAGACATTTCAATATATTTTTTCTACTATTAGACATCTTTTTAAAGTTCCAGTAATGTTGCAAAGGTAATGCAATGCAGTGTCATGTAGACTGCATGAACATTCAAGAATAATGTAATGTTGACATCTAATTAGTGGATCCTTGATGTTTACTTTGATCGATAACACAACATAAGCTGGTTATGAGAGCATGTTTATTAAGTTTCAGACTGGTTAGCATAAATGGTAAATAGCTACAGCTTGCAACCACATACTGTGGTATGGTCTTTTAAGGCTTGTTACATTTAATTAAATCCTGATTGTGACATGACAGACAAACACTAGGGCCCTTGTGGACAGCGTGAAATGTACACCCCTGTGTGAGGTTGTCTCTTTTCTTGCATCAGTTAATACTCCCTGATCCCTTATTTGTCCGATACTTTCTGCAGGTGATGCTTCGCAGAACACCATTCCACTGGGTGAGTGTCTCCGTCTGCTCGTCTGTCTGTCTGTCTTTCTGTCTGTGTTTACGAGTGGCTCAGCTGCTGATCTGTATTTGATAGCCTCCAAGGCAAGTAGTGGTGTTTTCAGAACCCCGTGGAGTCCTTTTTATGTCCAGCTATTATAGTACGTAATTATGTTGTCATAGTGGCATCTGTTTCTGTGTATGTGTGTATGTGTTGGACTCATTTTGCTGCACATAATAACTCAAGAACAGAGGATGAACCCCTCAATCTCTTGACATATAGAGTTCAAATGACACCCATGTGCTATATGAACACATTCAATAATTACCTTAATTAATGGCCTCATCACAATGACTGGTTGTGTTTTATATATAATGATTATTATAGCGGATCATTAAGCAGCTCAAGTGCCTCTTGTTTTGGGACTGTGTAAACAGAATGTCACCATTAACTACAGTATGTATGTGCCTGTGAATGCATATACAGTATATGTCTTAAATTAAATGCATGGCATGAGGAATATCAAAATATTTGTGTGTGCGTCTCTGCTTTTCTAGGTGAGCTGTCCTCTGTGGGGTGTTTTGTCCATAAAAGAACCAGGATTGTGGGAGGAGGTCCGGTAGGCATATCAGACGGCAGCTGGATGGTCAGCATACAGAAAGGGTACAGCGGTGCATTTAATATTCCACACATTTTACTCTACCACTGATGAAGAACAGTTGAACATCCTGCTTTAACCCATCCTGAAGCATTTAGGAGCAGTTTTCATGTTTGTTTTCAGTGGAGGGTTAAAATGCTATTGTATTTACACTGTCATTTCTGCACTTCTACCTTTTCAAAGTTTTAGACGTGAAAGCCATTTTGTCACGTGGTTTTATGGACTAACATTATTGTTAGTTTTTCATTTCACTATTGTATGTCCCTCTCCTCAAACTATACATAATTGGGTAACAACCTTTGTGATTTCCCAACGTAGATTTTAACATTGACAGGACTAGTTTGTATATGGTATTTCACAGCTTTCCTTTGTCGTTTGTCTTTTGTGCTCTTTCCAGGTCGCAGCACTGGTGTGGGGGTTCACTAATACGAGAGGAGTGGGTACTCACTGACAGACAATGCTTCTCCTCATGGTAACTTAAATGTTCGCTTTCTGTTAATGCCATTTCTTTCCTTTTGCTTGAACCTTGAACTGTCGGAGCATTTTGCTTCTTTACCCTTTGTGTATTAAATGTAAGATGTATTTGTGTGGTTCATAATATGTATTCTCGCCTTCAAGCACAAGTATCTTACTAACTCTCTTCAGTTGCTACTGTCTTTCCAGACCAGTCTGAGAGAGTAATATATATGGAATATGAACTCTGTCTTCAGTGTTCCAGACGTCAGTGAGTATCGGGTGTGGCTGGGAGTCTCAGATATTCAAGAAGGCGCTCCTGACTGGTCCAAGAGACAGGAAGTGAACATAGCTCATGTGATATGTGGTCCTGAGGGCTCCAGTTTAGCCCTCATAAGGCTGTCTAAGTAAGTACCTTGAAAAATAATGTCAAAGATATATTGATATACTTTAAATTTGTGTGTGATGTTGAGCGTTGCACTTCCTGTGTTCATTAAATACGTCCAGGCCTGCCCTCCCTGCAGACAATGTCCATACACTTCAGCTACCCGTGGCAGGATGCTCAATCCCAGAAGGAACAATATGTAAAATGTATGGATGGGGGGAGACAAAAGGTACTGATATTTTATATTCTACATTCACTAAGGCTGTTGTATCGACTCCCCAGGTCTGCAATATATTGCATTTATATTCTCCTGCAACACTACTGGATTATTCTGAAGGTGCAAAAGTATATTGTAACACAGCCCTCTCTCAAATAATTGGTTACCGTATAGCTTAAGGTCAGGACTGCTTGTTGGGTGGCTTGATATACAAACGGGACCACAGAAGATTGATATTTTTAATAAAAGTTCAACTGTGCCATGAAATCTGTATAAACCATTCAGACTTCCCTCCCTGCTTTTGAAAATAGAAAATATG